>NC_060142.1:522589965-522905590 GCF_021461385.2 Schistocerca piceifrons
ACAAAACCAATAATAATTAATGATTCGAGTAGGTTATCTATCTCCTAAATTGATGGCCGTCGTCCATATTAATGTCAATTTTTTTATTGTTTGTCAGTACACACAAAATAGGGAGCATATATATGTTTATTCAAATGCAAGTAAATGAAACCAATAAAAGGATTATCTGCGTCTTTCAATCTTTTTATTTCATCCCACGATGGGTTTCGAGAGTTTACACTCTCAACTTCAGGTGGAACAATGAAATTGTGTTACATATTTGCTAGCCGGATGCAGTCAGCTGTTTGTTGTGGTTTCAATTTGCTACACAAAACGTATAACAGGCACTTGTTAAAGTAGTATGGTACTAAAATATATTACTGTAACAAGTGCCTGTTATGCGTTTTTGTAGCATAAGTGAAACCACACCAAACAACTGGCTGCATCCAACAAGCAAATATCTATCACAAAATCATTGTTCCACCTGAAGATCAGAGTGTAAACTTTCGAAACGGGTCGTAGGATGAAATAAAAAGTGTGACTAACGCAGATAATTGTTTTATTTGAACTTATATTATCATAAACAGTCGCACTTTCTTACAACAGTCCAACATGGACAACGTAGGTAAAACACAAGTAAAAAAAAGAAAATACAAATGGTAATAATTTAACTGAATCTTAGGTCTGCTTAATAAGCCCACATGTAATGGATAAGGCATGAACGACAATCATCGCAACAATGTGCCCTCCGCCCCGCCGAAATATCACAATCGTTGTTGCGTACGTAATGATTGCTGTGATTGTGGCAGGAAACAGGGTATTGGTGCCACATGAAAATATGTAAACCCTCTCGGTCATGGATGAGCTTTCTGTTACAAGACGAAATATCAAGTCATGTAGTCTAATCAACTTTAAAAGAAATGGATCGAAAGCACCTGCGCGAGCCGCTATCGTTCGTGAATCTGAGTATCCAAAATTAAACCATCCACAGCCGAAACATCAAGCCCTAATACCAATAAAAACACAATTAATGAAGAGAAACAGTAAGCCGACAATTAAGGCACACTGTACCAGGTTGCAGTAGGCAGTCTCTAAATCGGGAAGGTATACCAGTTAAGAGGAGTTGACAGTAATAAGGTGAACTCTTAGAGTATAATCCGCCCAGAAACTTCTTATACTGAAAATTATTTCCGATAACAGTACTTGTCTATGTTGCGGCCCCGTCTTTATGACAGTAGAATGACGAGTACCGCTTAAGCTGAAACATAGGGAGACAGAGGCATCTGTACATCAGTAATTGCGCCGAATACAATCGGTGCGACATTGTTCTTATGCAACACGCACATTGTGAAGTGGAGACTGTATGTCCTATGCTGCAAGTAGTTAAACTATCAAACTTCGTCTCATTGTCTTGGAATGTTTTTACCACACCGACTTCCAATTCTCCATAATTAATTAATGTACTTTTGTAGCTGTAACTCAACTATAATTATTGAAAAATTCTATTGTGAGGCTTTTTATGAAATTTTTCTCAGACATTTAATTTTTGTGGCAGAATTTTCTGAATAAAGGAACATAAAAAATAAACAACTTAGCATACTTTTATTATTCTACACTTATGCCCATAAATTAAGGATAATGCTTATACATGGTGAAACAACGCTCTGGTGGGCGGTTTGGGGGTTTAAATCACCTCGGGGTATGGCCATGCGGTGCATTTGACATGCGGTCGTCGCACGATGGCGCTGGCAACAGTCCACATTCACAGAGGTGTGTTGGTGCATGTCAGAGTGCGGTGCAGCGAGTAAGTGTCAGACGTTTTCAGGCGTGCTAATGGCGACTGTAAGTTGAAAATGGCTCAAATAACACATATTGATGACGTTATGAGGGGTAGAATACTAGGGCGACTGCAGGCTGGTCAAATACAGCAGGTCGTAGCACGGGCCCTCCGTGTGCCACAAAGTGTGATCTGAAGATTATGGCAACGATTCCAGCAGACGGGCGCCACAGTACGGGACGTCCACAGTGTACAACACCACAAGAAGACCGATATCTCACCATAAGTGCCCGCAGACGGACACGGAATACTGCAGGTAGCCTGCCTCGGGACCTTACCGCAGCCACTGGAACAGTTGTCTCCAGACACACAGTCTACAGACGACTGAACAGACATGGTTTATTAGTCCGGAGACCTGCAAAGTGCATTCCACTGATCCCTGATCACAGGAGAGCTCGTAAAGCCTGGTGTCAAGAACACAGTACGTGGTCATTGGAAAAGTGGTCCCAGGTTATGTTCACAGACGAGTCCAGGTATGGTCTGAACAGTGATTGTAGCCGGGTTTTCATCTGGCGTGAACCAGGAACCAGATACCAACCCCTTAATGTCCTTGAAAGTGACCTGTATGGAGGTCTTGGTTTGATGGTGTGGGGTGGGATTATGATTGGTGCACGTACACCCATGCATGTCTTTGACACAGGAACTGTAACAGGTCAGGTGTATCGGACGTCATTTTGCACCAGTATGTCCGCCTTTTCAGGAGTGCAGTGGGTCCCACCTTCCTCCTGATGGATGATAACGCACGGCCCCACCGAGCTGCCATCGTGGAGGAGTACCTTGAAACAGAAGATATCAAGCGAAAAGAGTGGCGAGCCTGTTCTTCAGACCTAAATCCCATCGAGCACGTCTGGGTTGCTCTCGGTCGACGTATCGCTGCACGTCTTCAAACCCCTACGACACTTCAAGAGCTCAAACAGGCAGTGGTACAAGAATGGGAGGCTATACCCCAGCAGCTGCTCGATCACCTGATCCAGAGCATGTGAACCCGTTGTGTGGCCTGTGTGCGTGTGCATGGTGATCATATCCCATACTGATGTCGGGATACATGCGCAGGAAACAGTGACGTTTTGTAGCGCATGTGTTTCGGGACGGTTTTCTCAACTTATCACCAATACCATGGACTTACAGATCTATGTCGTCTGTGGTCCCTAAGTGCCTACGCTATTAGCGCCAGTTTTGTGTAGTGTCACGTTGTGTATCACCACATTCTGGTATTATCCTTAATTTATAAGCATGAGTGTAGTTTCATATGCGTTGAATCTTATTTTGGCATTCTGTGAAAATTTCATGTTTCTACGTACAGTACTTTTTGAGATAACGGAACATTAAAGGAAAAAAAAAGCAGTTGTCTGATACTGAGGTTCTAAGTTTTCTTAATTACAAACTTCGATAAAAATTAACAGTTCTGTCTCTTGTATACACTAGAAGTGTCCTGGCCCATATTCCGTGTCCTCTTCAGTGTCACAGTCACTCAGTGCTTGGCTTCTTCTTTAATTTTTCGCTTCTTTTGTCACTTACAGAGCAGTAAGCTCTGCTTTGTGTGCACGAAGCACATCGAGTTCTCAGTCATCTAAGTGTGCTGAGAGCTGATCTCACCTGTAACTTCTCCAGAATCTTCAGTCTTTTATAGTACATACTGTTAAATATTATTACAACATCAAACACTTGTAACTTTACAGTCATGGGGCAAACATAAAATATTTTTCTATACCCAACACCCCACAACATTATTGACACATTCATACTCTGGGTCTTCCCATGAAAACATTTCTTTAGTATCGCTGGATTTGCCAATCTTTAAATATAGGTTTTATTGCCACCGTTATTGTTAAGGCAAGAGAGTGTGTATGTGTACATACATCTAGCCAACGGCCTTGCCGCAGTGGTAGCACCAGTTCCCGGCCGGCTGGGTGGCCGAGCGGTTCTAGGCGCTACAGTCTGGAACCGCGCGGCCGCTACGGTCGCAGGTTCGAATCCTGCCTCGGGCATGGATGTGTGTGATGTTCTTAGGTTAGTTAGGTTTAAGTAGTTCTAAGTTCTAGGGGACTGATAACCTCAGCAGTTAAGTCCTGTAGTGCTCAGAGCCATTTGAACCATTTGAACCAGTTCCCGTCAGATTACCGAAGTTAAGCGCTGTCGGGCTTGGCTAGCACTTGGATGGGTCACCGTCCAGGTCTTCCGAGTACTGTTGGCAAACGCGGTGCACTCACCCTTGTGAGGCAAATTGAGGAGCTACTTGACTGAGGAGCAACGGCTCCGATCACGAAAGCTGACAACGGCTGGGAGAGCGGTGTGTCGACCACATACCTCTCCATACCCGCATCCATAGAAGTCTATCGGCTAAGAATGAGACGGCGGTCGGTCGGTACCGTTGGGCCTTCACAGGCCTGTTCGGATGGAGAGAGAGAGAGAGACAGAGACAGAGCAAGATATGCATCAAGGTTATCAGAAATTCAGCTTGCCTGTGCTTATACCAGGTATTACAGGGCGTGGTCGCTTCAGAAATATTATCCCTGTTATTTGCGATTCCTTCACTGTTTACATACTTGTTTTATAGAAATTCAGATCTCACATACCTGTTACCCATAAATTTGCATTTCCTTCACGTTTAGTTGCTTTGTATACGGATAAGAGAACAGCATACTCAAATACTCTACAGAAAAATGGTTCAAATGGCTCTGAGCACTATTGGACTTAACGTCTGAGGTCATCTGTCCCCTAGACTTAGAACTACTTAAACGTAACTAACCTAAGGATATCACACACATACATGCCCGAGGCACGATTGAAACCTGCGACCGTAGCAGTCGCGCGGTTCCGGACTGAAGCGCCTAGAACCGCTCGGCCACCTCGACTGGCAACAAACTAGAGCCAGAAACAAAGGACTGATTTGTTCATTCGTAATGCCAACTGCTCAGACGTAACAATTCCATTAAAACCAGGCAATTCACAGCTTTGTAGACTGTATGATTCCCAATATATGACTGATCAATTCTGGCAATTTATGAGGTAGTGAAAATTATCTCGCATGCCAAATTTAAAAACATGATTTGAAAGTCTTAAAATTGCCCCTTTGTAGTGTATGATATATCAAAATGTTCTGGAGAGTCTAAAGTTCATTATGGAACAGAAGACAGAAAATGTCAAATTTCATCGAATCTAACATACAGTCTTCTCCCATTAATTCTTCTTGTGTCCCGTCAACACGATCTTCTCTGAAGCTGAGAAGTTAGGCACTACCTGCTTGCCTGGAATAGGATCTGGCGCCTTGTGTTGACAACAGGTCGCTGCAGGCAGCCCCACACTGCATCGAGATGCCTCCACTGTTGACCACACTGACCTGCCGCTCGGTTGGTTCTTGTTGTGCTTCCTCGTTGACCATCCGCCTCTGCTCGCTCCTCCATTGTGGCGGTACTGGAGGTCGACCGCCGGACATCCGGCGGCCTCTGCTGTGCACAGTCTGACATGTCATAGCTGTACACGCCCCTCTGGTGAGCGGCAATACAACGCGCCTTAATACACGGCAAAAAAGTCAGTGACACTAGCTCTAAATACGTCTGTCTGACAGGCTATGCCACACACTTGAAAGTGCCTTGAAAAACGAAACTGGGCGTAGCGAAACAGGCAGAATATTCTATCCAAATGGCAGCAGGCAGTGTAACATAATTATCAATGAATTTATTTCGCCTACGAATTAGTTAAGATTAAAATCCTCTTCCCAGGGCTACGAATGTGGTGTGGGCCTGATGTCATGATATGATAATGATCGTATGACGTTATTGGCTGGGGAGATTCCACCTGAAGTTGTTCAGTCGCCTGGTCTCTTTGACGTCACTTAGATCCCTTGCACCCTTTAATTCTCATTAAACTTCGTTAATTAACGAATCAGCTGACTGCTTCACTCGCGCCTGTGGATAAGATCTACTTCTGCGCCTCCGAAGCAACAGGGAATTTCACAGTCTGAAACTTTCTGGGAGATTAAACTGTGTGTCGGACTGGGGCACGACCCTGGGGTCTTTGCTTCGTAAGGAGTACTGCTATCTGTGCTTTTATGACATTAGTGATACCGTACTCCTTGCTCATCTCTTGTTTCTATAATTTTCGAAGCTGAGCAAGCGTTTTTCGTAGCGGAGGCACTGTCTTGTTATATAACGCCAACAATGCGAAAGCGCTACTTTTCACTCGCAGACTGAGGGTGGAAAGAACTGTTGTGAGGGTTACGTACAGAGTAGAAGCGCACAGCCGCGTCGCTCATGAACAGTGGAACGAATTTGCTAGAAAGTATAATTATAGGGCGGAAACATTGCGTCAAATCGTAGGATAAAAGTGATTTATGATTCGGTGTATTCGCGAAATGGCGCTCGGGATTGTTTACGGAAAATGGGGACGAAACAGCACCATGGTAAATGGCTAATAACTTCAGTCAGTGGAACATATTGATATTCAAACAGATACGAAAGGACTTCAGTAATCAGTGATTACCTGTCAAATTAACGTGGAAATGCTACGCAGCAACGGTTAAATGAGCATAGGTATGAAATGCGCTAAACTATTGACGTAGGAGTGAGTGAGCTTAAGCATTGTTAGGGAGAATGCTCCGTTCCAAATGGATAGTAAATCCAAGTAATATTGATTTCTACTGTTGGTGACACTTTCCATTTTATAACTGAAAAACATAAGGAACACTGTTGGTACTAGGTACATGGAAAAGTTTATTCAGTAATGATTCGTGTTCTCACTGAAAAGCTGCAAAAATAACTAAAGCAACGTAAAAGGAGCTTTAGAGTGTTTCACGGTCAAGCTTTCCTCTCAAGCGCTACTCACTATCTGTCACCACAGCTCCACTTCTGCACAGTACCTCTCCTACCATCGAAACTGCGTACCTTCTTGAACTGGCTCTCTTGGAATAAAGGTTCTTCTTCTTCTTAGGTTGGTTAGCAGTAGTTCGCCATTGTTATCTGTCTTCGGCCTTCCTGTTGAGAGCGGTATAGGTGGTGCAGCTGGTATCCTCCATGATCTGGTTGGTGTCTTCTGGTCTCTGTCTGCGCTGGTATTTTTCGCTTCTACTGTCCCTTCAATGATACTTTTAATGATACCATTATGTCTCAGCAGACGACCGATCCATTTGTTCCTTTTGGGTAAAGTTAGCTCCAGGAGACAGGGCTTCTCTTCCTCCACTCTGAGGAGCACCTCTTCGTTTGATATCTCGTTTACCCAGGAACTCTTGAGCAATCTACGGTAGTACTATATCTCGAAGGCTGTTACTTTATGATTTTCTGCTTCCCGAAGTGTCCATGTTTCACCTGCGTACAGCAGCACACTCCAACCAAACCTCTTTATGACGTTTTCTCTGAGATGTTTGTCTATGCTGCTGAATGTGAAAAGGTTTTTTTCTCTTGTTTAAAGTAGCTTTCGCCTGGTGGGTTCGGCTTATAGTATCTGTCCTTGAGCCTCCGTCTGATGTAATTTCACTCCCTTGTTAGGCAAAGAATTTGACGGTCTCCTGTCGCTCATTGTTCAGTGAGCACTGAGCAACGGTGCTTTGTCTGCTCGCCACTAAGATTTTTGATTTACCTTTACTAATTTTCATACCTTTACTAATTTTCATATTACAGGAAGAGATGAGGGTGGTTTCCATTTGGGCCAGCATCGCTTCTAGTCGTTCTGCATCTTTAGTTAACACTGCGGTATCGTCAGAATATCTCAGTATGTCTGCTTTCTTTCCATGACTTTTAGTTCCTCATATGTCTCCTTGTTTCTCCCTAACTTCATCTCTTGCCCTCTGAATGTATGCATTGAACAAGAGAGAAGAGAGTGAATAGCCCTGTCGTACACCCTGCCTAATAGCAGCTTGTTCTGGAAGTTCTCCACACCAGGTCACAGCCAACTCTTAGGTCAAGATCTAAGAGGCGTATGTTACCAAACTGAGGGTCGTAAATTGCTCGCATCTGTTTTTAGATGCCTTCTTTGGCATTGGCACTGTTTCGAGATGGCCGGCCAGAGTGGCTGTGCGGTTCTAGGCGCTACAGTCTGGAGCCGAGCGACCGCTACGGTCGCAGGTTCGAATCCTGTCTCGGGCATGGATGTGTGTGATATCCTTAGGTTAGTTAGGTTTAATTAGTTCTAAGTTCTAGGCGACTGATGACCTCAGAAGTTAAGTCGCATAGTGCTCAGAGCCATTTGAACCATTTGTTTTGAGCTCCCTGGTCACATATATAATATGCTTGAGATACAACGATTCATCATATAGCTGTTCTCCAGCAGCTTTGATGAGTTCTTCTGGGATATCATCAACTCCTGTGACTTTCCCAGGTTTCAGTTGCCTGACTGCAAGATTGAAATGGTTCAAATGGCTCTGAGCACTATGGGACTTAACATCTGTGGTCATCAGTGCCCTAGAACTTAGAACTACTTAAACCTAACTAACCTAAGGACATCACACACATCCATGCCCGAGGCAGGATTCGAACCTGCGACCGTATCGGTCACGCGGTTCCAGACTGAAGCGCCTTTAAGCGCACGGCCACTCCGGCCGGCTGCAAGATTGAACTCATCGCGCAAGATATAGTCCACTCTTCTTCCCGATCGATTTCCTCAACTTTCTACATTTACAGGTCTTCTTTATTTCCTGCATATAGTTTCTCAATGTATAGTGTTTCCACTAGCAGTTAGAGTGGAGAAACGGCTTAGTTAATGCCTACGGGATTGCTTCCAGAGGATTCGCACTCGGTAGCGTATTCTGTGTTATGAGAAACTTTCTGTCAGATTTGAACTATGTTCAGTCTTTCAGTTAGAGTCCCTTCCGATACAGGGTTCTGATCTGTCAAGAAGTTTTCAGTAGCGCACACATCCTGCCGCAGAGTGGAAATCTATTTTGGAAGTTATTTGTTTGGGTTCGATTTGACAGAAATATAGGATGTTCCAGGAGGGAAGGTCAGTATTCAGACATATGACAGTGTAACACGCCCGGGGGTACAACTGATGGGGCACTTTAAACTGTTCTCGCTATGACCGTGGGCCCTGTCCGCGCCACGTACCTGGTACTCTCGCGGCGGTCGTATTATTTCTGGTCCACACTGCTGATGGCTTGCCTGAAATTATATGTACGGGGGGTTAAGGGGAACCACTCAACACTACAGTCCTACGTTTGGTATGAAGAATTATATTCTGAGACTATAAGAAAATCGCAGGTTGCAGTGTTTACACACTAATTCATAAGTTTTGATGCCAATTAACATTCTTGCTAATTTTGATGAGAGGTCATAATTATCATGCCCTTATTACAGTACAGTATTCTTAATGATGTTAATGTCTGTCACTATTGTGCTTCACTCCGTCAAAAGTGTTTTACAGTCTTACTCTGGCCGAAGCTTCGGTGATAGATACACAGGAAATGATGATGATTATCTGTCCTCAATTAACACGTGGACGAGCGTTCGCACAACCGATACGACGCGGGTGATTGTTGATGATGCGGAAGCCGAATGGTCGAACGAAAGTTTTTACGCTAGTCGCGTTGACCTAGACATCTGGTACCAGTCCTTCTTGACCCTTGTAATAATATAACACTGTTCATAAAAGTTAAATTACAGTTCGCAGTTCTCACTTGTACGAGCGTGCGCGTAACCGTCGCGACGCGGCTGGTTGTTGATGATACGGAAAGGCGATGACCGAACGCATGTTCTCACGCTCGCTACAAGACACTGGCACCTGATTGCTCTCCTTTGTGGTAAACTATTTTACTGATTCACATTAGTTTCATTCTGGAAGGCTGATTCATTACTTCAGAATAATAGAACTTGCAGCCACACTTGAATTAGCAGAGCAGAGCTACCCACAACATAACATATCAGCTCCGTGTCCCGTGCTCGCATAGATATTTCGCAGCCAAGCCAGAGATATGGCAGTATGCTTACAACAGGAACGATCATTTGAGCCGTGAATCTTCATATCGAGGTATACCCTATTCCGATGCTTTCCGATATGGAATATGTTTAGTGGGTATTGTGTATTATTCAATACATTGTCAGGTTTAGGCACGTACACATTCACAACAGTTCGTAAACATTACAACACGCGTACCAGCATCAAATGTAAAATATGTACTTTTGACATATTCACCTCTAAGAATTATCGCACTCGTCACATTACAGCTATTGTACAGATTACAATAAATTTTCGAATATCACATTGTCAACTTCAATGCATTTGTGTATTCTTGGTAGAACACGTGTCGCTTATCAGTGGGCCTCTGCGTGTACAATAATGAGGGCAGCAGATCCATGATTGCGACCAAGCAGTTCATCTCGCGTATTCACCTCTCGTTTCTATACTTCAAACTTCATCCAGTCCCATAAAGAAAAATCTAATGGCGAACTTGGTTGTCACGTAATTGTACTACCACGACCAATCCAACGATTAGGGTAAGTGTGATCTCGTAAAATGTGGAGGGGCTCCGTCACACTAGAAGTGCATTGCAGTCCCCGTGGCGAAGGGGAAAGTCTCTCTCTTTTTTTTTAAAAAAAAATGTTATTCTGTCCCGTTATTTTCTTTTCTAAGATGTCTGGACCTGTCAACATGTTAAAGATCAAGCTGCGCAATACATTGATCGAAAAAGGAACTGGAAAATTGATTTCCAGTGCAGTTTCTGGGTTTTCCTGCAACCGTAGATCATTATTATTTATGTCGTTGATTCCATTCCGCGTAAACGTTTCTCCATCAGTGAATCGTATTAATGGAATCAAATGACGATTGTCATTTAACTAGTGACAGAATTCAAGTCGCATGACACTGTCGCCAATGTTAACTGTTTGTTTTCGCTGTATATGAAACGAGTCCACGTTTCCTCATGTTGTGTTTTCCATATACTTGTTCGTGGGACACTGACACGTACAAAAAGTCGCCGTCTGCTGATGGTAGGAGGACGCTGCACCTTCTCAACAACGTGTTGCTGCTCCTGCACGGGTTGTTGAACTGCGCTTTCGGAAGAATACCAGCATCTGTTTCACGCAATGTGCTGAAAACTAAGTTAAACGCTCTACTATCAGGAATTCGAGGGGTCCGAAAGCGCAGATGGTATTCTTCGGCAGCAGCATGAGCACTACCATCACAGAAGCCGTAAACATACACCACTTCTGTATATTCTTCATTACTGTACTGTAGATGTATGGAATTTTGGCCAGCGCGTCTACAAACTCTGTTAGCGTATCTCTGGTACACTCTCGATCCCTCGCACTACTTTACTCAGAACACACCATGGACAACTGTGCGACCAACGAGCTAATTTAACGGCACAAGGTCCTCCCGACAAAAGAGGCTGAAAGCAACGAGATACGAGGGGCGTTTGAGAAGTCCGTGCAAAGTCCGAGAGATGGCACCACCGGCGCGTATCGAGGTCATGTTTAGTTAGTAGCGTCTTTGGAAAGAACGCACACCACGTTTCAGCCATATTGGTCTATTTCTTTGTGTTTGGCATTCGTGTGAATCAAGAAAGTCGAGTGATTGTCCAAAAATAGACGAAAAAGAGTTTCGTGTGGTGATTAACCATCACTTTTGTGAAAGGAAAAAACGCCTCAGGAGACTAAAGACACAGTTGATAAACATTATAGTGACTCTGCACCTTCGGAGTGGCCATATGGGCACAAGTGATGCTGAACGTTCTGGACGCCCTGTTGAGGTTACGACTCCAGAAATCATTGATAAAATCCATGGATAACAGAAGAGTTAAAGTGCGTGAGATTGCTAGTGCTGTAGGCATCTCGAATGAATGGGTACATAATATTTTCCATAAACATTTGGACATGAGAAAGCTATCCGGACCAAAAACGGAAGACACCCCAGGACTTTAAGCGTCGTTTCGTCACTGTGGATGAAACATGGATACATTACTAAACTTCTGAGACCAAACAACAATCTAAACAATGGGTTACACCAAAATAGGCTAAGACCATTCCTTCGGCCGGAAAGGTTATGGCGACTGTCTTTTAGGATTCGCAAGGGATAATCCTCATGGACAATCTGGAAAAGGGTAAAACTATTACAGGTGCATATAATTCATCGTTACTGGACAGTTTAAAAACCGAGCTGTAAGAAAAACGTCGGCGATTGGACCGCAGAAAAGTTTTTTACCATCACAACAACGCACCAGCACTTACCTCTCGTTCACATCTCCCGTATTCTCCAGACGTGACTCCCACAGACTACTATTTGGTACCCAATTTGAAGAAATGGCTGGCGGGACAAAGATTTTATTCAAACGAGAAGGGTGACTTTAGCAACTAATACCTATTTCTCAGATTTGGACAATTCCTATTATTCGGAAGGGATCAAAAAAGTAGAGCAGTGTTGAACAAAGTGTATAAGTCTAAAAGGAAACTATGCCGAAAAATAAAAAAAAGGTTTACCCAAACACGTAAGTAATTGTCATTTTGCACGGGCTTTTCAAACCCCTCTCGTAGGTTGGGTTAGAATAAAACGTCAAAGAGGTTGGGTGGGTAAGACACATACCTGTGCTCCACTCGCCTAAAACCAAAGGCATACTACTGGCCATTAAAATTGATACACCAAGAAGACATACAGATGATAAACGGGTACTCATTGGACAAATATATTATACTAGAACTGACATGTGATTACATTTTAACGCAATTTGGGTGCATAGATCCTGAGAAATCAGCACCCAGAACAACAACCTCCGGCCGTAATAACGGTCTTGATACGTCTGGGCATTGAGTCAAACAGAGCTTGGATGGCGTGTACAGGTACAGCTGTCCATGCAGCTTCAACACGATACCACAGTTCATCAAGAGTAGAGACTGGCGTATGGTGACGAGCCAGTTGCTCGGCCACCATTGACCAGACATTTTTAATTGGTGTGAGATCTGGAGGATGTTCTGGCAGCAGTCGAACATTTTCCGTATCCAGAAAGGCCCGTACAGGACCTGCAACGTGCGGTCGTGCATCATCCTGCTGAAATGTAGGGTCTCTCAGGGATCGAATGAAGGCTGGAGCCACTGGTCGTAACACATCTGAAATGTAACGTCCACTGTTCAAAGTGCCGTCAATGCGAACAAGAGGTGACCGAGACGTGTAACCAATGGCACCCCATACCATCACGCCAGGTGCTACGCCAGTATGGCGATGACGAATACACACTTCCAATGTGCGTTCACCTCGATGTCGCCAAACACAGATGCGCCCATCATGATGATGTAAACAGAACCTGGATTCATCCGAAAAAATGACGTTTTGCCATTCGTGCACCCAGGTTCGTCGTTGGGTACACCATCGCAGGCGCTCCTGTCTGTGATGCAGCATCAAGGGTAACCGCAGCCATGGTCTCCGAGCTGACAGTCCATGCTGCTGCAAACGTCGTCGAACTGTTCGTGCAGATGGTTGTTGTCTTGCAAACGTCCCCATCTGTTGACTCAGGGATCGAGACGTGGCTGCACGATCCGTTACAGCCATGCGGATAAGATGCTTGTAATCTCGCCTGCTAGTGATACGAGGCCGTTGGGATCCAGCACGGCGTTCCGTATTACCCTCCTGAACCCACCGATTCCATATTCTGCTAACAGTCATTGGATCTCGACCAACGCGAGCAGCAATATCGCGATACCCGTAAACCGCAGTCGCGATAGGCTACAATCTGACCTTTATCAGAGTCGGAAACGTGTTGGAAAGCATTTCTCCTCCTTACACGAGGCATCACAACAACTTTTCACCCGGCAACGCCGGTCAACTGCTGTTTGTGTATGAGAAATCGGTTGGAAACTTTCCTCGTGTCAGCACGTTGCAGGTGTCGCCACCGGCGCCAACCTTGTGTGAATGCTCTGAAAAGCTAATCATTTGCATATCACAGCATCTTCTTCCTGTCGGTTGAATTTAGCGTCTGTAGCACGTCATTTTCGTGATGTATTTAATGGCCAGTAGTGTATATTAAAGGTTGACTATTTTGAAAATGATTCGGGATAGGGCATATGAAGTGTTTTCTTCAAATGAGCGCTCTACACATGTCCGTGAATACTGACCACCTCTCCAGGAATACTGCGTATTTGTGGGCGTGTAAGGTATGCCGCCGTATTTTCCTTACTTTTTTTTTGATTCTCAAGATTCCTGTGGGTCTCTGATTCAAAGCTTCTGTCACTGGACGAGTGACTACCTATATAGTTGACAGAATGACATCGGCGCCACTTGCTGCCCTGCACAAAGAGACTGGAGAAGACACGCGGGGGTAAGAGAACAATCGGCGACGACAGAGAGAGACGACCCTCCAGGGGCGGCTGGCGTCGTCCGCCTTTGACGGGCTTGCCATCTGTGCACCGTGCCCCGGGCTCGCCTTGGGCAGTGCGTGCAAAAGGCGCCGACAGCGCCACGTCTCGGGTAATGAAGCGCTCTCACAATGCTGGCGGGGTGGGGCGCAGCGACGGGGGTGGTGTGCCCTACCGGCGGGCCCGGAATAAACGCGGCGCCGCGGCGAGACAATGCCGCGTAATTTATTACCCGTCGGAGGCTTTTTTACGCTCACAATGAGACTCCTGAGTAGTTTGCTCACGCCCACAAATCAGTGCGCTTCGCGGGGCCCCATTAAGCTGCGCTCTATTATATCCGATTCGACCGGCGCCGCCGGTGCTGAATGATACACTGATGCTACGACAACACCGGCGTAAACAAATTAAGCGCAGCCGGCGGTCGGTGCTGCGGTGAGGACCCCGACACGGCCGGAACTGTTCGACACGCGTGCTTGCGCTTTGATTGCTTACGTGCCGCCTCTCCACAGAGTCCGTGTTTGCCGAACAGCGTCGCATCGAGAAAGGATGACACGATTCTCTCGTTAACCGGCTTCGATTCTATCTCTAAACAAACCATTAAGAGGCTTCGTTGTCGGTACAATGGACAATTCGTGTTGTACACTTCTAGAGGCTGTAGAGGGGTGGAGTAGATCGAGTTTTACATGAGTACCCATTTCCGGAAATGGCTCGTTACCATGTTACAAGCAAGATTTCTCTGCTATTTACAACAGCTGTTCGATATGACGACCACCAAGTTCGGTGCAAACGGAGTATCTACGCAGTAAGTTCGCATGAACTCTGTACAATATGCGTGGTGTATGGTTAATCACTTCTGCCGCAGCCCCCATCCCTGCAACCAGATCTTCCTCCTACTGGACAGGGCTCTCGCAAACAAGGCACATGTGGCCCTACAAGAAAAAGTCCAAAGGGGTTAAATCTGGGGATGTTGGTCGCTATGCAAGTGTTCCATCTCGACCGATCCATCTGTTCGCGTAGACTACATTCAGATGGTTTCGGACACGAACTGCTAAATGTACTGGCTCACAATCATGCCGCAACCACAAAAAAATGAGTCAAATGGCTCTAAGCACTATGGGACTTAACATATGAGGTCATCAGTCCCCCTAGACTTAGAACTACTTGAACCTAACTAACCTAAGGACATCACACACATCCATGCTGCAACCACACTTCGTGCCGAATGTCCAATGGCACATCTTCTAAAGGCTCCGCCAGCACTTGTTGCAGAAATAACAAGCAGCTGGCACGCGTTAGGTTGGGAGGAAGGATTTATGCCCCAATCACACGACCATCGCAGATACCTGCCCAGACATTGATGCCAAAGTGTGCGAAATCTTCGAGGCTTTGGGGTTTTGCTCATTCCAAAGGTGGCTATTTCCAGTGTTCAAAACACCTTCCCTGTTGAAATTCGCTTCGTCGGTGAACAAAATTTAAACTAAGGAAAATCAAGACAACTGTGCATAAACCAAGTACAGAAATTCACAAGTGGCACTAAATCCACAGGAAGCACAGCGCGTACTTTTTGAAGCTGGTATAGACAAACGAGTGAGACTCATATAAGTAACATGCAATGGCTCGAGCACTCTCGTCAGGCCGGCCGGAGTGGCCTAGCGGTTAAAGGCGCTACAGTCTGGAACCGCACGACCGCTACGGTCGCAGGTTCGAATCCTGCCTCGGGCATGGATGTGTGTGATGTCCTTAGGTTAGTTAGGTTTAAGTAGTTCTAAGTTCTAGGGGACTTATGACCACAGCAGTTGAGTCCCATAGTGCTCAGAGCCATTTCATTTCAACTCTCGTCAAGGGGTTCTCTTCAAGTTGGTGAGGCACTTCCTGTTTCAGTACGACAGTGAGCTGCCTTCTTGGGACATCACAGTGTGCTCTATATCTTGTGAATTTCCCACTTATATATATATATATATATATATATATATATATATATATATATAGTTAAGGCTCACCGGCCATGTGACCATCTTCTTCTGCGCAGTCCGCAGCTCGTGGTCGTGCGGTAGCGTTCTCGCTTCCCACGCCCGGGTTCCCGGGTTCGATTCCCGGCGGGGTCAGGGATTTCCTCTGCCTCGTGATGACTGGGTGTTGTGTGCTGTGCTTAGGTTAGTTAGGTTTAAGTAGTTCTAAGTTCTAGGGGACTGATGACCATAGATGTTAAGTCCCATAGTGCTCAGAGCCTCTTCTTCTGCGCAGATGCACGAACAGTGCCCGAACTCTTACGGGAATCGGCAGTAAAGCCGCAAGTAATGAGTATAATGGGCAGGGGCACTATGAATATAGTGCAGGACAATAAGTTGGGGATGTGGGTCTCACGGGAGGTGTTCCAGAGATAAGTCCCTGCAGTCGCACTATCCTCTTGTGTCCTCGGTGGTTCAGTTGCATAGAGCGTCTACCATGTAAACAGGAGATCCTGGGTGCAAGTCCTGGTCGGGGTACACATTTTCAACTGTCCCCGTTGACTTACATCAAAGCCTGTAGCCTGTAGCCTGTATGCACTAGGGGTATTCATTTCATTGTAATTTCCCACTTTCCTGCAGCTGTTGTTCTACCGTGGCAAACATGGGATGAGATGGAGTCACATGATTTGGAAAGTATAGGTGGTACAGACGTTGAGCTTCTCTTCCATTACGACGAGTTTCGCAGTAAATTAACAGAATATCGGAGTCCTTTGCGAAAGTGCACTCAGGCATCCTGTTACTACAAGATTATAAGGAAGCAGGAAACAAGGCAGATGGAAGTAGAGGACGTCACGTGACATTGCGTCATCTTATCATTTATGAATGCGTGCAGCCTATAATAACAGGCGAATTGCGTAAGAAACATCTAGCGCAGGGTTGATTAGACTTCTCTTGTTTTGCTTGTAACGTGGAAACGAACCGTTTACGGACCTGGGTACCTAAGAAAAACTTGATCTACTGAGTCCCCTCGACAACCTCTATAAGTGTATAACGTGAATTGTGAAACACCCGTGCGGTAATGGAATAACTGGTGGAAATTGAATAGTTTGGCACAATATCATCAGCGCCAACTAAAATAAAGCGTGCGGGTGGTAAGTTGCAACCATTAATCTCTGTTAGGTGTGTTATAAATTCTCAGTTGGTCATTTGGTATGGAAGGCCAGATGGTTCAGTGGAATGCGCACCGCACAAGCTTCTTGCGAGACAGAGATGTGAACCTGATCAGACTTAATTCACGCGGAGGATTAACGGCCATTGGTACTCGGGACAGCCTAAACGTGATTTTTAGATTGTTTTCGACTCCCAGTTGAGAAAATTCTGCTCTGGTCCCATATCTCCCAGTCAGAGAATACTAGCGAGCTCAAACAGTAACCTTAGAGGTGAAATACAATTCCTCAAAGTGGTACTATCGATTTGGAAATTGTCGCGAGTTATTGTGTTTGGACAAACGACCAAACACTTGGTAGCTTCTTGTTACACCTCAGGAAGGGAAACTACGTCAGGCCGGCCCATGTCGCCGAGCGGTTCTAGACGCTTCAGTCCAGAACCGCGCTGCTGCTACCGTCGCAGGTTCGAATCCTGCCTCGGGCATGGATGTGTGTGACGTCCTTAGGTTAGTTAGGTTTAAGTAGTTCTAAGTTCTAGGGGACTGATGACCTCAGAAGTTAAGTCCCATAGTGCTTAGAACCATTTGAACCGTTTTTGAAACTATGTCAGTGCAAAGATGGCCTGCCCCGTTGTCGACATGCGCCTCATTGAACCATCTATATGTGTAGTCTTTGTGAGTAGCGAAGCCGTGAAATCTGTGAAAATGCATCTACAGTTGCCATAATTTCTGTCTGAGAAACCAGGACGTTTCTCTTAAACTGACTAAAAATTGACGTAATTCAGAAGGCAGAAAGCGGAACAAATCGCGAAATTTCTCTTAAGCTTAAAAACAGGTGAAAGTTGCATGAAAATATCCCCTTTAGTTGGGAGACTATGAACTGCTGCTATCCGCTCACGGTAAAAGAGAAGTGGGCCACATATGCGGGCCGTCAGCCCAGGCACCTCAAATAGCGGATACTCTCTAGTAAGTAAATCGCACTATGTTCGAGGGGAAGAGAAGTAACCACTCTTGCGACTGTAGCCGTATGAAAAAAGAGAGAGAGAGAGAGACAGATAAGTAGAGTGTTGCGTAGATACATAATTGCTGTCACAAGACTGTACAGGATGTAAGTGAAAAAAAATTAATGCAAAGGTACATTTGCACGTTTACTGTTACTTATTTTACTCGGCAGAAATGTAAAATTTTCTGGTGAATTAGTAAGTCTCAGTAAGTTTGGAGCTAGCTTAGTTGCACAGTCTACTGAGTTCAAAGACATGTGATGTTTGACGGTATGATAATTCATTGCCGCTGCAGTTACTAAGTTTTCCTGTTTGAATGAGTCTGAAACAAAATACCTGTCTGTTTTTTAAGTGATTGCAGAGTACACATTTCAATTATGCTTTACTTTAGCTAAATGATTCTTAATCTCTGTTCTTCCGCCATGTGCAATGGACACATAACACAAATTACAAATTCTAGTTCATAGTCACTTCTCCCTCATGCCGCCGCGCGGAGTGGCCGCACGATTTGACACGCCATGTCACGGATTGCGCAGCCCCTCCCGCCAGAGGTTCGGGTCCTCCCTCGCGAATGGGTATGTGTGTTGTTCTTAGTGTTAGTTAGTTTAAGTAGTGTGTAAGTCTAGGGGCCGATGATCTCAACAGTTTGGTCGCTTAGGAATTCACACACACACACACACACACACACACACACACACACACACACACACACATATTCTCTCTCGTTTTACGGAGAACCATTCTTCTGAATATTTTCCTTGGAATGAACACTTCCTTTTTGGCGTTCTGAGTTCACTTAAAACAGTCAAACACCTCAATAACAAATGAACCGCTATGCGACTCAAAGAGAAAAAGAACCACTTTGCTGCAGAGTTTAAGATGTACTGAGATAATGGACAACTCAGGAACGTTATCGCGTAATAGTACTCCTTAAGGGACTTAGTCAGCTGCAATAATAACAACTTTTATAATTTAGCTTAACATCAGGAGTTGAAATGTAGATCCACGGAAAAATTTGGAGGAAAAGTAAGTAGTATGAGATTAATTCTCTGAAATCCGAAATCCGTGAAGACTGCCGTCCCGAAAGTAGTTTTCCGGAAACCGGGACATCTGGCAACCCTAAATGCATCGAACGATGAAGGCCCAGTACAGTTGTTCGTGTATGTCGCTGCAACAACTGAACGAGCGGTGCAGAAAGCTTAAAAGAGGCGTAGCTTCCGTCGAAGGGGCTCCGTGCCCGGACCAGGCACACCGTGTAGCGACGAGCAAAAACGTTGCGGCAGTGTAAGTATTCCGAAGGAATACAGGCATATTACTCCAAACGACACAGCCATATTTTGGATATTAGTGTTAGTTCGGCACACAATACTGTTCATGATGTGCTGCGATTCAATGTATTTTCCACGAGATGGGCTCCGTGCCGATTGCCTGCTGAATAGAGAAGTAATCGCCTATATATTTGTGAGGGGCTTTTGTGTCGTTTACATGTCGAAGTTAATGGATTTCAGGACAGAACTACTATCGCAGATGAAACCTGGGAGTACTGTGTACAACCTAAAGGGAAAGATTGAAAAGCCATTCAGCCGTAGCAATAATACAAGCTACGCAAGTGTACGGACTTTCGTGGTCACTGTCACTGAAGGCGAAATATTCCACATTTTTAGCCACGTCGCGTTTCCTCTACACGATCGACGTTTCGATCCCTCTCCTGAAGTCTTCTCCAGGATAATGTGGTGTTCGTGGTAAGCTTATTGTGAACACCACAAGATCCTATAGAGGATTCCAGCACACTTGTCGAGACGTCGATCTTTAGAAGATTTTATCCCAATACAAGGTATAATAGAATGTCTCGAACACCTGCCTTACTCGCCACAAATGTCATCGAGTGAGTTCCATGCGTTTGGAGGCACAAAAAAGCGAGGTAACGAGTGGCCGCATTCACAAGCAAAATAATCCGTATCACTAGGTATTCACGGACTTCCGCAGCCATGGAACACGACCAATATTTTCATTTGATTCTGCCGGAGGGGTGGGGGGAGGGATTGGTCAGGTGAGGCAGTATACGGTCTCATTCCAACGGATTAAATCAACAGAAAAAGTATGGAATAATTTTTTTTGTCAGTCATCAGTCTTCTGAATGCTTTGATATCATCCACCACGAATTCCTCTCCTGTGCCAAACTTTTCATCTCAGAGTAGCAGTTGCAACCTTTGTCCTCAATAATTTGCTGGATGTATTAGATATATTCCAATCTGTTTCTTTCTCTACAATCCCCCGCGCCCCCGCACCTCCCTCTAGCACCGTTAAGATATTCCATCATTTCTTAACAGATGCCCTATCATTCCGTCCCTTCTTTTTGTCGGTATTTCCCATATATTCCTTTCCTGGCTGATTCTGCGGAGAACCTCCTCATTCCTTACCCTATCAGTCCACCTAACATTATTCTGTAGCACCACTCCTCAGATGCTTCGATCCTCTTTTGTTTCATTTTCCCACAGTCCATGTTTCACTACCATTAAACCCTATGTTTGATACTAGTAGACTTCTCTTGGTCAGGAATCCCTTTTTGCCAGTTTTAGTCTGATAAAGACATACGAGGAATAACAGACGTGAAAGGAAATTTCAGTACTAGTCAGAACTAAGGTGATTCTGAAGGAATCAGTTATGCAGAGAAATTATAGAGCAAAGATCATACGTGTTACTTGATGTTCTTGGACATTGGGGGTAGATATGAAACTACTAGCCCAACTAGGAAGACAAGCAAGAAAACAGAAAGGCAAATGAAAGTCGGACTTTTTAAAGCATCATATTATACAAGGAGAGCTATGCAACAGATATACACTAAAGAGCCAAAGAAAATTGTACACCTGCCTAATATAGTGTAGCGCCCCCGCGAACACGCAGAAGTGTCGCATCACGACGTGGCATGGACGCGACTTACATCCAAGGGCGCCGACTTATAAAAAGTATTGGGGGGGGGGGGGGGGCGGCGGGAGCGGCCATACTGGGGGTCTTGTCCCGGGACATTTTCTAAATTTTACATGAAAAATAGTGAGTTGTAAAGTTTTCTTAAGTGTTTTAGAGATATATGATCAATATTACAACGTCGAAAACTGGGCTCTCGATGACTCGACACTGTGGGAAACTCGTCAAGCCTGACACATTTGATAAAAAGAAACAAAGGATAAACACGCACGATATTTTCGTAAAAAGCTAATTTAATTTACAGTAATAAAAATGCTTATGGACTATTACAGACCAGTGAGTATATAGCTCTGAAAAGACAAAAATTATATTTAAATAAATCCTAAACTATCATTAAAAGCATAAAACGTAAAATATTGCTGTCGCACGGTAATGGCACTTTGATTCATAAGTGAAATAGCTAATTTAAGCTTTCCTTGAATAAGGCTCAGGGCTCAGTAAATAAAAACAATATATCACAACAAATACTTTAATACAGTTAACAAAGTTAATACAGTGTGCCTAATACTTTCAGTCAAAAAGTATGTAAACAGCGAGTTTTAATTGGATCTTACACCATAAAAATGTTTAAGTATTTGAAAAATAACTAATACAGTACTTTAGTAATACAGGAATAGAGTACTAAGGTAGTACTAATATTTGTAACTGAAAATTTAACATTATGTATGTATTTAATTCTCTATTTTGTAAAGATTTTTAATATTGCTCTAAATGCCATTATTAGGACTAGACTGTCTTTAGAAACGTGCAAATGTCGACCGTCTGACTGGATTACTGAATATGAAGTCGTTGATGACTGGTCAGATATCCATTCCATCCAAAACATCTCGGTGGGCATGAAGAACAGCCAAATTGTTCAATCGCTTCTGTCCCATTGCTGATCGGAGATATGACTTCAGACGTCTAAGGGTCGTTCTGCTGTTGTTGTCGTGATTGGAACTGCTTGGAGAAGCTTAATACACTTCACTACTTCACATAACATTTTTCAACTGTAGGCTCTTGTGTAATGCACTTTCTTACGTCACGCGTGTTTTTTAATACCAGTTATTAGCGATATCGGCTAACATATTCAAGTGTAAGCGCAGTCTCTCAATGTCTGGGTCATTTTTGGAAAACTAAGTTGATTTTTCCAAATTTGTTTCACCTCTGTTTACTAAAAGCAAGCACTCTTGTGCAACTGCAATGACCTGTGTGAGTCCAGTTGAAGCAAACAACTCAGTAATGCAATATTGCACCGTTTTACGAACTTCAATGTAAATAGCTTTGTAGTATTCCTTTGGGGTTTTGAAAGTGTGCGGTGAGCCGGCTTCGTTGTTTTCATACTTCTTTGGTATACTTCCATTCCGAGGAAGCGAAGGATCATCAACTTGTAAAGGTTTTTATTTTAAATACAATTCCCAAAAGTGTTCAAAACCATCACACCTTCCATTCAATATACTAATCAAGTCGTCCTATAATTTTTCCAGATCAGCAACACTTAGATAAAGGCATTGAAGTTTTTCATTGACGTCCTCTACTGGGTTCATTGCATGGCATAAAAAGAAATAAGTCTTGCATTGTAACATTGACTGAAGGTAGCCTGCGCATTTGAAACCTCCTATGTTTTGTCATCTGCAGAAAATGTTTCAAAAAACTCTAGAAGTTCTTCAAAGGGTTTCAGTATTCTCAAGATACTAGAAGCCCGCATAGACCATCAGGCCGGGCAAAGGGGTCGTAGACCAGCTTGGTCGTCGGCGCTCTCACAGAATATAGTTCTGAAAAGTCCCATCCTTTTGTTAGATTTCTTTACGGTGTTTATTAAGCCCTTGGCTAAAGCCATAATATCCCTCATAGATTAAGATGTAAGACTGTCTACAACTGCGAATTCTAAACTGTGAGCAATGCAGTGCACACAAAGTGCTTTCGGTTGTATATCCAAAACTAGCTTATTTTTAGTCCTTTGAACTGACCTCTCATATTCGAGGCACCATCGTCGCACTGTCGTCTTAAGTTATCCATTGACAAATTAAGACGAGCAAAAACGTCATTTAAAATACTACACAGAGTTTGTGACTGAATATTGGGCGTCTCTTATAAGCCAATAAAACCTTCGTTGATGATTAAGGAATCATCGACAGTTCGAATACAAAATGACACTTGTTCGGGATTCGCAGAATCGCTTGTTTCGTCAACTATAACAGAAAAATGTTCAGTTTTATTGATTGAAGCCAATACCTTCCTCAACACAGACTGTCCTAGTAGATCAATGATCTCGTTTTGAATATCGTGGGACGGCCACTTATACCTCGAACGCCCTAACCGATCTTAGGTATGTCATTCTTACGAAGTTCTAACAATTGAAAAAAATTGGAGTTTACATCTTCGTGCCCTCTATTTGCTAGTCCTTGTCGGCACAAAAATTGCATGGTAGTAAAAATTGTCTCAAGAGCTAAACGGCCTTTCTTCATCTCGCTGTCTAACTGTTCATTCAATTGGGAGGCCACACTTCGTTTAGTGATAGAATTGGGTTTGGGGGAACACCTTCTTTATGCGTAAAGGTGTTTTCATGAAGATGGAATGTTTCCAAACCCTTTTTCCAGTTAATAAACCATACAGAAGTAAATGCATCTTCTTTTTTTGAAGAAAATTGTAATAGACTTTTAGCATCTGCCTCTTTGCAGGTTTTGCAAAAACTTTTTCGGTAGATGCTTCATATTCTAGCCATGTATATTTGATCAACCAAGATTTCTGAAATGATCCCTTACCGGATTGTCCATGTTTCGACTGTGAACGGTTCGCCTGAAGGCGACGAAGCAACTGACTACACAATGATTGTTGGAGGTTAACTTGAAATGTCACCAACTTCCAGGAACCCTTTATATCATCAACTTCCAGGATCCCCTTTATGGTTACAAATTTATCTATTGCAAACTTAATTCACAATAACTAAGAGACTAAAGTAAACGAATGAAATATAGTCATGTAAAATAGTCCACTGGACACTAAAGTCGGAACAGCAAACACGTCTGCAGCATGCACTGAATGAAACTATTCACACTGAATGACTGTGACAGCAGAGTGGGCTTTATATAGCAGCGGCGTCGTAATGTCACGAAGTGTCAAGGCGACGCGAGGCGAAGGGTTCCAGGCGCTTCTGCTCCAGTCCTTTTGATGTCGCCCCGGCCGCAGCGCTGGACCGCCGGCGCCAAACTTTACTCAGAGGTTCGCGCACCGGGACAAATTCTAAGTCTTCCCGCACCACCGTAACATTATTATGATTCATACCACTCGTTTTCAGTTAACCTGCTCACTACCGTAATAATTGTTTTAACTCATTACTGAATGTATTTTAACAGGCAACTATCGTCACACAAAAAAAAAAAAAAAAAAAAAATATTCCAAGATAATATTGTGAGTTTACAAAGCATAATATAACTAATGATTTTCTTAAATTATTGGGGGGCTCCGCCCATCGCAAACGAATTTTTGAGGGGGCTCAGGCACCCTAAGGCCTCATGGAGTCGGCGCCTGTATTAATGTCAGAAGTAATGCTGGAGGGAACTGACACCATGAATCATGCAGAGCTGTCCATAAAGCCGTAAGAGTACGAGGGGGTGGAGATCTCTTCTGAACAACATGTTGCAAGGCATCCGAGATATCCTCAATAATGTTCATATCTTGGGAGTGTTCCTGGAGCCACTCTGTAGCAATTTTGGATGTGTAGGGTGTCGCATTGTCCTGCTGGAATTTTCCAAGTCCGTCGGAATGCACAATTGATATGAATGGATGCAGGTGATCAGATAGGATCTGTGTCGCCGGTCAGTTATATCCAAACATATCAGGCACCCGATATCACTCCAGCTGCACACGCCCCACACCATTACAGAGCCTCCTCTGGCTTGAACAGTCCCCTGCTGACATGCAAGGTCAATGGTTTCATGAGGTTGTCTCCGTACCCGTACACACCCATCAACTCGATACAATTTGAAACGAGACTCGACAGACCAGGCAACATGTTTCCAGTCATAAACAGTCCATTATTAGTGTCGACAGGCACAGGCGAGGTATGAAGCTTTGTGTCGTGCAGTCATCCAGGGTACACGAGTGGGCCTTCGGCTCCGAAAGGCAATATCGATGATGTTTCATTGAATGGTTCGCACAGTCACACTTGTTGAGGGTCCAGCATTGGAGTCTGCAGCAATTTGCGAAAGGGTTGCACTTCTGTCATGATGAACGATTCTCTTCAGTCACCATTGGTCCCATTCTTCTGGATCTTTTTGTGTCCGCAGCGATATCAGAGATTTGATGTTTTACAGGATGCTTGATATTCACGACACGCTCGTGAAATGATCGTATAGGAAAATCCCCTGTTCATCGCTACCTCAGAGATGCTGTGTCCTATCGCTTGTGTGCCGACTGTAGCACCACTCAATTAAATGTTGATAACCTACCATTGTAGCATCAGTAACCCATCTGACAACTGTGCCAACACTTGTTGTCTTATATAGGCGTTGCCGACCGCAGCGCCGTATTCTATCTGTTCACATATCTCTGTATTTGAATACGCATAATTACACCAGTTTCATTGGCGCTTCAGCGTATTAGTGAGCAGATTCCACAATTTGTCAAGAGATGGTAAGCTACGTGATTTCCTCTGGGGAACAGAGAATGGTTCACCTGTCATCTGGATGACCATATAGACACTATTCCCTCTCATGAAAGATATTCACTTTTAATTTCTTTGACTGTTCTACTATTAGCTTTTTTATTCATTTCGTATTTCTTTTTATTTCTTGCTTTCATTTTTTATTTCTTTGATTGTTCTACAATTAATTATTTATGAAGTCCTACAGTGCTTCCATAATCTAATGGATGAAACTGAGACATGTGACGATTTGTTTGAGAACCCATATGGTAATGGATATAACCCAGGAAAGGACTGATCATATCTGGGAAACAGGGCTACAGAAATGTTACATCGATGTGACACACTAGGTTTCATTAAATAAAATCAAATACAGTGTTTATATAATAATTTATTATGTATAATAACTACAATTATCACATTGACAGTTTTGGCCATTTATTGTGTCCTCAGCTATGATTAACCCATTAGCAGCTTCGTCACTGTAAAAATTCAACATTATGAATTGGTATAAAATATGTTAATGAATTATGTCGCCGCATAGTAAAAGAGACTACCTACTAGGTTAGCCGAGGGCGTTAATACTCTGCTTCCTCGACTTGTATAGGTGCGCTGGCCCCAGATCATATGTGACCGGTGGTTTAACAGTGAGGACAGTGTGCTGGCCAGCCTGGATGTGGTTTTTAGGCGGTTTACCACATCCTGCTAGGTGAATACAGGGCTGGTCGCCATGCCCTGCCTCTGTTTCACGACTCGCACATATTTGAAAACGTTCACACTGTTTCATGGCTTACACTAGACAGATACACATGGGGCACACTAACCCATTCCTGGGGGGGTGTGGGGTGGTGACGGGAAGGGTATCTGGCCACCCTGTGACACTAACATCGACAAATCCCCAGTAACTAGGCCGACCCCGCGTTGAAATGGGACAAAGGCCCCAAGGAAATTATGATAATAGTAAAAGAGACTCTAGATTGAAGCTGATTCACATAATGCTTGCTTCTACACTTAAAAACAAGAACTCAATTATGGTATCGTATATACAGTTGCATAATCCTAGTTTATATCTATATCACAACAAACAATTACTTCACAAAGTAATTCTAGGTTTCATTTTTTAAACAAATCAAGAACAATGATATACTTACAAAGCTGACGAATGTACTACTTAATTCAACATAGCCGATAAGAACATTTAGTTTTGATATACACACTTCATATGAAAACCCACAAACAACGTACAACTCAGATTTTCTTTTCAAACTGCAACAGTACTAGAGCAAAGACAGCATCACCCCACTCTCAATTGTTGCTCCCCTCCCCTCTCGTCCCCCCAGAAAACGGCGGGAAGTTCAAATTTCAGCAGGACAATGCAACATGCCATGGATACCTCCACTAACCTCAGAAAATAGCGGGAAAATAGGTCACTTGGGCTACCTCCACTAACCCGTCATTTGACCACCACCTCTTCCTAGGAATTGGCGGGAAAAGGACTCAGTCTGTGATGGATTGAATGGACATAAGTCCTTATTTTGGAGGCAGTCTTTATTTAAACAATTTGAGGCTGTACCTCCATCCAGTGTGTTCACCATGCGGTCCAGAGTCCACCTGTACTGACACAGTACTGCCACACAGTACTGCCACAAGAGGGAACTGTCGTACCTCCCATGACATAATCCAGGATGGCGATCTAGGGTGGGGAAACGGCTTGTCCTGTTTTGGGCTGCTGGAGAGAGGAAGAAATGTACTTTATTTATTTTGGAACAATTTATTTAGAGACAGGTGTCATATAGTTCATTTATTACACTGATACATAACACTCACTCTGACATGCTTGGGATCACAATACACAGTTTACAGACCTGCAAACTACTTGTAAATCACCGAAATAACGCAGTAAATTGATGTGCAGACATGCCCACTAATTATAAACTGTTGAAGTAATGCATACAGTGTATTGAGGGACGGATTTCACATAGCTTATATATTACACTGGCACAAAGCACTCACCCTCAAGTGCTTGAGGTCGCAGTAAATAGTCTACAGACCGGCAAACTACTCGTAAATCGCCGAAATAATGCAGCACACTGATGTACAGACAAGTAAACAACTCGTAAATTACTGACGTAATGCAGTATACAGCATACAGACATACAAGCAACTCATAAACTGTTAAAAAATAATGCATGTGTAATGCTATGAAACACGCCCACAATGCTTAAATAGCCGAAAATAATGCAGTGTACAAACACTCAATACACATAAAAAACACTTTCGAACTATCATCAACCGCAACATATGAGTGGCTTCAATGCACTCATGTGTCAGTGCTGTCACGAGCCACTGCTGCTAGGTGGTGAAAGTCACATCTACAGTTAGAATTCTTTGAGTGTTATACTGACATCACAGAAATAAAATCCGTGCATGCACCGCCTACTGTCCCCTGTCCACTTGACTGCACAGGACGCTACCACACATGCTCGCAGGAGTCAGGATGGACCAGCAGCCCCTGCAAAGTGATAACGTGGCAGTCAGCTTCCAACACACGAACAGGTGTCCGTTTGGGTTCTGCAAGCATGAGGTGGTGGCATCCCTTTCATACATGACACTTGAGACATTCCTGTCGAAATACTTGTTCACTTAGGCACTGTTGCTGGCATGATGACGCATAGCTGTGGTGCAGGTCCAGTACAAAGACTGATGTTTGCATAGCAGGTAAAAGGTTCTCAATGTTATACTGATATCATGTGTCTATGTAAATAACAGGCAAATCACCACTCTGGACATGCTATAAAAATTTGTTCCAGAATAAAATGGACTCCTTTCTCCCTAGCGATGCTAATGGTGCAGCCCGTTTGTCACTGAATTTACCCGTCAAACTGCTGCCGGTGTGGGATCACCATTCGCCATTGTTTTCTGCTGACAAAATTTTCAGCAGCAAAACTATTTTTTACAGATCGTCATATTGCACTGTTAGATAAACCCTGCAACAGTGGCAAGCAGATTGTCAAATATGGAAAGACTCTTACTCAATTACACTGCTCTGCCACTGCGGATGGATGCTTGAATACTAGAGCATGAAACCGATCTCCAACCTGACAATATATCACCATGTACTGTGTCGATGTAATAAACATACGATTCGTATCCTGCGCCATACAAAATCACCCCTTTTGCATCATTCATATAGCTATCGACCACCAGATACAAGTAAATTTACTGCAAAAGAGACACCACCAGATATACTCCTCGCAGCACTAGATATTTTCGCAAGGCACCCATTTACGACATGCGACCAGAGCGCCCTAGTTGGCCAAAGTCACTCTCCGAATTGTTGTACAAAGATGGGCTCAAACAAAACTGGTTCAAATGGCTCTGAACACTATGGGACTTAACTGCAGTGGTCATCAGTCCCCTTGAACTTAGAACTACTTAAACATAACTAACCTAAGCACATCACACATATCCATGCTCGAGGCAGGATTCGAACCTGCGACCGTAGCGGTCGCGCAGTTCCAGACTGTAGCTCCTAGAAGCGCTCGGCCACTCCAGCCGGCAGAGACGGGCTCATTTCTACACCAATCTCCATACTCTGGTGATTACAAGAAGTCATGTATTTTCACATGGTTTGCCAGAATATTATACCATTCATTCGATACTTCTCAATATCAAGCACATAGCAATATCGTTTGCATAGCAGTATCATCGCGCATTATAATTCTGAAGGTATAGACTGGAAATTATTTCTCTAGAAACCCAAAACGTTAGCTAGTTGTTGCGTGCTGTGAACTACTGAGTAACTAGAAACTTATCCCATCTGCGAAGACCTATAGGTGAAAACTCTCAAAAAATAGAGAAAATTTACATTTCCACTCACGAATACCAATGTCGGTGATGTAACAGATACCAAATCATCCCTAAGGTGTTTCCCATGACTAGAGAACCAGCAGAAAGAGAGACATTATCATCTTACAAACCGCCAGATGTTAAGCAACACGACCATAGTACTGTCACAACCAGTCTTGGTTCTACAGGTGCAAACAAGTATCCATGTTAAAACTACACCTGCTTTGTAATTAGAGGTATGGCACTACCTACAAATGATGTGGTTTATTCAGACAAATACCATGACACCAAATATAGACGGTGATTGTTGGAGTGTATATCAGGCCAACAGTGCAGTTACACATCGCTTACGGTGCAACCTCATAATAAAATTATCAAATTCAGAAAGTGATTTGGCAAAGGAACATTGTATGAAATGAGTATTTGCAGCTCCCTCATGCTGCAGCTAGATATTTCTGCAGTATTTCTAATGCTTTCTGTCACGTTGCCATGTCAGAGGTTCTGCAATATATCCGCTGGGTTAAAGGTGAAGGCTGATTGACAATTATCACAAACAGAAGATAGTGTGCTGATTGAAGTCATAAGAAATGTACATGGGCTTTTCAGGTCTCTAGTGTTACGCTATCCACTAGAAATGCTGCCTGGGATTTGGAATCAAGTCTTTCCATTCAACCACATACCTATGGAGAAGTCCTTGAATGATTACAGACACAAGTGAATCATATTTCTGGCACTCTCATATCTCGAAACGAATCACCTTTCTCGAACCTATGTGCTACAGTAAAATTTTAGATAGTCCCTACACATCTTGCAACTTCTGCCATGTCTACAGCTTTGTGCATGTGATTGTTCCAGTTCAAGTTGGAACTGAGCAGAAGTCGGGGAGAGCCATATCCACCACCTCCTGCAACCAGTGTAGAAACAGTCACCTGAGTTAGTGCGACAGATCTGTGTTTTGACCATTTGATGGAAATGGGAACAAGTTATTGTAGCTCTGCCAACAGTGTAAGGTCAGCGCCAAACGAGGCCTACTCCTGTAGCACTAGATAGTATAAAAGACAGTATGGGAACTGGGAGAAGGACGAGGATTTTGCAACAGCATTGTGGTGCTTACCCTAACTACATACAGATACTACAGTCCAAAGCAGATCCGTGTCCCTCAGTGCCCATTCACGTCTATCAGCCCAACATGCTATCTTGATTATTCTGAAACATCCAACAGAGAAAAATTACTAACAGTAAAAGCTCCACTAACTTCATCTAATAAAGAACTCGATAAAATTTTACTGCATCTCTCTTCTCCCGTATATAGAAAACAAATACTGTCTGTGTGCCAGCATCAAGCACATGTGACGATCCTATTATATATACAGGTATTGATCCACTGCACAGACCAGTTTAAAGTTTCATCATATGTACTGTAGGAGGATCACCATACCCCACAAACTATACTATAAGTCGAAGAGACCCTCCCTGTAACTCTATATCGTATTTTGAATCACTGTTTTATTTTGTCTACTGTAACATGCTTTGTACACTGCCATATAATTTGTTTTTTCTGCCACGAGTTCGAGGTCTGTGTCTGGTTCTAAACTAACATTAACACGTTGTGATTCATTGCTTCTCACAGAAGACTAGACGTCACATGGTATAAGACATGTTGTTACTGCTGCTACCATAACAGACCACATGCACTGGATGATTTTAAATCAGAGACAGTTACAACTTAAGGAAACTGGTAGAGTTTGGCAGCATTGTGGAGAGTTTCCAAACTGCAGACCGAAGGTGATTGAAGACCTCTACATTTAAACTCATCTGTCACAGTGACGGAAAGCTGATGGCTCTGCATTCCATTTCCACTGATTCCTCATACTGCAGTCATGTACGCAGTCGTTGTCTCGGTGCTAGGAATCCCCAGAAGGTGTTGCCCCTCCACCAAAACTCCGTCTCCAGCTCAAACAAGCGATGTCAGTCAATCATTATATGGTAACCAACAGCGTACCCGTGGATGGATGTGATGGAAAAGACACAGTTAGTGTGCTGTAACAATAAGCATGACAGTTGACAGTGCGAACAATTTTAGCAATTTTACAGAAATTGCAATGACGGCCAATGACGTGACAGCATGTTTCCCCAATTTCAGTGTCATAGCTAAACCGCCGCTTCTCTACTTTGCGAGTATCATTGCAAATGCACATAGATGACTGTGCAGTACGTCTATTCATTGTTAATTCTCGAACACATACATCATCAAAGTATACCAGATAGCACTCTACCTATTTCTAACACTTCTAGCATAATGCATAATTTACGATCTCTCTCTATGCGGATGGGAGTCACAGAGCATTCTCGCAGTCATAGGATAAAATTACAGACTGAAAAACCCTTTCACACTGTCTTCGACCAGCCCACCCTGCAGCACCGTTATCAATTTAATCTGCAGTCGACCAGAAGTAGACTGCTGCATTCCATGTCCCGTGAATGAATGGACCTCGCCAAGCTCTCGCCCATCCAAGTGCAAAGGATTTTTCCAGATGCGCCCATGTCGAGGAGGTTAGCATTCATTATGGATCTGAAGGTGTTGTGATATAATAGCAGAGGGTTAGGAGAACAAGAAACCGGTGATTTTTATGCACGATGGAGCTCCAGATGGATGGAGTTTGAAGCGCTTTACGTAAATCAAGTATGATATCAATTCAAAGTATTGTTCTAGTGTATGGGATCAGTTCCGTGATCGTAATATTTAATTGGAAGTACAGTGATAAAATATATATGTGACCGGCTTCTTAGAACGATTCTCTGACTGAGGGTGCATGCCGCGCATTGCTGGTGGCCTGTGGAGGAAATGATTCACGTTTCTGGCTAATGGTAGAAGCTGTGTGAATGGAGAGACCTGTTGGGATGCTGGAATGTAGCTGACTTAACCGTGTCGTCCTCTATACGGCCGAATAGCGAACTAATACTTAGTATATGTTGGACAACTTTCGTGGTCACGTGGAAATTTCGGAAGATTCAGCATGGATGTGTGATTGCACAATTCGCACCCTCATTTAGTTGAGAGAACATCAACTGTGGTTTGCGCATCTAGCAGGTGAAAGACTGGTGGAAGACATGTTTGCTGGTTCTCTAGACATGGGAAAAACCTTTGACTTTGTAAATTATAGGGATGATTTGGAATCTGTTACATCACCGACATTGGTATTCGCGAGTGGAAATATCGGTTTCCCCTATTTTTTGCTAGTTTTCACGTAAAGGTCTTCGCAGATGGGATAAGTTTCTAGTTACTCAGTAGTTAGTTTAAGTTAAATTAAGGAACCGATGAACTCAGCAGTTTGGTCCCGTAAGACCTTACCACAAATTTCCAATTTTTTTCAAAACTCCAAGAAAATATCAAATATATGTAAACGAACAGTTACAGCGCATACAGACATCTGTTCATTTTTTACTTTTTTTGTTGAACTTACGCTAAGGACAACACACGCAGCCATGCCCGAGGGAGTACTCGAACCTCTGACGGGGGGAGCCGCGTGGACCGTGACAAGGCGCCTAAGACACTTCGGCTACCCCGCGAGACAGCTAGAATCTGTGAGGAACTACTGGTTACTATCTCACAACTGCTCAGGGCTCTAGGTCTTCCACCACCTGCAGCCTTGGTTTGAATAAACTTTTCATGACAGAAACCTGTTTCCAACATCGAATGTGAAAGAAATTTGTGATTTAGACTGCTACTTATTACTATTGTATTAAGTACCATCGCTGAGTTCCTTCATGGTGAGAGTGTTACTATTTTTTCAACTGGTCACAACTAAGATTACAGGATGAAACATTATTTTCCCGGTGAGTGGAAGTTGATAGTAAGGCATGCGCAGATGTTGTTATCCACAATGGAGCAGTGATTAGTACTCCGGAGTGTAGCCAAGATTAACCGGAGAACCGGAGTTAAAGGGAGAATAAGTCCGAATATCCGTATCGTAACAGAATTCTCTGTAAGGGTCGATAGGCTGTACGGCAAATCTATTTCTAGGTGAAATAGAAGTATAAATAAGTCATCTCCCGCGTGCGAACTGTGCTAATGCCGATATTGAACCATTTTACGTCGAAGCAACATGGTTGCACTGGCTACAGTCTTTTTTTTAATTTGCCGGCTTTTTGAACGTGACCATACAGCCATCTCAACACTGGAAATGTTATGTTACACAGTGTAGTTTGTGTTGACAGTTCCAAGTAGACAGCTGTGTAGTCTTAATAAAGGATTGATTCCAACATAAAACGAGTTTTACACCCACAGTGTGTTGAAATAAGTAAACGAGACTAAACTGTAAAAGAGGATACACGGAGGTGATATGGCAACACAATAAGGAATCTTAAATCGCCATTGGTACACTTTTATAACATTCCCAATTCAATCCATATTAATGACTATATACCTAAATGAAAAAATATTCTTTTCTATGTCCTGTAAGAACTGTTTCAAAAGCTGCAGACAGATATTTGAATATTTGTGCAGGACTATAATTACCATCTAGGCAGAAAAGGGGAACAGTTTATAAGAACCAGATTTAGATGTTAACAGCCATATGTATAGTTACACCATTCTTCAGAACATATGGTTGTTCTCGATTGGTTTGAAGAACATTCTGGACAATTCAGGTGAATGAACGCCACCGAACGCTTATGGAGCATAATCGAAAGGTCAGTTTGTGTACAAAATGTTGCACCGGCAACATTTCCGCATAGAGGTAGCATGGCTATTCTGCAGTGGACTTCCAACGACGTTTTGAGTTCATGCTACGTTGATTTTCTGCAATACGCGCGGCAAAAGGAGCTCCGCCACGATATTAAGAGGTGTCCCAGAGCTTTTGTAACCTCTGTGTACATATAAAACGCGTTCACCTTAGTGCATTTTGGGCCTAACGTAATAACACAATCCTTCGGCGTACCAACCACTAACAGAATACGGAGATGAAGACGGCCATGCCTTATACTATAAATAGGTCTTTCCCAATCTGCCGAAAAGAAAAATATAATAACTGGTATGACACAAAAATATAAACAACAAAAAAAGTTTTACATCACCTCGGTTCCGAGAGTTCCCGAACCTGTACAGAAAATTGGAATAGGGATCAACATAAACATCATTTCCCCCATTTTTAATGCTCATGAAAACCACACATTGCATCTTGTTCCACGTACAGCAAGACATTCAGAAGTGGTGGTGCAGGTTGCTGTACACAACAGTACCTCTAATACCCAGTAGCACGTCCTCTTCCATTGATGCATGCCACAAGTTCATCAAGGCACTGTTGATCCAGATTGTCCCTCTTCTCAACGGAGATTCGGCGTAGATCCCTCAGAGTGGTTGGTGGGTCGTGTCGTCTATAAACAGCCCTTTTCTATCTATCCCAGGCATGTTCGATACCGTTCATGTTTGGAGAACATGCTGGCCACTCTAGTCGAGCGATGTCGTTATCCAGAAGGAAGTCATTCACAAGATGTGCACGATAGGGGCGCGAATGAAGAAGAATGCCTCGCCATTATGCTGCCGATATGGTTACATTATCGACCGGAGGATGGCATTCACGTATCCTGCAGCCGTTAAGAGCCTTCCATGACCACCAGCGTCGTACGTCGGCCCCACATAATGCCACCCCAAAACTGTAGGGAACCGACACCTTACTGCACTCGCTGGATGGTGTGTCTAAGGCGATCAGCCTGACCGCATTGCCTGGTTGAAGGCAAACGCGACACTCATCGGTGAAGAGAACGTGGTGCCAGTCCTGAGCGGTCCATTCGGCATGTTGTTGGGCCCATCTGTGCCGCACTGCATGGTGTCGTGGTTGCAAAGATTGACATCGCCATGGACGTCGGGAGTGAAGTTGTGCATCATTCAGCCTATTGAGCACAGTTTGAGTCGTAACACAACGTCCTGTGGCTGCACGAAAAGCCTTATCCAACATGGTGTCGTTGCTGTCCGGGTTCCTCCGTGTCATAATCCGTAGGTAGCGGTCATCCGCTGCAGTAGTAGCCCTTGGGCGGCCTGAACGAGACATGTCATCGACAGTTCCTGTCTCTCTCTGTATCTCCTCCGTGTCAAAACAACATCACTTTGGTTCACTCTGAGACGCCCTTGTTGAGAGCCCTTCCTGGCACAAAGTAACAACGCGGACGCGTCCGAACCGCGGTATTGACCGTCTTGGCATGGTTGAACTACAGACAACACGAGTCGTATGCCTCCTTCCTGGTGGAATGACTGGAACTGATCGGCTGTCGGACCCTCTCCGTTTAATACGCGCTGCTCATGCATGGTTGTTTACGTATTCTGGCGGGTTTAGTGACATCTCTGAACAGTCAAAGGGACTGTGTCTGAGATACAATATCCACAGTCAACGTCTATCTTCAGGAGTTCTGGGAACCGGTGCGATGCGAACCTTATTTTGAAGTGTGTAAAAGCCCTTATAGAGGACAAAGTAATTAACAAACTATTTTATCTATTATTTGTGAATTTATTTTCGATTCTCAGCGGTTGCATTAACGTTTTGCAGCAGTAGTAGAGCGCAGTACTTTCTCACCTAATTACATCATTTATCCTATAATGGTAAGACACACACACACACACACACACACACACACACACACACACACACACACACACACACACACACACACACAGACACGGAGTGAGAGATGAGGGGGAGGTGGGGGTGGGAGAGATACGGTGTGTTCTAAAATGACACCCGGCACACGAAAGGAAAGAAGAGAACAAATTAACATCATTGGCAGTCACACTTTGTAGAGCAAGGTACTGCTAGTAGTGTGGGAAAGGAGAGTTCTTAGGGGAAAAGCGGGTGTAATGCATCTTTATCAGAATATTTTTCGCGAATTGTCGAAAATAGCAAGAAATCATCATTTTTTTCCGTTTTCCGTTGGTCCTTGCTTGTTCTAAAATTCATAGATGTGTAACACCCCCTCCCCCCCCCCCCCCCCCGTCACTTATCTGGTTTTGGTGTGTGTTCACCCCAGGTAATAGACTAACAGATCAACAGAGAGTGCAAAACTGTCGCAATATCGGATAACGCAAAGAAAGTAATAAGGCCCTGTGACTCCTGATTGAACTGCGGTGGCAGTGTTGATATTAATTGATTCATAATTGATCTCTTTTAATTAAAATGGGGTGCACATTGATGTTATATTCAGCTATTGAACACCAGATGCAAATTTTGAACATAAAATTAATTAAGAAACTGACTTGGGATTTCAACTACCTGATTGAAAACAGATGCAGTCGATTAGCTCAGATTTATCGCATTACATGACTCTCCTAACAGGCAGTGGTAATAAATTGCGTTTGCGTGGAGTAAAGTGCGATAAATCAAAAGTAATTCCTATCAACTGACCCAGGCGTAATGCGAAGTGCGAGAAGAATTCTACAATACAAGGCCAATGAAACGCTCGTGGAAACTTTGCCGACATGATCCAACAAATTAATCAGTGGCCGGAGCGAGCGCAATATCACCGAATTCAGCGTGGCGGTACGGTCGCAGGTTCGAATCCTGCCTCGGGCATGGATGTGTGTGATGTTCTTAGGTTTGTTAGGTTTAAGTAGTTCTAAGTTCTAGGGGACTGATGACCTCAGCAGTTAAGTCTCATAGCGCTCAGAGCCATTTGAACCATCAGCGTGGCAGGGCGGCGGCGTTGTGTGAACATCGGCTGACCTCGTGGTGCTGCAAGGCTGAGCTCGTTTATTCACTCCTAGCTATCATGCTCAGTTCATAGCTGAACCAAAACTTCCTATCTCCAAGCTCAATCGTTCCCTTTGCTAAGTCCTAAACTGCAGAGATACTCACTCTTTCTCAGGCAAGCTGAGTCAAGAACGCCACATCCGCACTCTAGGCAAGCTGGGAACGGAAGACTTCTACGGAGACTCCTCACAGTCCGCTCTTCGCCTCGGTTTCCCCTCCAGCAAAATCACTTAGGCCAATTGCAGCACAAGTCACGTTAATTATGCTTTGCTTCCCAGCGCCAACCAATGCCTGCTCTGGGAAGTGAACAAATTCCCACAAAATTTCCCTTCCTCTCAACTTCTATTTTGCAATTCCCAGGCCAACCATCAAGGTTAGCGTCTGCACAAACACCAAGTTTTCTGTAATTCTGACTCCCAGGAGAGTACCTCAAATTCCTTGGTCCTACATTCCCATCGGAGGCTGGCGTATTTCATTCTGTCACTCTTCACCCGATTTTCTGCAGGCTCTGCGGACCGTGAATTCAGTGTGAAGTTGCTATAGTCATAAATACGCATAGTTTGACCTCTGTTGACCGCTCCACTGTAGCTTTGCACAGCTTTCTCGCATGTTTCACAGAAAACGGGACAACGGACATTTATCAACAGGCATACAAGTTCTCCTTCTGTTTCCCGGTACAGCAGCATGGAGTTTGGGTCAACCACCCACTCACTGTCACTTATCTTAAGGCGGCTGGAGGCAGTGCACCGTTACCTCTTTCTCAGAGCTTGAGCTGCCCTAAGCTGCCTATTGTCGCTCCCCTTAGCCGCTCCCCCGGCGGCCATGGTCAATTCTGAGTACTTCCCTGGGGTAAAGCAGCCTCCAGTAAATCGACGCATTTCCACAAAGTTTTCATGTCGTGTGAATTACTTTAAAACCATCACCCAACATTAATTATTCCAATACGTCCATACTATACCCTCTACAAGATGCATTGTGCCTTGTCAGTCATTTTTGTTCAGCCCTACTGTTCGCTCAAAGTGAGTTAGGTGATCTTTAATGACTTCATGTAGGGGGCATAGTTCTTGCCATCTTACAGATGTATGTTCTGTCTTGTAACAAATTGAAAGGCAAAAGATAAGCTGCATTTCATTTATTTAAAAAACGCAACATACATCCATGAATAGCAAGAAATAATGATGGAAGCCGTGGTTAGGATTGAAATTTTTGCAAAGTGCCTACAGGACTAACCGTTTTTTCTGTTTTGCATTAGAAAATTGTTTGAGGTACCGGGCTACCCAGGCACAATGAGGAATGAATTAGAAGAAAATGTACTATAAAACAGCAGAAGGTAAGAATTTAAGCTGCATATACAATATATTTGAATACCTGTGGGTGAGTTTTTCATCATAATGTTCAGATATTAAATATCCAAAAAAATGAATAAGTACCAGAACGTGTATGGGTAGAAGTATAAATATGAACTGATTCCACAATACCATGCAGACTTTATTTTAAATTAATAGATTTTTTTCGTAATTTCTTGGTAGAACAATTCCATGGTTAAGGTTGAATAAGAAGTGCACTGTTTTTGTTCCATTGATGTGTGTTTATTTCTAACTAGTTGTCGGCTTATTGGGCCATCTTCGGGAAAGGACAGGCGAGCGTTCTTAAGGTACACTAGTAACCAAACATTAGAGGCAAAGATACAATCCAGTTGCACAGAATGTTATAATCAAATTTCTCTTTTGACGCTGAAATTGCACTTTATGCAATGGACAATAGTAAGAGCAATAAATAGTAGTATTACAGATTATTTGTTTATAATGTCAAAGTTTGTGAGGTCTTGACGTCGGATGAGAAACTGTCAAACTGACCATTCGTCAGCTATGTTGTGCACCAAACATGTGTTTTAACATTGTAAATTACATTTTGTGCACTGGACTTATATTGTGTTTAATACTGTCCACTGCAATTTACAACACAACACAATAAATATTGTGTTTGATATTTTCCATCGCGCAGAGTATGATTTACAATCTTAAAAAATGTGCAAGTGGACTGTATCTCTGCTTATAATGTTTCTTACCTAAGAACTAGCGTCCATTACAGACGCTAGTCCGTTTTGTGTCGTGAATATGTCCCAGTAAGGCGAAAACTAGTTAGATTGGTTCAAATGGCTCTAAGCACTATGGAACTTAACATCGGAGGTCATCAGTCCCCTAGAACTTAGAACTACTTAAACCTAACTAACCTAAGGTCATCACACACATCCACCGTGGCGGTCGCGCGGTTCGAGACTGAAGCGCCTAGAACAGCTAGGCCATTCCGGCCGGCTGTTAAAAGTAAACGAAAATCAGCCGCGCGGGATTAGCCGAGCGGTCTAGGGCGCAGCAGTCATGGACTGTGCGGCTGGTCCCGGTGGAGGTTCGACTCCTCCCTCGGGCATGGGTGTGTGTGTTTGTCCTTAGGATAATTTAGGTTACGTAGTGTGTAAGCTTAGGGACTAATGACCGTAGCAGTTAAGTCCCATAGGATTTCACACATATTTTTTAAACTAAAATCAATAGAACAAAAATAGTGTACTTGTTAGTCAACCTTAACTATGCGGGTTTATTTGTATCACTGGCACTGCATCCGTCAGAGGGAAGTTAACACGCTTACAAACAAACAGTTTAAATTTAACTAGCTAAGCAGTTATCCGATCTAATCGGCAAGACTCCAAAACTCAGGTAAGGCTATTAGTTAGTGGAAGAGTAACTCCCAACAGTGTCCCTGTCCAGCTGTGGGGCGAGTTTTGGCGTGCTGTTGAAACGTTGGTGTGGTTTGCAGAGTGGACCTACCGAGCCAAATTTCGACCTCACTTTTTTTTTTTTTTTTGGCGAATGAGATACGCGCACGAGCGGTGTTCACACTGAGCGTAGCTAGAGCGCCAGAAGCGACTCATTACCGCAACAATTTATGCACGTTACAGAAAGAGAGAGAGAGAGAGAGAGAGAGAGAGAGAGAGAGAGAGAGAGAGAGAACCAGTAAGTTGGTATCGGGGCCACACGGGATTGCGAATGAGGGGGAGGGGGAGAGATTATAGAAAGAGGGGGAGGGAGTGGTGGAAGGAGGGTACGGAGGGCAGGAAATTCTCGGTCGAACTGGCGGCGAGGGCTGGCAGCAGATACGTAAGGGGCGGCCCGGTGGCTGGGGTCCGGCTTGAATTATGGGGATCACCGAGTGGTTAGGGAAGTCAGAGGACTTGAATTGGCGCGGTGGTTCTGCGTTTGAGTGCGGTGCCCGTGGGGTGGGAAGGGGGTCGCGGTGGGGGGGGGGGGAGGGGTACAGAGCGCTGATGCTCCCCTGCTGTGTCATTACGGCGTCGGCGTGCCGGCTCCAGAATGAAATAGCAGGTGCCATGTGTTATGTATACGGCATTGTGCGGCTCGCGGAGAGGGGGAGCCGCCCGCCGTATGAATATGTCAGTGGGGGCTGAATACGCCCGTCCCTTGTTTGCCTCGGCTGGCTTTTCAGACAGATGAAATAGACCGGCAGGCCGCGCAGAGCCGCGCCGGACGTCCATCTGCGATCCGCGGGCGCGCACAGACACAGGGACTGACTACACGGGCGGAGGGGCGGGAGGGAGGTGCAGACGGGAGGGAAAGCGCGGGGCGACGCGGCGCGGCTGTTTGCTCGGATGCGCGCGATGCGCCGCCACTGACCGCATTCTTCGCGGCCGGCGAAGCGCCGCCCGACCGCCGCCGACAGCCGCCTGTTTGCTGAGCCCTGTGGAGGGCGCAAACGCGGCAGAGTGCGATCTGGCCGGACACCGGCGCCGCGTCCGGGTTTTTCATCCGCTCTGTCCGATTACCTCGTCTGTTCCTCAAGAGCAGGCCTTTTGTTCGGTGTTCCGTACACGGGTAGGTCTCTGTAGACTGAGCTCTTGCCCGATTACGAAAGCGATGCGATAGAAATCGACCGGTCCACCTGACATCTCATTGGCATCATTGTTGTCGGAATGCCCCTGAAAATCAGGATCTCTGTTGGTATAACGAATCAAAACTACCGTCTAGGTCACCATTTCCTCAAGGTGAGGTTTATTATCTTTGGCCCGAAGAAAGCATGTTCTTTGAGATTTTTTTTCTCGGACGTGTTACAGGTATCAATGTCTAATTAGGTCAAAATGTTTATTGATATTTCCTCTACAAACCGAAATTTTTTCGACCGGAAATGTCGAAGAGCAAAGGCGGAAGTGCCGTCGGAACTAAACAAAATTTCGATGTAGACCCCCACGCGCGGTATGACAGAGGTTGAAACGTCCCCTTAGAAAAATTATTGAATTACTGTGCTGGTAAACCCCTTACGTTACTTGATTTTCAAACAGCTGAGCAAAACTAAACGTATTCAGACATTTCTCTCTTTACTTACTCTGATCATTACTAAACTGACAGGCCTGCCGGAGTGGCCGTGAGGTTCTAGGCGCTACAGTCTGGAGCCGAGCGACCGCTACGGTTGCAGGTTCGAATCCTGCCTCGGGCATGGATGTGTGTGGTGTCCTTAGGTTAGTTAGGTTTAATTAGTTCTAAGTTCTAGGCGACTGATGACCTCTGTAGGTAAGTTGCATAGTGCTCAGAGCCATTTGAACCTTTTGAACCAACTAAACTGACACACGATATTTTAAGCGCAACGCAATCTGACTTTCAATAATCCCTACAAAAGAATGGCCCTGGCTAACAACAACTTATACCTGTCATGAATCACTTACCTCACAAAAATATTCGTTACTCCAACTACTGCAATACAGTGAGCGCCAATACTGCCAGCTAAATAAAGGATTCTAACTACTGAAGGCACTAACTTCTGATAGGCTTAGTTAGCAAATGAAAGATTTAGATAGAGAACAAACAATATATTTACCTTAATAATGTTCAAAAGTCATCATATATATATATATATATATATATATATTAGTTCATGATATCCAGTATTACAAATTTACTCTTTCTGGCGGACACACGTCCACTTCGTCAGCTCTTAAAATTCTGTCATCTCTCTCCCCAAATCCACCACTGCTGGCGGCTCACCTCCAACTGCCCAACACTACAATAGCAAATATTCTAACAATGCAGACCAGCCACAGACTGCACACAGCACAGTCAGTGATTTTCATACAGAGCGCTACGTGGCGTTACCAACATAAAAACCTAAACAGCCCACTTACAAGGTCAGCCGGCTCGTCTGAAATCAAAACTGAGTTGACGTTAGCGAAATATATAAGATTCATTAGGAGTTGTACCTCGCTTAAGTTACTTGGACCATAGAGAACAAAATGACGAGTATTTCAAAAACAATAGGGTTTTTTCATCGATTTTTCGACTTCGTCGGCCAAGTAAAAATATTTATAGTTGTTGGATCGCAATACATGTGGTACAACTCCGAGACATTTTAGTTAGCTTCGTCGGAAACAAAGAATCATGCCAATCGATTCAGTAGATTTGAAGTTACCATACCGCGCGATAAAAAAAAAGGCGATTTCGAGAAAAACGCGTTTGGATTTTTGACTACATATAAATGCAATATTAGCCAACTTACGTTCAATTTTCTATTCCGGGTCCATAAACTAGTCCTTCCTCTTCCTCATAGAGGGCGTTCTGCTCGATCTGGGCCATCCTGCGCTGCTCCAGAGCCGCTCGTACGGCCGGTGACAAGAGGTTTTCGGCCGCTTGAATCCGGTGGCCGTCCGAATGCTTGCCGAACTGCGTCGAATAGAGTCACAGGGTGACGTCCACTGCTCACTGCCAGGAAAGTCGCAATCTCCACAGTCTTCGCACCAGAATGCAAATGCTTGGGGGCTAACTTCCAAACACACGTATTCAAACTTTCATTTGAATTTTGTGTGTTTCCTCCCAAGCACTGGTACAATAACTCGTCCTCCGAAAGAAAAAAAACTGGTGCGTGAAAAAGGCCGATTTCAGGCAGGTGCATTTTTTTGTTCAACCGCGAATAACAAACATTCGGAAAAACCGTTTCAGGGGTGGATTCAAAAATGCAATTTAAAAAATTCAATTTAAAAAAAATCGATTTTTTGAACCAAAAGATAGTAAACCTACCCTTAGTTAGAGATAATTAACTAGCCATTCATACAATATAACACAGGTCTTTATACACAGGTGTTAAAACTCTCAAAACAGGAAACTAATGAAAAGTCCAATAGTCCACAATCATTGTGTGCTGGCATAGGCTGTCGCCAGCAGACCGGTCAGTAAAGATGTAGCAGGAAGATCGCTAGTAGGCGCTGGATCAAGCGTACCTATCGGGAGAGAGGCCAAAGATAGACTCGCAAGCAATGCGCTGCCAACACCCTCTAGATTGCTAGCATTTAGATCGCTGCCGGAGGGCTCAGTCTCAGGCACTAGCGCAGTCACTCGTCAGTGGCTCAGTCACTGAAACGACAACTTGCACTCCAGTTTGGCGTCTGTCATTCATCGCATAACGATACTTGCACTTCACCAGCAGCGAGGCTAACGTTGACTAATATTGAAGAGTTTTTACGAACACATGTACGCTGTTAAAGTTCAGTAGCAGCAATCCGTTTAGGTAAATAAAGAACCCTGTTAATACATGTGTACAGTTGTGTTGTAGGAGGAGGATACTGGCCACCAACATCATCTTCTCTCTTCCTTCCCATGGTACAAGTCTCAACAAATAGTATTTACTGAAGTCAATTAGAGACTCACTGCATGAATAGTCAACCAATTATGTATAATGACTTTAGCTGTGGCTGCCTTTAGTTACAGATGACCGTTATCTGTCTGCTTAGCACATCGTCAGGTCTAATTCGGAAAACATAAAAATTGGCGCGACAAAATAAAACATACATAATTGTAACACTAAAAATACACGTTCCAGTCAAAGTAGTGTGACCACTTCTTATGTTGAACATCAACATGCAATAACCATCTACAGACGCCAATTGGCAGCACTAGCAGTGGTATATATACAGGATGTTTCCGTAAGAGCGTACAAAAATTTAACAGGACATAGAGGATGCTCCATTGAACAATATGAGGTAAGGAATATGGGGTCGAAGAAGACAGCTTAAGGAGATAATAGGAATAAAATCACAGTACTGCGTACTTTTTTATTTACGTTAGTTACAGTAAACTGCAAATATCGTCACTGAAGCAATGAACGTACCATGTTTACACTGAAAGAAGATACAGAAATATGCAGTCAGATTTCAAACTGATGCAAAGATTGGTAACTTTCTTTAAAAGTTCATACGTGTAAAATTGCGCCCTTCACAAAGATAAAAAGAGTAGTATCCTGTGACTATATCAACTATAGTGTGGAGCCGCGCGGAGGGGCTGCGCAGTTAAAGGCGCCATGTCACGGATTGCGCGGCCCCTCCCGCTGGAGGTTCGAGTCCTCCCCCGGGCATGTGTGTGTGTGTGTGTGTGTGTGTGTGTGTGTGTGTGTGTGCGTGCGTGTGTGTGTGTTGTTCTTAGCATAATTTTAAGTAGTGTCTGAGTCTGGGGACCGATGACCTCAGGAGTTCGGTCCCTTAGGAATTCACACACATTTGAACATTTGTAATGTGGATGAGCTACAGATGGGATAGCTCAAACTGATACAAATACCTGAGTGCAACGGTTTGAGTGAATGTGGAATGAAACAATAACATAGGTTCAATGGTACATGGCAGAACTGGACTTATTAGTAGAATACTGTGGAAACGCCTGAAGATGACTGAAACTACCCCGCAAAAACCTACTTAGTTTTTAGAACCAACTTTAAGTGATTATCCTGTTCATATATTTCACCTCTCCCCATACCATACTATAGATGTAGATGTAGATAAAGAATTTAGTGAAACGTTTTCCGATTTTAATAATTCTTTTTGTTTTATGATGAAGTAGTATTTTTGCATATCAATATACTGGCCATTGTCTTGTACACATATTACGTGATTGACCATTAACGCTCCCCATTGCAACCTCTACTTCTTTACGTAGTTTTATGTTACGTCCTCACAACTCCTGGCAGTTTGCTCCTTGCAGCATTAGGTTTCAATTAGTCCTCAATATTTTATTATTATCTGTAGTAGAAGTGTCGGTATTACTTTTAGTGTTTTTTAAAAAGGGTGCAGCCCCTCCACGCCCAGACCGACTTGGTGACCAACACAAAATATCTACTGACACCTCCGTATTTGATAGGTAGATAATGGCTGAAAAGCTAGTGAAGGGTAGCAATTTCAAGAGCAGACGGGGAAAAAAGTGCCAAGGCAAGCGCCAACGGAAAAAAATCCTTTGCGATAGTCAAGTCGAGTAGCAAGGGCAGTGCCGGTTTCTTGCTATCTGCGACAGATCATGCAAGGGTAAGGTCTTGGTACCGTGCAATGCTAGGTACCGTTATCGTAGCTTAGGTCGTCATAAAGTGTGTGAGTCGTTTCGAAGTGGGCTACTCCTGAGCTGCGCAACTGCGAACTCACCTGGGCCAGCTGCAGCGTCTGTACCTGAAACAAGCCAAGATTGTTGTATAAGAGGTCGGTTGGTCATAAATCTGTCACTGTGTAAGGCTCTTGATAGAGTTTGTTTGTGTTTACTGTGCTACAGTATACGGCTTCCCTGCTTGTGGGTGCGCTAGTTTACACCTGAGGGTGCCAGTTAAGGCCGGCCGAAGTGGCCGAGCGGTTAAAGGCGCTACAGTCTGGAACCGCACGACCACTACGGTCGCAGGTTCGAATCCTGCCTCGGGCATGGATGTGTGTGATGTCCTTAGGTTAGTTAGGTTTAAGTAGTTCTAAGTTCTAGGGGACTTATGACCACAGCAGTTGAGTCCCATAGTGCTCAGAGCGATTTTGGTGCCAGTTAATTTTGTTGTGCTGCAGATGTTCACCAATATTTGTCATGTCTTTGTGTTGGTATTATCCATACGTGGTTAATTATTCCTAAGTAGTGGTGTTTTTGGACGATTGTGTTTCCACCTCCTATAATGTTATACTTATGGCAATGTTATACTTATGGCATTTTTATATTGCCGCCGGTAAATTTTCTTTTTCCCGGATTTGATCTGAAGGTGATCTGCTAGTCAGATCTAAATTGGTAATTTTTACCTAAAAAATAGCTTCGCAAGCGGTGTTTCTGATCCCTTATAACGTTTACGTATCCCAAAGGTGATTTAAGGTTACTTGTTTCGAAGCCGTTGAGGGAACCTACATGTGATTCAAATGTTGATATACTGGCTGTTTTGCAAAATAATCCGCAAGCATTAATTGTAGGAACCAGGGGATCCGTACGAAGCTTTCGCTCTTTTACAGTTTTAAGTAATGACAGTATTTGGGATAAGTGTAGTCGTTGGGATGGAGGTAGCTGCAGAAATAAAGAGCAAACATGCTTAGAAATGAACCTAAGCAGATGAAATAATAATCATGAATTTATGATGCATTCTTGCATAACGTTTCCATGTGACCAAAATCTGTTTTGCAGTTGGAATGTTTGTCCCTACTTGTACTTATTAATAAAGGAAATGGTATCCATAGTTAACAAAAGGAGGAGTATGTTAGCAGAGCATATTTCATGTTTACAGTGAAAGTTTTTGCTAAATAACTAAACCTGAAACTGTACTAAACCCTAAAGCTGAAGTCTGTCGACACAACACAGTTTAATCTTTATTTTCTTTTATCATAGCCCAACATCACTGAATCTGAATCTGCATTATTCTAGTACACCTCGGTCTATTTAGTACAGTTACAGGTATTTCCTCCTTCTTTTTTTGTGAAAAGTTTTATTGAAAAACAATACGTATGTTGTAGCTGATAGCGCCTGCGATAATTGTGGATGCTGTTCGCCCCGTTAGCTGAGTGGTCAGCATGACGGATTGCCGTCCTATGGGCCCGGGTTCGATTCCCGGCTGGGTCGGGGATTTTCTCCGCTCAGGGACTGGGTGATGTGCTGTCATCATCATCATTTCATCCCCATCCAGCGCGCAGATCGCCCAATGTGGCGTCGAATGTCATAAGGCATGTACCAAGGCGGCTGGACCTGCCCCGCAGGAGGCCTCTCGGCCAATGACGCCAAACGCTCATTTCATTTCCATTGTGTATGCTTTGTGAATTACACGCTTAATAACAGGAATCGAACGCGGGTCTTCGACACTGCTTCCAGACACGGTTTATACTGAGCTACTTAGGCAGACAAGACAAGTACGTGATAGCGTGCAAATGGCTTATTTTATAATAAGTATCTATCTTATTACAGCTATTGTACACTCGGAACGTACAAAGAAAGGACGAAGAAAACGAGGAAGACGAATAGTGGGAGAAGAGTTAAAATATGTCAAAGATTTTGAATAAGAATGCGGAGACTGTTTGTTAGGTTTTATATGGTATGTGTCAGAAGTATGGAGGGACATAGACCTTAAATTATTTTTAATTTCAACTGGGAATTTTTTTTCCTTGATATGCGAAGCAATCCACGCCATTCGATGTAATACGGGCATGTACGAGGGCATGCTGGTAAGTAATGTCTACGAAATTTTTATGTTGGTACGTGAGACACAACGTGCTATAATCGAGTTTGGAATTCGAAGAGCTCGTTCATACATGGAGCACGCTCTCTTTCAGAATGACAGTGCCAGACTACACACGAGCGTTGCGTCACCTTTAACAATCCTACGCCTTGAATTCACCTGTCAACGATCATCCTCTATGCAGCACCAGCTTGGCTTCATCCGATTTTCATCTGCTTCCTAAACTTACAGAACGAATGTGTGGACTTCTTTGATAATGATGAAGCTGTGCAAGCAGAGAGGAGGTTGTGGCTCCGCCAGAAAAGTCAAACGTTCTACAGCGACGGTATCAACAAACTGGTCTCTCGTTGAGAAAAATGGGTTCGTCGGCAGGGTGACTATGCTGAGAAGTAAATATGTAGACATGAGGAACATAGGTGTAGAATGTTAGCGATGTTTGGTTTACACTCTAAGGCAAAGAAAAAACACGCACCGTAAAGGAATGATCAGAATCAGTTGGAAATCAGTAGATGTGGAGACAAACAAACGATTACAGTTTCTGAAAGATCGAATAATTTAGCCAAGTACTGTCACAGTACTCTGATATGTGATTGTGAGTAGACAAGATGGGTTGCTGACACAGTTACTTAGATCTGAAGATGATCAAATGGTTCAAATGGCTCTGAGCACTATGAGACTAAACATCTGAGGTCATCAGTCCCCTAGAACTTAGAACTACTTAAAACTAACTAACCTAAGGACATCACACACATCCATGCCCGGGGCAGGATTCGAATCTGCGACCGTAGCAGTAGCGGTTCCGACTGAAACGCCTAGAACCGCTCGGCCACAGCGGCCGCCTGAAGATGATCCTGAGCGATTTTTTTTTTCTTTATTGTATTTCAATTCCCCATCAGGGCGGGCTGGCAGCAGCATATGCGCTGCTCTTCAGCCGAAAGACATAGAACAAAACAATAGAAGACATTTAAAAACAGCAAAGGAGAGAAGAAGGCGAACATAGATATAAAAAAGGGAGAACATCATGGAAGGCAATATACAAAAAACGGGGTGACTGTAAAATGGAGATAAAAAACTGTTTAAAAGTAGCACACACAAAAAGCCACACACTGCGATGGTTAAAAGAACACAAGGCACAGTATGACTGGAGCATAAAGGTGTTGACGGATGGCATAGCACACAACGTAACACTGACGGCGAACCTCAAGGCAGTACACAATTAAAATCACACCTCTTGACGCACACGAGAAACAGCACGAAACACAACACTGACGTGGCACACTGATGATGATCAATACAGAGGATCTGCCAGGTTCAAGGAGATGAGGGAGACCTGAAGAAGGGAGGGAGGGGAAGAGATGGGGGAGGGGAATGGGGGGCGCTCGGAAGAGGGCCAGGTAGGGAGGGATGTGGGAAGGAGAGAGGCAAGTATGGGGTGCAGGGTCTCAGGGGAGGGGGGGATGGAGGAAAATCCGCTCTGGGAGAAGGAGGAAAGAGGAGAAGGGGGCCCTGGGGAGGGGGGGGGGAACAAGGCCGGGTTATAGTTGGAAGGAAGGGTATATGTCACGGCGAAGTTCGTCATCCGGGAGTGGGAGGCGTTGGAAATTGCCCTGATGAAGGAGATGGAGGGTGTGGAGGTGGAGAGAGGGAGGGATACAGCGATAGAGGCGCGGCAACGGGCGGGGGGTGGAGAGGAAGGAGGAAACCAGAGGGTGGGGGGGATCAACCCTGCGAACAATGTAAAGGATGCGGAGATGTTGGAGGAACAAGAGGAGGTGGGGGAAGGGGATCAGTTCATACCGGAGCCATGTGGGAGAAGGAAGGCGGATACGGAAGGCAAGGCGGAGCGCATGGCGTTCAAGGATTTGGAGAGCCTTGTAAAAGCAGGTGGGGGCGGAGATCCAGGCGACGCTGGCATAACAGAGGATAGGACGGATGAGGGATTTGTAGGTGTGGAGGATGGTAGAAGGATGCAATCCCCATGTCCGGCCGGACAGGAGTTTTAGCAGGCGGAGGCGGGAATGGGCTTTCTGCTGGATGGTCAGGAGATGAGGGGTCCAGGTGAGGTGTCGGTCAGGGGTGAGGCCAAGGTATTTCAGGGTGGGGGTGAGTTGGATAGGACGACTATAAAGGGTGAGGTAGAAATCTTGGAGGCGAAAGGAGCGAGTGATATGGCCTATGATGATTGCCTGGGTTTTGGAGGGGTTGAGACGGAGGAGCCACTGGTTACACCAAGTGGTGAACTGGTTAAGGTGGGTTTGGAGGGTACGTTGAGACCGTTGAAGGGTAGGATAGAGAGCCAGGAAGGCGGTGTCATCAGCATATTGGAGAAGGTGAACCGGTGGGGGTGGCTTGGGCATATCAGCTGTATACAAGAGATAAAGGAGAGGGGAGAGGACAGAACCCTGGGGGACGCCAGCCGTGGGATAAAAGATACGGGAGTTGGTGTTGTGGAGGGTGACATAGGAAGGACGGTGCGAGAGGAAGGAAGCGACCAGATGGACAAAATTGATAGGCAGGGCGTAGGTTTGGAGTTTAAAGAGGAGACCGGGATGCCATACACGGTCATAGGCATTTTGGAGGTCAAGGGAAACAAAAATGGTGGAGCGACGGGAGTTGAGCTGGAGGGACAGAAGGTGAACAAGGTTGAGGAGTTGGTCGTCAGCAGAGAAGGAGGGTCGGAAGCCACACTGGGTAAGGGGGAGGAGGTGGTGTTGAGCAAGGTGCCGATGGATACGGTGGGAGAGGATGGATTCAAGGACCTTACTGAAGACGGAGGTGAGGCAGATGGGACGATAGGAAGAGGCGGCAGAAGGGGGTTTGTTGGGTTTGAGGAAGAGGAGGACGCGGGAGGTCTTCCACAGGTCAGGGTAGAAGCCAGTAGAGAGGATGACATTATAGAGATGGGCGAGGACAGTTAGGAAGGAATAGGGGCTTTCTCGAAGGTGACGGTTGGTGACACAGTCGTGACCAGGGGCCGTGTTGCGTTTGGACTGGAGGAGAAGTTTAATGTCTTGTGCTGTGATGGGAGTGTTGACGTCGGAGGGGGGCAACTGCCCCAAGTACTGGAGACTAGGAGCAAGTGGAGCGACTGAGGTATCAGCACGTTCCATGACGGTGGGGAAAAGAGAATAATCAAAGTGGGGATCATCGGGGATGGAGAAGACCTCGGAAAGGTGGGAAGCGAAGTGGTTGGCCTTACTGAGGTTGTCTGGAAGGGGGCGATCGTTATGGAGAAGGGGGTAGTGGGGAGCGGAAAGGGAACCAGTAAGACGATGGAAGGCAGACCAGTACTTGGAGGAGTTGATAGGGAGGGTGGCATTGAGTCGTGTGCAGGTCTGGCGCCAGTCCCGGCGTTTCGTTGCTGTAATAAGGTTCCCTACGTGTCGCTGTATTTGCCGGTGGCGTTGGAGTGTATCCCTGTCACGAGTGCGGAGGAAGGAGCGATAGAGGCGGCGGGATTCACGGAGGAGGAGGACAGCCCGCGGAGGGAGAGTGGGACGGTGTGGGTGGATGGTTTTAGTAGGAACATGGGCCTCCACGGCGTCAGTAATTACCGTCTGAAGGAAGGACGAGGCGCGGATGATGTCGTCAGGATGGCGATAGGTAAGAGGGTGGCTTTCGACCTGGGTGGAGATGGTCCTGAGCGATCGAAACATGTAATTAAAATATGCCACTGTGACGGAACAATAAATGAGAATATATTAAATGCAGTTTCTCACAAGACGAACACGTCGGCTGTAATGTATCTCGTTAACGGCAGACTTATTCTTTGGCTATACGGCAATTTTTCGAAGACTATAATTTCTGGTGGCTTAAAAGGTAGGCTCTTGTTATCAGCTAGTGCGGCAGGCTTAACGTTGGCGAACGACGTAATGACCAGTATGTTGTGGCTCTGCCCTCTTGTAATGTTTTGTAGTCCCTGGCTGGATTAGGAAAGGGTGGTATGACAGGTGGGTGGTCAGTTTCCTCTCACTACAACTCAAAATGCACACGTGGTTAAAATACACGTTGTTACAAGAACCAGTTAAGTACTTAACTTCAATGATGTCCAATCCGAAGTTCTGTGGTTAACAGCAACCAAATAATATGTAATAACTCTTGAATCTTGTCCTTTCCGTATCATACCTATGATGATGATGATGAGACCCATACTTCTTTACAGAGCGTAGGCAAGGTCCTAGTGGAGGTGGTTTGCCATTGCCTTCCTCCAACCGTAATGGGGATGAATGATGATGATGAAGACGACACAACAACACCCAGTCATCTCGAGGCAGGAAAAATCCCTCAGCCCCCCGGGAATCGAACACGGGACCCCGTGCTCGAGAAGCGAGAACGCTACCGCGAGACCACGAACTGCGGACGTCATACCTCTATGCAATGACTAACGTTCCTTCACAGCTAGCTAAGGCAATGACTATTAGTGTGGAAGGCTAGAGCACAGTACGACGTATTGAGGTGCAATGCGATCTGAGTCCCGATACAACGTACTGAGGTACTGAGATCGAGAGATTGAGACAGTTCGGTCGGCGGCGGCGGCATATATGCACGCTGCCCCGGGGGCGTTATCGGCGCATAGCCTGGGGGCGTGTCTTGATCTTCTCTTGTCATTGGTGTGCTTAGTTCAGCGTCTAGTATACAGTGTTCCCTAGTGTGGTGCGGTGTGCTGGCGAAGGCGTACGCCAGCACAGTCCGTTAAGTGAGATGGGTGGTGGAGTGACCTCACAAACTGACATGGGGCGCAGTGTCCCGGTGAAACTCCGCACACAAAATGAAACTCGTAGCCCACGTCTGCTACTGACTCCTTTTAATTGCGACGGCGGAGTGTCACCGCTGTGCCGTACTGCAGGTCGCAAGAGAGACAGCTTTTCCGACGCAGCCGCCCTTCCGTCCCTGGATATCTGACGGACAAACAACGTTGCTCCTTTCTTTGTTTGGACAAGAAAACAAATAAACAGGGGAAAGATTCGTGTTGGCTGCTCAGGAGGAAAAAAATGTATTTGTACAACGGCAGACTGTAGACCGTAGTGGCTATCGCTCTAGCAATAACGAACAGAGGCTGAGGAAAAAACGGAAAAGAACAGTGTACTTACAAGGTATACAAAATAAAATCGTCATAACTTCTGAACTGTTTACGTTAGGACGTTCAAACTGCACGGTTGGCAGCGGGGCATGATGGGAATTAGTATGCGTATGCGCACACGCCTTATTGTTCTCGGTCATTATCGTGTGAAAATGTCATGGTACAGCGTGCCCGAGCGTACAGCGCTTGTGAAAGCCTACTGTGCGGGCAATAACAGCACAATTGCGGCTCAAAGCGAGTTTGCGATCGAATCCAAGCTGAAGACAATGGGTCCAAATGTGCTAACAGTCAAGAATTTGATTCGCAGGTTTGAGAGAACGGGTAGTGTTCATGATGACAGTATTGGCAATGTCGGTCGTCCAAAACGGGTGAGAATGCCTGAAAATATCGAGAAGACACGCGCTGTTTTTCAAACCAGCTCCAGGAAATCGATCAGACGAGCTGCACAACAGGTGGGAATAAATTGGGAGACACTGCGATAAATTTTTGTTGAAGACCTGGATCTCTTCCCATACAAAATTCTAACCAAGCAGCCATTAAACCCAGGGCCATGGAACAGCGGTTGTGTTTCGCGAACGCTGTTATCCACAGAGTTGACGAAAAGAAATTTGATTTGAATATGATTTGGCTTAGCGACAAGGCCCATTTTTATTTTGATGGATTCGACAAAAATCAAAATTGGCGCATTTTGGGGGACTAAGAATCCGCATTTCGCTATCGAGAAATCTCGTCACCCTCAAGCGGTGACTGTGTGGTCTGCAATTTCCAGTCATGGAATAATTGGTGCGATATTCCTGTGAAGGTTTTGGAAGATGATTTCATCCCAATTACCCCAAAGTGACCCTGATTTTGATTCTGTGTGGTTTATGCAAGACATAGCTCAACCCCGTCGAAGCAGGAGAGTGTTTGATGACCTGGAGGAGCACTTTGGGGCCTGTATTCTGTCTCTGGGGTACCTAGAGGCCACTGGCATGGGCCTCGATTGGCCGATATATTCTCCGGATCTGAACACATGCAATTCCTTTTTGTGGGGATGTATTAAAGACAAGGCGTACAGCAATAACCCCAAAACCATTGCAGAGGTGAAAACAGCCATTTAGAAGGTCGACGACAGAATCGATTTTCCGAAACTTCAGCGGGTCATGCGGAATTTCGCTATTCGTCTGTGTCGCATTATCGCCAATGATGGCAGGCATATCGAACATGACATAATCCAAATCCGAATATCTGTAGTGAAGTTTACGTGTTGAATAAAGTGTGTGCACGTCGTAGTTTGTAACTAATTTACTTTTTTTTAAGAGTTCAATAATTGTCACACTGTAGGTTGCAGTTACTGCAAAGCCGTCTACATCCAGTCAGTTATTCTCTTCTCTCATCTACGGGCCAAATCTGTCGTGCCATACATCATTTTCCAGGCTGTGTAAGCGGTTTACTATTTGTAAATACAAACACATATATAGAACTCATTGTTTTCTATAGCGTCACAACGAAATTTCAATTTCAACAAATGAATGCCAAACGACTAAGATTAATTGAATGTAATATCTTAGCTGCGTCATGTTCCTCTTCAAATATATTCTTCACAATCGGTGCTTCGACCGATCGGCTGGGATCATCATCAGGATCATTTGCTATCTCCTACAGACTTCGACAAAGTATAAAATAGTCATGTAGAATATAAGATAATGACATGGCCAATAACTTTTGAACCTGGCCTATCGAGACGGCGGCTTTTGGTTTCGCGATATTGATACTTGAGTTGTGTGGGACCCAACTACTGCAGTGCACATATGCAATCCATGGGTTCAGGAGGGCCCTACTAAGCACCAGGCATGGCCTAAACGACGCCACGCAACTAGCAGCCACGGGGACAGTTACGTTACTCCTTCAGCTATTCTTACAACCACGTCGCAAACCTTGAATCTCAAAATGAGCTTCTTTACGCCAAGGTAAGTATCGAAGGAAGATGGAAGTAACGAGAAATAGCAGAAATAAGAACAGCGAGAAACTTAACATCAGGATTGATGGTCATGAAGTAGATGAAGTTAAGGAATTCTGCTACCTAGGCAGTAAAATAACCGATTCGGACGGAGCAAGGAGAACATCAAAAGCAGACCAGCAATGGAGAAAAGGGCATTCCTTGCCAAGAGAAGTCTAGCAGTATCAAACATAGGCCTTAGTTTGAGGAAGAAATTTTTTGAGAATGTATGTCTGGAGTACGGCACCCTATGGTAGTGAAACGTGGACTGTGAAAAACCGGAGCAGAAGAGAATCAAAGCATTCGAGATGTGGTGCTACAGCCAAATGTTGAAAATTAGGTGGACTGATAAGATAAGGAATGAGGAGGTCCTGCTTAGAATCGGAGAGGAAAGGAATACCTGGAAAACACTGACAAGGAGAACGGACAGGGTGATAGGAAATCTATGAAAACATCATGGAGTTACTTCCATGGACTAGAGGGAGCTGTAGAGGGCAAAAACTGTAGAGGAAGACAGAGATTGGAATGCATGCAGCAAGTAGTTGTGGGCGTAGATTGCAAGTGCTACTCTAAGATGAAGACATTGGTACAGAAAAGAAATTCGTGGCGGGCCGCATCAAACCAGTCAGAAAACTGGTGATAACCCCCCCCCCCCCCCCTCCAAAAAAAAAAAAGTATCCACATGGACATGGCTCTGACATGTTTCCGAGGCTGCATTTAGACAACAAGGATCCACCATCTGATGAATTCTGTGTAGGCTGTAGCGCTCCACTTAGTCCACGGCACACACGGCCCCCAGCAGGCGTAGACGTTTGACTACGTAGCTGAGGTCGTGGTCATCGTTGCCCATGGAGCACCATATGGTGGTGCGGCTGCGTAGAGATCTTTTATCGTTTTTGTATAAGATAGAGCTGTATTCTTCTCGAACTTACAATACACGAAATTTTGAAATGGAAAGTGAAAATATTAGTCGTCTCTTCACAGCCAGCACTCTGGGAGATAGCCTCGGAATGCTTCCCCGATCCCGATGTCGCTGGGCAGTGTATTCCATTGTTAATTACACAAGTTAAATCATGTCTCTGATGTCACGAGTCGATTGACCTCTCCCATAACAGTTCTAATATCTGCGTACACACTATATGTGTCTATATTACTTGTGTTACAGTTGTTCTGTGTTAATTTAGTCTCATTACAGGTTTGACGTGGTACCTGCTCCAATAACTGGCCACAATCTATACTACTTAATTTACTGACAGGTTTACATTCTACTTTGTCTGTGTGTCACTGTTTCAACATTTGGAGTCTTTTCTTCTTCTTCTTCTTCTTCTTCTTCTTCTTCTTCTTCTTCTGCTTTTACGGCGCCATGGGGCCATTTCTGTCAATCATTTTCTTGTCATCTTCTTCAGCAAGTTTACTTTCTGAATTGCCCAGTTCCTTTTTACTCTCTATGATCTTTTTTCTCGTTCATCATCTGTAAATACCCTTTTTTAGTGTACGTCGTTTGTCTATTTTTTTGTTTAAATGTTATTTTTATGTTTTCAGTTGGTTTTTCTGTTTTGTTTTGCCAGTCCTTCAATGTCGATTCCAGCTCTTTCTCATCCTCCCTGATTTCCTTATCGATTCCGTTGTTCCTTCATGTTTCAAAGATTTTCTATAGTTTTTGTTTTGGTAATCTGATTTCCGGTGTCCTAATAACGTGACGAAAAAGAGATCTTTTTCTTCAACGTACTATCTGTAGTGGGCTCGAGTTCGTTGTTCACCACTTCATTTGGCACTAACCGCCATTATCCATCTTTTTGATATTTATCATTTATGCACGTTCTAGCTATTCTTCTCTTTACTTTTAGGATTTTGTCGAATATGTTTTTCTGAGTAACTTACGTCTGTCACCTCTGGTTGAACCACCGTCTTGTAGTGTTTGAAATTAGCTGTATTGTACGTAGACCACGTTAATTTCTGAGCTTTTATTATTTTATTAGTTCTTTCTTGCTACACACGTTTCTCGTCCAAATCGTATTTTATAATTTCTCCTAGGTATTTCTGATTGTTTTATCGTTTTTACTGTCCTGTTATTTACTATTAGTTGGTTAATTCCTGGTGGACCTACCACTATTATCTCAGTCTTTTCGAATGATAGTTTCTTTAATTTCTGGCTTCTTGAATGTTATTAGGTAGTAACGCTAAGTCTTCTGCGAATACCAAACGATTTAAGTTGATTTGATCCTTGTCGGTTCCAATTCTTATGTTTTTAGCATTTAGCTTGTACCATTCCCCCAACAAGTGCTCCAGAGCACAGTTGAAAACAATGGCGATAAACCGCCTCCGTCTTTTGAGTCTGTTTTAATCGTGAATGGCTCAGACATTTCTTCTCTGAACCGTAGATTTGTTGTTTGTTAGAGTTAATTTTATCGTTTTTATTAATTTGCAATGGAGTATCGTTTATTGTGTGAGTTGCGTATTTTTCGTTGGTTCGTCATTATAGATGTATAAACCGCCACAGTAATTGCGTTGCATTTTTTTGCGCTGATTTATGCTAATTGCAGTTTTTTAAGTGGCGTCTGGTACAATAACCGGCACGAAGTATCCTATTTAATAGGTTGACAGGTTTGTATTCTAAATTGTCTGTGTGCGCTGTTTCATCACGTATTGTCGTTTATGTTGCTTAAGATCGTTATTTTTTGATGATATTATTCGATGTGTTAATATTTGTAATGGAAAATGATATATTTGAAGTCCTGCTGTCAGAGTAACAGTTTTTAGGTAGTCGCAGCTGTGTCTGCGATGGCAGCACCGTGGAGTCGTAGAATCTTTGACAGGGGATAGCTGCGGTGTGCAGCAGGCGGGATTTGTTGAGTGTACAGTGTAATGTATAGACGCACTTTTGGAACTATGTGAGTTGCAGATCTATTACCAGGAGGAATGATGACTCGGAACAATGTTTGGATAGAATACGGATGTAAAAAAGGTTTTGAAATAAAGAGCAATAAATTATTTGATGATGTAAAAGGTTTATTTTTATTTTTATTTTTGTAGACTTGTATTGTTGATCCACTTCCCCCTCGTCACAGTCGAGTTTTTGATAATTATTCTATTGATTGATCTTCTGAGTTATTTTACTGGACCATGGAAATTGTTAGATCATATGAAATTTTATATTAGAGTCTATAATTTTTTTTATAAGCTCCTTCCTGTTTGAAATTTCAGAACTTGAAGGTTGAGTTACGTGCTTCTTTGGCATTCTGTGTCAAGATTATGAATCTAATTTCCGTGGACCAACTGCTGTTAGTTTTTAGCAGTATTTTTTTAGCTGTTGCAGAGTCTTTATGTGTTGGTGTCTTAGCCAGTACTTCGTTTTGCAGGCGAGATTCATAATATGTGATTGTTTCGTTTCCTTGCGCAATGTAGGTTCTGTCAGTTTCTTTATTTTACCGGGGCCATACGGCAGTGCAGAGATTTTCGTGTTTTTTGGGTTACATTCTCATACAGGTCGACATTACAGTTCGGATTTTTTAAATACAGTTACACTTTTTTCAAACAGTTCGCACTGGCCGAGTCTACTGAACTGAAATTATTGGTTTGCTTGTTTATTTGCTTATGAATGAGAGGATTGAAAAGATTGAAAAGATTTCATGTAAATGATGTAATTTTGAGCTCATTAACACATATGTCAGTCACATTCCCAGGTTTCTATTTGCGATAACAGACACACACGTAAATGCTAGTCACTGACTGTAGTGGATGTGTTAAGTAGATGTTTTCTTCATTCGCCTCATCGTTGATGTTAGTCTCAGAGGAGTCTGTTGTGCTGGAGTTTTCAACACAACTGAATTATTCGTCTCGCTGTTACCTAACTCGATGCCGCTATGGTCTCGTTTGTTTATACATCTAGTGTGTTCAATTTTTGAGATTTGACCTGTGTATTTGTTTAGTAATTTCCATTTGTGTGCACTCCTGAGTATTTCCTGTAGGGCCCCTGTGCTTACTCCTTGTATATTTGTATGTAACTGGCTCTGTTGCTTACAACAGCGCTAAGTGTTCCGGAGATCCAGATTCCCGAGGTTGGCAGTCGCCGCTGCCAGCAAGCGAAACGGGCTGAAAATGCGCTGGGCCAGTTAGGAAGTGTACCATGCCACGGTCTGGACTGTTATGTTTCATTCGTACTCTCTGCTTGATGTTAGGAAAAGAGCTGTACCGCCTACGACCCTTGTCACTTTGGTGCCAGTCTCGTTGACAGATGTCCATCCGTCACGAATTTAGTTGCCGTTTATGAGCGATACTTTCTCCTGTAGGTTTTAAGACGTAAACATATTAAAAGTAAGGGACAGTCGGTCTGATAGCGCTACCACATATTCCCACACATTCAGTGTAGCGTGCATCCGACAAGTGCAGTTTTTTTGCTGTCTCGGCCGCGCCCACACGGCATTATAAATAGTGTTCCCTTGAGCAGTCGGGAGGCGCTTTCCGAACTGAATAGAGGAGACCAGATCGGGAAGTCGGTTTCGCATGGTCGACTGCTTTAACGACAGAGCTGAGCAGAAGGGAACACGAGGGGGGGGGGGGGTGGCGGGAGGGCCGTCCGCCCCCCCTTCCGCGCCTACGGCTGCGGTATCTGTGCCTCGCCGGTGCTTTTACCCTGATGAGCAACGGGGGCGGGAGCGGACCCAGCACGCGTGTACACGCCACGCACACGGCCACGCACGCGAGCTGTCCACACACACACACACACACACACACACACACCACCGAGGAAAGTCCGCCGACGCCGGCAGTGGTTCATCGTCTGCTAAAACTCGCCTGCTTGTCCGTCTTGCGAGTGACTCATGGTACGTTACAAAGATCCCCACGGACGGAGGGAGTTGATTCTGCGAACTTTGTGTTTTCGACGCATGTGACACTTTTGCCAACACGCGCGACTGTACGTCGTTCACGCCCCGACTTTAACAGTGTTTCCGGGAAATGGACGGTAGACAATCAGTGTCTTAGAATTTTGGACAGGGATGAATCTCAGAAAGAAACATTTTCATAAGAGGGCTATAAAATTCACCGTACACATGCTGCTTGATAATATATCTTCGTTGCATGGCCAGTTGCGAACTCAATCATCATCACAGTGTTCGTACGTTCAGTTTTGCAAGTGAATCAGAAATTCTGAAGTGCATTTGTAAACAACTATACAAACCAGAAAACAGGGCCTGAGTAGTATATAAAATAATGACTGTTTCATCATATTGAGCATTTCATAAAGAAAAGACAATGCAAAGAGAACAAGTTAAAATTGCAGAGCATTGTATTTTTGCATGGAAATATATTCCGAGATTATTGGCTCCGAAGTTTCTATGAGACCTACACTATGTGATCTAATGTATCTAGACACCTGTTAATGGACTTTAATGTGAAGTACGCTCACCCTGCGCCTTGATGAGGGCTTTAACTTGGGACACTTTCAAATGTGTGTCCGATTGCCTGTGGAGCGATGATGACCAGTTCTTCCGCTAGAGCCGAAATCAGAGCGGTTAGTGATGTTTGACACAGGAATCTGCAGCAAATTCGACGCCCTAACCCATCCTAAAACTGTTCGACGCCCTACGTCATCCTAAAACTGTTCCACTGTTTTCAGGTCGAAACTGTGGGCACGCCAGTCCATTTCATAAATATCATTGGCCACAAAATGTGCCCCATTGTATCCCAGATGCTGCTTTATGACAGGGGTATTGCCACGCTGATACAAAGGATCTTCTAGTGTACATAATACACAACGGCGTGTAACGTGTTCATGCTCTTCCTCATTTAGCACTTCCTTAAGCGCAATAAGAGGACCACACCATAACCACGAAGGCTGGCTGGCTGGCTCTGAGCACTATGGGACTTAACATCTATGGTCATCAGTTCCCTAGAACTTGGAACTACTTAAACCTAACTAACCGAAGGACATCACACAACACCCAGTCATCACGAGGCAGAGAAAATCCCTGACCTCACCGGGAATCGAACCCGGGCGCGGGAAGCGAGACCACTACCGCACGACCACGAACCACGAAGGACACCCCCATATCGCAACACCACGTCCTCTGTACTTGAGTAGTGGCACTGCACGTGAGGACAGGTAATGTCCTCTAAACATTCCTCAGACCCAAACCCTTCCATCGGCTTGTCACAGCAAACAGAGTGATTCATTACTCCAGATCACTCGTTCAGAGTCGTCTACTGCCCAGTGGCGTCCCTCATTGCACCACCTCAAATGTCACTTTGCACTGGCTAGAGAAATGTGTGAGATGATGAGCAGCTCCACGGTTGCACCACGTCTTAGCTCCCTACGCACAGTTTAAAAATGGTTCAAATGGCTCTGAGCACTATGAGACTTAACTTTTGAGGTCATCAGTCCCTAGAACTTAGAACTACTTAAACCTAACTAACCTAAGAACATCACACACATTCATGCGCGAGGCAGGATTCGAACCTGCGACCGTAGCGGCCGCGCGGTTCCAAACTGTAGCGCCTAGAACCGCTCGGCCACTCCGGCCGGCCCTACGCACAGTCATCGTGCTAGCTGGTTTGCTGGCAGCACTTTGGAACTCACGAGTCATTTCTTCCGCTTATTTCGACCAATTTCTTACAACCATTCTCCACAACGCCTCACGGTCCCTGTTCGCCAGTAAATGAGATCTTCCGGGCAATGGTTCGGCTGTGGTTGTCCCTTCGCATTTTCACTCCACAGTCACATCACAACAGTGGATATGGGTAGCTTCAGAAGGGTTGAAATGTCCCTGATGGATTTCTTACTCAGGTGCTTTTCAATGTCTGGACCACATTCGAAGACACCGAGCTCTCCTAGCCGACCCATTATGCTGTTAATACTTCTCTATTGACAGTATAATACTCCCCACCTCCTTTTCTAATGGCGAGTCAGCCTGTCGTAAGAGACAGCGATCCATTGCACACTACATAGAAGTTTACGGGTTCTTTTGGTCGGTCGGTTGATTTGGGAGAGGGGACCAAACACCGAGGTCATCGGTCCCATCGGATGAGGGAAAGATGGCGAAGGAAGACAGCCGAGCCCTTTCAAAGGAACCATCCCGGCAATTTCCTGAAGCGATTTAGGCAAATCACGGAAAATCTAAATCCTGATGGCCGGACGCGGGTCTGAACCATCGTCCTCCCGAATGTGAGTCTGCTGTGCTAATCACTGCACCTCCTCGCTCGGTACACTTTTGGCTTATTAGTGCACAATAGTCTGTCCAATGAAGAACGTTTGTCAGATTAAACTGATTTCATAACAGAAGGATGACCCAGAAAGGACAAATCTAATTTGAAGACCAATACGGTTTTACATGAAAACGTCTTCCCAGAGCACTAGCTTTGGTAAGTTTTTTCACAACTTAGTGCTTCGAAGCCTCTTGGGTTGCGTGGCATTCCTCCACATACTGACCATCGCTGAATCGAGTATTGCTCTGCCATGACTTTGGTAATGAATGCTGTAATATCAGAACATTAATATTTAGAGTCATGAACATTGTATCCCTAGTTTGTTTGCCATCCAGAGTCCTAGAAACATAACTTTTCTCTGCGAACCAAACTAAAGCTCTCATATTGAGATTCTAGAGCACGTCTCCATATCTACGAGGGACACTCACAAAAAATAAAGTTGAGTAATTAATTCGTTGTTTTTGCGGCCACATGACCGCAGTGCTGATAAACGTTGATACCCTGAGGCCACAGAACGGTATCCACCCGCTACAGAGGCCAAAACAAAATGGCGCATTCCGTTTAAACCTCGCAGCCTTATTAATACTTCTCAGTTCGTTAAGTTTAAGGCCTGTTACTTATCAATATAAACTATTATAAGCTATTGAACCTTACCTTGATCCAGAGTCATTAGATAACTCCACTCACTGTGAACGTTATCTACTCGTTCCCAGTTGGCTGTGATAGCCATCTGCTGTGATTCTCAGCTTATCTTGAATTTTGGCAGTTGTATATTTATTAAAAGTCATTGTCAACATTTAAACTGCATGGCCTCCCAACTTGTTTTTTGGGCAACTGTACTTTTATTTAACTGTCATTGACAACGTTCCTGCTGCTGTGTACAAGTTGGGAGTTACATTTAAATTGGATGTCCTCCCAACTTATTTTGAATTTTGCCCAATTGTATTTTTATTTAAGGCTAATTTTCAATGTTTTGTTGCAGTGTATGATTTGGGATTTATGTTTAAATTGTATACCTTCCCAGTTTTGTCCGTTTTCAGGGGTTTTGTATTTTATTGCTTCAGGTTTTTTTTAAAAAAGTTAAGGCATATACGTTGTTAAATGACGGCCCAACAGTCACAATCACTGGCATGACTTGGATCCTTTCTGTATTTTGGATGGGTGTTATCCACTTGTGTAACGGTTACCTAAGCTTGGAAATTTCTAGTACACATAGAGGCTGTCATTGTAATTCGTTTTGCTGATAAAATTGTATGTTAAACATGTTTGCAGCCATGCCTGTCTGGTGTGACTTTTTCTTGTTTTTGGGAACTGTATATGAATCCGCCTAACCCGTTCGAAGCAACTCTAAGAAATTATTGAGGAAAGCGACTTTGAAGGTTTCCAAGCATCCTTAAAGGGACGTTCATGAAACTGACCGAAAATCATTTTTCAGTTCATTTTTTTAGTAGAACTCATAGAAAATAAGTTCTCAAAAATTTCTATCATGAAATCGCATCCGAAGTGCGTGAAAAATAATGAATAGTGCGACGCGACCTTCCTGCCACGTCACTTTTTGAAGCAACATTTCAGTACTAGCTCGGTGAACAACGATTACGTGTCTTATTTTCAAGCAAACTTGTACGGGATGCGTCTAAAAGGCTCTGATATATATAGATCATCTGTGACTCTATTCCATATCTTAGAGACAATACCCAGAATGAAAATGAGTCTCTAAACACTCTCACATGGAAACGATGTCCTAAAACCACATTTTTATCTGCTGTAGTTGTCAAAATTGCAACTTATGATTCAGTTCTTGTACTTAATGATGGAAACCTAGGGAGGGTGAAGGTATTAGATAGAGTAGGCTTTAAGATAAGAAATTTCACTCAAGACGTCTTGAGAGAAATAGCTTTACAGCGCCTCTCTGCAACGGAAAAGTCGGTTCAAAAACTGGTAATGGAAAGCAGGCAGAAAACAAGAAACCAGAAGAGAAGCCTTGATGGGAACGATGACCCGAAGTACAAATCCGAGACCTTCTAAAGAGGTGACACAAGAGAAAACACCAGGTTGAATTTTAAATTGCATTTCCTGAAAATTATATGGTTTAAGGTTTATGTACCTTTTTCTCACTATCTATAAGGCAGAGTTCTGGTTATTGCAGCAACCCATCTTCGAGGCAGTTTTGTTCTGCATTTAACAACTGTACATTACGTAAATCGACAAACTCTTCCAATGTGGCAAGCAGTAATTGACTGGGATCAGGCAATGCTGGACGTGAAATCTGCTCACAGATTACGAGTCTCTCGGTTGTTATGCAATAGTGATACAAGTACTTTAACAAACCTAGCAAATGTGTAAGTTGCCGTGAACCTCGGAGAACAAATACTTGAATATGTATTTGGCTACATCTTGAAGAAACTTTTTTCCTTGCATAATTGTGTCAAATGCAGGACTCTACTTGTAGACAACAACCAAGACTTAGATGGAAATGACAAATTTTATTGCCATTTCAAAAGTTATGAAGACAGTTTTGGAAGCTTGAATATTTGCCGTGAAAAAATTAGTTTATTCTTGAGGGATTGTGAAGATCGTATGGATTAGGTTTTTATGAAAATGCTCACAATAAAACTATGGTGCATTATTTGCGGACTCGTTGATGGCTATCCCAAATTTTCCTCCTGGATGTTGTGAAGAAATTAAGCTGCTGTTGATCAAGATGTTTTTTAAAGTGCGACACTCTTACCGGCTCAAATATGGAATCAAGACCTACTTTCTAACAACGACAAACCTAATAAGAAACTGAAGAAGTTGTCTCATTTAGACTGTTGATTTTTTGATATGTATTTCATTCACTTCTGTTGCTAGCCACTTAATTTTCCTTGATTCCTTCGTGTAATGACATTGTTTTGTTTAGCACCTTGCTCACTGACAGATTGTTTGAAAATTATTCAAATATTTGATTTTGCGTGAAATGTAATGTAATCTGCTCTTTAATATGTTTTCAACATATTTCTCCCTCTATTTGTCCCACTTCGAATAATATTAAGATGAAGGTCGTACCTGTGGCAGCAGGAGGCAGTGACTAAAACACAGCAGGCGTAAAGAACGACAAATGAGACGTCGTGCACTTTTGGACGTAGAGGTCTGTGCGTCTTACTTGTGAATCTGTGTGTTCATATTCTTTCAATATCAACGTGGTAAGCTGCAGTTCTGTCCTACGCATTAAGTGTTCTTTCACGAATTTGTATGATTTTTATCCCTATTTGCCCTTATTTTAGGACCATTTATGGAAACGTCTCGTACACAAACTCTTGGAGGCAAAAAATAATTCTAGTATTTCGTAAATCATGGAGGAAAGGGATTCAAAATAAACATTATGCTTACGACGTATCTGAAGTTCTTTTTTCTCGCCGCTTAGAGCGCTAGTGTCGCTCCAGGTGTCAAACGTTAACAAATTTTACGGCAGTGAGTGCTGCGGCTGTTATGTTAGACTGTATCGTCTCTCACCACAGTAGTAAAAGAAAGTACTTGTCTGATAATGCGCATCCGTTTGTTCACGTGCAGCTCCCACGAACTGTCAGAACGGTCTAAAGAAAAGTCGGCGGACGAAGGACTGACTGTTTGGTGTCCCGGGTCTTTTGACTTCGGTCCCATTCAGCACATCTGCGCACTGTTTAAATGAGTTGTGGGTGGGAGCTAAGTGGTTTTGGATCAGGAAAGAGTTTCAACGCTTTCGGTATCTCTTTGACTACGTTAATGGCGTCTCACAATCTACTACAAGTCTCCTGTTCAGTTGCTCGTGAATGTGTGTGTGTGTGTGTGTGTGTGTGTGTGTGTGTGTGTGTGTGTGTGTGGGAGGGGGGGGGAGGGGGGGAGGGAGGTGTGTGTGTGGGGGGGGGGGGGCGGAGGGGAGTCTGTGTTGACCGCTGTCTTCAATCAACCTTATACGAACTGCACACGCTAGAGGTAAGCAAAAGAGTGAAGCCGATGAATCGACTTTCCCACTTGTTTTCGACAGAATCTTGAAGTCATAATATACTGATATTTCCAGCTGCCTTTTCGTATGGTATCAGTTTTCTCCCAAGTATTTACAAGTCACAATGAAGATAATTATCATTACTTAATTACCATTACTGTGTCTACTGACTAAGAATAAAAACTATCGCACGTGAATGTCAGTATTCCACTAATCTAATTCTTTATTATATTTGTTGACATATTACTTTAGTGGAATACTGGACGAAGAGTGGTCAGGCTTCGAAAAAAAAAACAGAAGGAATCTGGAAAAATGTTAAATGGAGAAGTCAGAAAATACCCCCACATGACTGCCGTAACTATAAAAGTTCTTTAGATACGTTTATAGTGACGTCGTAGGGTGCTAAACTGGCAAAACAATTACATTTTGTCTCTCAGCAGCGGCCTCAGTGCGATGAACCCCTTTCGAAGCCCATAAAAATATTGAACATAACTTTTCTGGCAGAGTAAATCATGTTCGCCTGATCTGGTGTAGTTTGACTATCATCTGCCGAATATTTTGATTGGAGTTTCGATTCTAACTGTGTTGTTGAAGTGAACGGTCTGTGTCCGAACTATTAACCCATGTTTTCTTGCACGAGTAATTTAAGAAGGTGTATAACTATTCCGCAAAGTAACACGCAACTGTGCAGGATCTACCAACGTAACACAAACAACATTACATGAATATCAACGCCCTACGCCAGATTGAGAATTTGAAACATGGCTGTACTTCGAATGCAAGCTGCCCACAGTTTTCGTGTGCGCAAGCTCTGACTGAAATATTCTGAAATACATTTATCTCCCATCTTGGAATCCTCCGATACTTGAAAGATATTTACGCTGTCCGGATTTCACGCAAACACATTAAAATCAGCTAAAAGACGAGCTGGAGGTGTCTCGGCGATAAAAGTAAATACTGTTTGCCAGAAAATCGAGCGTTTACCTGTAACATACATTTTTGCAAGCTCCTGCCGAATATATGATGTGAACGACCTTGTGTGACTCACACTAGTATTCATGTAAGGCATTTGTCACCCGAAAGAAAAAAGAAATTATTGCAAGAGCAAACATACCAGCCTTTTCGATATCAGTGGCCCATGTCCAAAAACGCTCTTGACGGCGAAATACCGGGTGTAACTAACTTGCTGCCATAACATTTTGGCATATGGTTCAAATGCCTTGAGCACTATGGGATTTAACATCTGACGTCATCAGTCCCCTATAGCTTAGAACTACTTAAACCTAACTAACCTAAGGACATCACACACATCCATGCCCGAGGCAGGATTCGAACCTGCGACCGTAGCGGTCACGCGGTTCCAGACTGTAGCACCTAGAACCGCTCGACCACCTCGGCCTGCCATTTTGGCATAGTCTCTTGATGTATACAGTTGACCATGATCAGAAAATTCCACACCGAAATATCGTGACAGTGATTTACTGACATCTGGAAATTTCGAAATTTTCTCAAAATATTCATTTGCTGGGAATGGGACAGTAGAAGAAAATCGCCCAACAGTCACTGGTTTTACCACACACGTGTCTGGTTCCAATCCGTCCGGTGCTCATCAAAGAGACACTGACCCATCAGGAATTTTCCACCGACCAAAGATAGATGCCCGGAGCACTGGCGCCAGCGATCATAACGAGCGCTCTCCTCCAACGTACAAAGATTATGTGGTCAGATGATGATAGAAAAAATGTAAAAACATAAAAATAAAATGAAAAAAGCAAGTGCATCGATATGGACAGCGTCCATATTTGCTCGTGATATCTAGCTATCGTTTGGTTCTGATTACCGTTTACCCTTCAGTGCGCCGATGAATTTCAATGACAGCCTTCTGTGGTGAAATACTGCCCGCCCGCGCAAGCTGTTGCAGCTGCAGGGCGAGAAGGCTCAGGGGAGACATTTTTTGACGCGCAGTTCGCACGCCCTTCTCCACGGGGGTCAGCGCGTACGGTTTAGCGCGCCGGCCGTGATGTGTTTAGAAGCTGCAGTAACCCGAGCGGCAGGGAAGAACAGATGCGGCCCGGAATATGGGAGAGCGCCGGCGCCGGGGGCGGCCGTAATGGCGTCGCTAAGTGGATAATCGGTCTGGTGTCGCGCCGGCCTTATCGCCGTGACTGCTGCCCCCGGCCCGGGCCTAATGAAATTAGCAGGCCCGGGGGCAGAGCGGGGCCCACCATCTCCCCGGGGGAGCCTCCACCCCTCCCTCACCTGCACTGCTTTGCTCCTCGCCGGAATCCTCCAGGATCCGCCGCACTGGCTACACGTCACGTGTAATTCTCTTGCCATGAGAGGCCCGACACTAGGCGCGGATACAGGGCACGGCAGTGGGGGGAGGGGTGAGTCGTAGTTTTTTACTGCCTTCCTCTACAAAATATCACTTACCATCCCTCCCAATTTTAACATATGATAGCACAGAAGCCTATAACCTTAATGTAATAATAACAAAAAAAGAGAAAAGTGTTTTAACTTCTTCACTCCTGAAATAAAAAAAAAATCGCAGCAAATTTTTCTTATGATATTTATCAGCACACTTACACTACTGGCCATTAAAATTGCTACACCACGAAGATGACGTGCTACAGACGCGAAATTTAGCCGACAGGAAGAAGGTGCTGTGATATGCAAATGATTAGCTTTTCAGAGCGTTCACACAAGGCTGGCGCCGGTGGCGACAACAACAACGTGCTGACATGAGGAAAGTTTCCAACTGATTTCTCATACACAAACAGCAGTTGACCGGCTTTGCCTGGTGAAACGTTGTTGTGATGCCTCGTGTAAGGAGGAGAAATGCGTACCATCACGTTTCAGACTTTGATAAAGGTCGGATTGTAGCCTATCGCGATTGCAGTTTATCGTATCGCGACATTGCTGCTCGCGTTGGTCGAGATCCAATGACTGTTAGCACAATATGGAATCGGTGTGTTGAGGAGGGTAATACGGAACGCCGTGCTGGATCCCAACGGCCTCGTATCACTAGCAGTCGAGATGACAGGCATCTTATCCGCATGGCTGTAACGGATCGTGCAGCCACGTCTCGACACCTGAGCCAACAGAGGGGGACGTTTGCAAGACAACAACCATCTGCACGAACAGTTCGACGACGTTTGTAGCAGCATGGACTATCAGCTCGGAGACTATGGCTGCGGTTTCCCTTGACGCTGCATCACAGACAGGAGCGCCTGCGACGGTCTACTCAACGACGAACCTGGGTGCACGAATGGCAAAACGTCATTTTTTCGGATGAATCCAGGTTCTGTTTACAGCATCATGATGGTCGCATCCTTGTTTGGCGAGATCGCGGTGAACGCACATTGGAAGCGTGAATTCGTCGCCGCCATACTCGCGTATCACCCGGCGTGACGGTATGGGGTGCCATTGGTTTCACGTCTCGGTCACCTCTTGTTCGCATTGACGGCACTTTAAAACAGTGGACGCTACATTTCACATGTGTTACGACCCGTGGCTCTACCCTTCATTCGATCACTGCGAAACCCTACATTTCAGGAGGATAGTGCACGACCGCATGTTGCAGGTCCTGTACGGGTCTTTCTGGATACAGAAAATGTTCGACTGCTGCCCTGGCCAGCACATTCTCCAGATCTCTCACCAATTAACGTCTGGTCAATGGTGGCCGAGCAACTGGCTCGCCACAATACGCCAGTCACTACTCTTGATGAACTGTGGTATCGTGTTGAAGCTGCATGGGCAGCTGTACCTGTACACGCCATCCAAGCTCTGTTTGACTCAATGCCCAGGCGTATCAAGGCCGCTATTACGGCCAGAGGTGGTTGTTCTGGGTATTGATTTCTCAGGATCTATGCACCCAAATTACGTGAAAATGTAATAACATGTCAGATCTAGTATTATATATTTGCCCAATGAATACCCGTTTATCACCTGCATTTCTTCTTGGTGTAGCAATTTTAATTGCCAGTAGTGTATAAAGAAGTATGATACAAATGCAAATGAAATATTTTTTTGATGGTTCACTAAGGCATAAATGGAGTTTCACATATTTGGACCTCAGGCCTCCCTTATCGTGAAAATGTACCAATCTCTGCTTTATACCCCCCCTCCCCCCATCTTCAATAACAACATTTGTTGAGCGACATAAATATATATATATATATATATATATATATATATATATATAATTTTAAACAATAAACTCTATTTGCTAATAGACAGAGAAAATAGGATTCTTAATGTTTATGTTTTTTAATTATGAGAGTTTCAATACAAGTTTTTGTTAATGCTCTGAAATAACTTCATAAATGCATGAAAATAATAATCATACAATAATTTACGGCATTTAATAATTTGCTGTTGCCAATGTATAAATCTTTAAGATACATTTTATGATAAACTTCAAAATAATTATTTTTCATGATTACTGAATGCATTTCACATTTGATGCACATGTTTCCTGCATTTGGGGGCATTCCTTTTCTCAACAAATTTTGATATTTGGCCCACATTGTAAAATCTCACTTCTGAAACTGGTTGCAACACAGCTTTTCTTGGCTTTTTATTCACATTTTCTACATCGTATACATCTTCACAGTCAGAGTTATTCACTGCACAAGAACGTCCTTTTCTCGTAGCTACTGGCACGACATCTTAGCGTCGAACGTCGTTACTTTTTATAAGTCATTTCATTAAGCTCAAATACGAGAAGTCATCATCTTCCTAATCACACAGTTACGCATTGCTTTCACTAGTAAGAGCCTGTAAGTGCTCATCGGTTAATATTTCATGCTTTTCTGTACAGTGTAGAAGTAGTAGTTGTTTCAGTACCCTATTATCGAAAACCAAATTCAAATTAGCAAATATGCGTTCTGGCTTGAAGTCCATGTACGAGGACCTCCAGAAAATTAGTAATTTCATAGCAACGAACAAAACTTATACAAATCTGAACTAATTCTCAACACCTAGAATAGTTAGCGGATAATGGGTATAAAGTGCAGACTTTTTATCTAACATTTAAGTATAATAATTATTTACACTGATTAGCCAGAAAGTTTTGACCACCTACCTAATAGCCGGTACGACCATCTTTGGCATGGTTAACAGCATCGGCGTCTCATGGCATGGAAGCAATGAGGCTTTGGAAGGTCGCTGGAGAAGTTAGTACCACATCTGTACACACAAGTCATATAATTCCCGTAAAATCCGGAGAGGGGGGAGGGAGGCATTAGCTCTGACATCACGTTTAATCACATCATCCGAGACGTGTTCAATCGGGTTCAGATCTGGCGAGACTGGGGGGGGGGGGGGGGGGGCAATACAGCGACTGGAACTCGCCACTGTATTCCTCGAACCATTCCGTCACACTCCCGGTCTTGTCAAGTGGCGCATTGTTTTGATGAAAAAATATCACTGCCGTCGGGAAACATGATGGTCATGAAGTGGTGTACGCGGTCTGCAACCAGCGTGCAATACTCATCGGCCGTCATGGTGCCTTGCACGACCTCCACTGGACGCATGGATGCTCACGTGAATGTTTCTCCAGAGCCGACAACTTGTTTCCGGCTCGCAGTACAGGTGTCAAGGAGTTTTTGCCGTGGAAGACGACGGATTTGCGCCCTTCCGTGGGACTGATGAAGAAGAAATTGGGTTTCGTCAGACCATACAATGCTCTGCCACTGCGCTGACGACCAGTTCCGATAGTCGCGTGCCCATTTCCGTTGTAGTTGCCGATGTCGTGGTGTTAATATTGGCACATGCTTGGGTCGTCGGCTGCGGAGGCTCACCGTTAGGAGTTTGCGTGAACTGTGTATTCTGACACTCTTGTACTCTGCCCAGCATGAAAGTCTGATGCTAGTTCCACCACATTTCGCCGCTTGTCCTGTTTAGCAGTCTGCCCAGCCTGGGATTTCCGTCATCTGTAATGAGTGGTGGTCGCCCAAGCCCACGACGTCTGGAAGTGGTTTCACCTCGGTTTTGACACGTGTTGAAGACATTAACCACAGCATTCCTCGAACACCCAACAAGTCGTGCCGAAATGCTCGTGCCGAGCCTCCGGGCCGTCACAATCTGCCCTCGGCCAAACTCAGACAGTTCGAGCGCCTTCCCCGTTCTACATGCGGACAGACCGCTCACTGATACTACACGCACTGTCATTTTTCATCAGTTGACACTGCTAACGCCTGCTCGGGTTTCTAGTGATAGTAATTCGGTGGTCACAAGGTTCCGGCTGAACAGTGTACGCACCTTACCAATTTGTAGATGTAATCGTTTCTTGTGGATCGCCAGCTGTAAACTAATAAACGAATCGTTTATCATATCGTGCAACATAGTAATCATTAACTTCACGTAACTAGAATAATATTAATTTGCTGATGCTGCCGGCCGTTGTGGCCGAGAGGTTCTAGGCGCTTCAGTCTGGAACCGCACTGCTGCTACGTTCGCAGGTTCGACTGCTGCCTCGGGCATCGATGTGTGTGCTGTCCTTAGGTGGGTTAGGTTTAAGTAGTTCTAAGTCTAGGGGATTGATAACCTCAGATGTTAAGTCCCATAGTGCTTAGAGCCATTTGAACCATTTTTTGCTGATGCTATACTAATTTGCACCTTTCTTTCAGCTACAAGAAGGAGGTAAAGATAGTCAATCTTTGTCATATGTTGAGCTCTTAGGGTGTACGTCTGTATTTGCGTTCGTGATTTTTCTTTTCTTGTGAACATTGGGTTGGTGGTAGGCGAGAAGTGTATTGTTGTTCGCGACAGCTTCAGGGTTTGTCGAACTTCACCGGTGCACGTGCACGCGGATTAGCTAGGATGAAGGAGGTTAAAAAGAAAGTATCCAATCATTCAGAAACTACAGACAGTGACTTAACTGTGGATTTACAGCAGGACAGAACGCAGCAGGGCGAGGATATGGAAATTCAGAATGATGTTTTTCATGGATAATTTGTTACATAAAGTGAACCAATTAATATTTAGAATAGTAGGGGCCAGTTAGAAACTGAATACATGAGTGAGAAAATGTGAAGATCTCGCAGGCGACTGATCTCCTAATAGCCGCCGGACGCGAGGAAGTAAAAGAGAGTGCTACAAATCCTGTGCCGCCTCCTTCTGTTTCGGTGCCATTTGATCTTCAGTTCTTTTTTATTGAGATAGCGTTGGAAAATAAACAAAATCCATAAAAATCAAAGAAAATTTGTGAAAAATAGACAAAAAAGCGGGAGAAAATTTTGCAAGAATAAAATGGCTCTGAGCACTATGGGACTTAACTTCTGAGGTCATCAGTCCTCTAGAACTTAGAACTACTTTAACTTAACTAACCTAAGGACATCACACACATCCATGTCCGAGGCAGGATTCGAACCTGCGACCGTAGCGGTCACGCGGTTCCAGACTGTATAGCACCTAGAACCGCTCGGCCACCCCGGCCGGCTGCAAGAATAGCATCGAAAAATATACAGAAGTACAATATGACAGACGGAGATTTCGCAAAGTAGAGAAGAAGGTAGCAGATCAGACAAAAAGAGAGGGATGAGTTGATAGCCGAGCTAAATAAGAAAATCGAGGAGGAGATCAAAAAGTTCGAATCCAGACTAACTAATATGACTGATAAGAGAGTGTGTGATTGCAACGCTAAGATAGATACATTCCCACAAGGAATGAAAGACGTCACGGACGACCTGCGGAAAGGTGTCTATATAAATAGAGAACAAATTGGAGAAATCAAAGAATGGAAACGTGATGTTACAGACGAAGCAGCTAAAGTCAACAAGGAAGTCGAAGAGACACATTATCTGAAAGGACTGTGGTGGCTAATTTAAAAGATCAGAAAGAGATCAAGGTGCTACTTCAATTCAAAGAAATTCAAGTGGGTATTAATCGCAGAAACAGTGAAGCGCTGGTTCAACTATTTAAAGAGAGAACTCAGCTAACCGGCAGGCTCAGTTGAATACGCAGCGATCTGGATCTCTCATCTCCAGCTGTACAGTCAGGGGGTATCAGGAAACTGATGAAGACGAGATACGCAAGTGAACAATTTCAAGACGGACTGCCAATGGTTTGGTCTGCAAGTTATTAAATATGTATTATTTGTCAACATCGCAGCGACGAATCAGTGGAAATTAGGCGAGTAACAGTAATCAAATACAAAACAATGGGTAATTTAAAGGTGCATTTTAAAATGAGTACTGAGGGAAAGTTAAACGAGAAGGTGTAAAATTGAGCATTTCGATAATGCACTACAAACGGCGTAAGAATGTAGTCTTTCTTTCTCACTGTTCAATACTTCGAAGAAACAATGATGGATATAAAAGAAAAGTTCAAGAATGACATTAAAATTCAAGGTGAAAGGATATCAATATTAAGCTTGCCCTTCTATCATTGGCTGCTTTTACCGTTGTAAACAATATGTCTAATAATTTGATTTCATCAATGATTGCTACATCACTTTAACAGTACCTCAGAGAAATCAAAATATAGAGAAAAACAACATTCCAAACTCTTTCGTTACAATATTTCGCTAGTCATGCTACTGATTTAAGAAACACGATAAAAACAAATTCTCACATCTTCGTGATATACACCGAAGTGCCAAAGAAACTGGTATAGGCATGCGTATTCAAATACAGAGATGTGTAAATAGGCAGAATAAGACAACGTGTTCAAAATGGTTCAAATGGCTCTAAGCACTTCAAAAAATGGTTCAAATGGCTCTAAGCACTATGGAACTTTACATCTGAGGTCATCAGCCCCCAGGCTTAGAACTAATTAAACCTAACTAACCTAAGGACATGAGACAGATCCATGCCCGAGGCAGGATTCGAACCCGCGACCGCAGCAGCCGCATGGTTCCGGACTGAAGCGCCTAGAACCGCTCGATCGCAGCGGCCGGCAAGACAATAAGTGTCTGGCGCAGTTGTTAGATCTGTTACTACTGCTACAATGGCAGGTTTATGAGGAATTAAGTGAGATTAGACGTGGAGTTATAGCCTGCGCACGAGCTATAGGACTCAGAATCTCTGAGGTAGCGATGGAGTGGGGATTTCCCAGTACGACTACTTCATGAATGTGCCGTGAATATCAGGAACCCAGTAAAACATCAAATCTCCGACATCCTGCAAGAACGGGACCAATGACGACTGGAGAGAATCGTTCAATGTGACAGAAGTGCAATCCTTCCGCGAATTGCTGCAGATTTAAATACTGGGCCATCAACAAGTGTCAGCTTGCCAACCGTACAACAAAATATCATCGATATGGGCTTTCGAAGATGAAGGCCCACTCGTGTACCCTTTATGACTGCGCGACACAGTGTTTTACGCCTCACCTGGGCCCGTCAACACCGACGTTGGACAGTTGATGACCGGAAACATGTTGCCTGATCGGACGAGTCCCGCTTCAAATTGTATCGAGCGGATGGACGTGTACGGGTATGGAGACAACCTCACGCATCCATGGCCCCTGCATGTCAGCAGGGGACTGTTCAAGCTGGTGGAGGCTCTGTAGTGGTGTGGGGCGTATGCAGTTGGAGTGATATGGGACCCCTGATACGTCTAGATACGACTCTGACAAGTAAGATGTACGTGAGCATCCTGTCTTATCATCTGCATCCATTCATATCTATTGTACATTCCAACGGACTGCAGGACAATTCGACATCCTACACGTCCAGAATTGTTACAGAGAGACTCCAGGAACTCCCTTCTGATTTTAAACACTTCCGCGGGCTACCAAACTCCCCAGACATGAAAATTATTTAGCACATCTGCGATGCCTTGCAACGTGCTGTTCAGAAGAGGTTTCCAGCCCTCGTACTCTTACGGATTTATGGACTGCAGGATTCATGGTACCAATTCCCTCCAGCACTAATTCAGATATTAGTCGAGTCCACGCCACGTCCAGTTGCGGCATTTCTGCGTGCTCGCGGGCCCGCTACACGCCATTAGGGAGGTGTACAAGTTTTTCGACTCTTCAGTGTATATAACACAGAATCGAAGTATGCACTGTGCATGCCGTGGTTACCACCTGCAGCGCAGCCGCCAACCACCGAGCCGTGTATCGCGGGTTGCCGCAGCGACGTCCTGCTGAAGACACTTCCTCTGGAGATCAACGGACACGCTTTGAATTGTCTTCATCCGAACCTGCAGTGGTTGCCATGGTATCGTGTGGCCCAAGCCTCGTCCAGGAGGCATAAGAATCTCCACGAACAGAAATGCAATCCTGGCACTACCTCGCTGCCGTGGTATGCTTCTGCTGAGCGGGTATTTACTTCGCTGCCTGATCTCTCCGCATCCAGTTCACACTCTGGGCTTATGCTAGCGGCATCTCTCAGCTCAGCTATCAGAGTTCACTCCGCTGAGCCAACGAGTATTTGACAATAATGTGCATAGACTTGGTCAATCCTCGAGTACCCTGTCGCCCATCACCGAGTACGGCCTTACAGACTTCGACTATATAAGGAAATTCTTGTGACAGATCAATTATTAACTTTCTAACATTCTGCGTGGTTTCTGTTTGTTCTATATTGTCTCTCCCTACCACTTTCGCGCAACGACGCTCTGAGCGTGTTTTTTAGGAAATTGACTAGTTTGAACCTGGAACCTGTTGCTGGTAAGGAGACGCCAGACCACACATGACATGTAGAGTTCAGAAGGGTTCAGTGAGACTAGCGATGGTATAACCAAATTCTTAATGATTTCAGCGTCAGCTCCACTGCACTCCCTGTAAAAGAATCTTAATACTAACTAAATTTAGTGGAAGGGGTTCAAGGCTTTCCTATTTTTAGTTAGCTGGTGAAATAACGTCGAAAAAGCAGTTAAGTTTACCATTGGAAATTTTATTCTACTCACAAAACATTGTTTATAAATTGCACTATTGATAAAAGGAAATGTTTTAGTACAGGATGATAAAAACCAACTGCGTTCAACAAAAATGTGAACGAATATTACCTGGATGGGTTTCCAAGTTCTACAATGGATCGAAGGATGACCTATGCCATATCACATCTATAATCTAGGTTTAAATTAAGTTTCACAAAAGAGAAAACTATCAAAATGATCTACAGTGACCCTCAATTATCTTTAATTACTTAACTAACTTGTCGTAAATTACAGTGGCTGATGTGGCTTCTCAATAACTATGTAACAGAAAAATCATCGCATTTCAGATTTTTACTTCAAGTGGCAAATGCGAACACCATGAGCTTTAATTGACGATCGACACTAGTATTACGCAAAAAGGGGGTGTAACAGATGAGACTTCTGCAGTTCTGAGTGAGGCTTTATGCGCTGTTATACGGCATCGCGTGCGTTCATTACCTTGTCGGTGTTCGTCAGGGAGCGGCGGGCAGCACAGCTCCGCTCACCTCGCCGTCTCGGAAGCAACTCTCTCCTAACTTCTCCTTACTACAATTTTCCGAAGTTGGTTTAAAAAAACTATCTGGCTGAGTTTTCATCTGACCAATCGGGGTCTCAATGTTAACCTTAAGCTCTGCCTACAAAAATTCTGTCTATCCAATGAGAAACGTTATACTTTTCGTGGTGGGGCAATGTTTTTAAAGTTTGCAACGTAACAGAGACGCGAAAAAGTCTCATGCTAAAACTTGTAGCTGGTGTGGTCCTTTTAGTGTTATCGTAAGATCTATACTGTTCTTTTGGAGGGCTGGGGGGGGTCGTCCTGACGTAACAGAGACGCGAAAAAATCCCTCGCTAAAACTTGCGGCTGGGGTGGTCCTAGCGGTTAGCTGGTGACGTGGGTGTCCGTCCCTTATCATAGGGCCTTCTAGCTTAACACGGTTCTGCTCTCGGCTTCTGTTCTCGTTTCTCCCCTCGGAACTGCGTCTGTCTCACGGTGGGAAGATATGACATGCATTTAGGCATTCTTGTGTTAGTCTGTGGTATTCCATTTGCTCACTCGTTACTCGTATTACTTTGGTTAATTTAATGTCACGATTTATTCGGAGCTATGTGACATACTACTGGATTTGCTTATTATGTCAGGGTTTTCATGGAAGGTGTTAGATTTGCCTGACACCTTACAACTTTCAGCCTGAACCTAGTAGTGCGGACTCACACCCCAAGAAAATGTATTCTTGTATTCTGTTCATTAGACTTAATCTACAAATATTTCTTCTTTACTACCTGGGTACATTTAATTTAAATCGTGTTGTTGTCTTACTCGCGAACACTTACATGCACTCACCCACAGCTTCATGATTTACAGAATATGAAATATAAGTGTTCACTTACCATTATCAGAAGCTTACTTAGAACTACACTTGTGAACACACGGCTACAGGCTATGGCTAAGCAAGCTGTTTCTTTCAGTCATTGCCCCTTCCGTTCGGGGATCTCAGTCTTTCAGTTCTTTTTAAAGGTTAACTAACCATTTACCATAGTTTCAACAATTACAAATTTGCGTTCTTCACAATGAAAGTGTGTAACAACAACAACTGTACATAAAATAATTTTTCTTCTGATTTTCGATGAATTAATGTAAGCAATGTTTTGATTTCATTTCTTTTTCTTTTCGTGTCATTATGTTAAAGAAAATGTAAGCAACTTTCGATGTGAATATTAATATTTATGTCAAATTTCAAGAAATGCTATAACAGAATGGAAGTGTAACACATGTTGAATCTATTGTAACATGTTTAAAATTGTAATTGTGCGCCTGGTTCATACGTAGGCAATGTATTAGGATATGTGGAATGTAAAACCTTTGGTGAATACCCTATCTGTAGGGGAGCGGTAAAGGGTGGATGGCAGGCGAGCGCGGGAAAATGCACACGGGCGCGGCACGGCATAACGGGCTCAGCAATACAGTCGGAGTTGGGCATCGGTCTGAGGAACACGTTCCGGATCGAGGAGGCTATCCTGGAAAAAGTGGTTTCATTGAGCCTCGGATGTGCCGTTTCCGACGACTACACAGCATGGCTATCTTCTATAGGCACTCAATTGAAAAGGATTGCGACGCTAAGAAGAAGCAAAGTGCCGATACACCAAGAGCCATAGCTGTGATTGTATGTGTGCTGTGCGCCTCGCCATCTCGCTGCCCGCCAACCGCTGCATCGACACGAACAGGTTGAATCTTTAGAATTGTATTCGTGTGGACCAGTGTTAATTTTGATCCTGACTGTTCAATAATAACTTAACTTTTACCAGAATTGTCCTAGCAATTAATTATCCTTATCACTAATCTAGACAGGGTCCTTTCCATATGTTGTGCAACCCGAGTGTCCTGAAATGAAGATTTAAAGTTTATGTTAAAAGGAATTACCTGCAGAACTATCTATGCTAGAAAGATGTTTAAGGAGCTTTATTGTTAATGAAAATATAAGCAAAGAACTAAAGTCTAACAAAGTTGGAAGATAATTTTGGAATTGGTTTAGTAATGAAACTTAATTAATTTGAGACAAAAATAATGGTAGTTAAATGAGGAAGTAATAAGACAAAAAGAGTAGTAACTCATATTTTGTAAATCTTAAGTGCTTAATGTTTCCAATAGTCAATAGTTTCAACACAGTGATCATAACAGTTTCAGTGTCCCCCCCCTCCACTCTTTTCTTTTCTATTCATTTAAATTCTGGAGTGTACTGAACTGATTTGACCTGCAAAGTTAAAGTCAATACAAAACCTAAATTTATCAGTGTTTTACCCTTATTAAAATTGACATTGTTTGTGTGTTTCAAAAGTGCTATTTCTAGGGTAACCTATGCCCGATTTCAGTCAGATCAATAGACAAACGCAGTTTGTAGTAATCATTATAGTGTAATGTTGTGTATTTATAGCTTGTCCAAATTAGTACAGAAAAGGAAAATATTAGTTCAGTAGATTTTTCTGGTTCTAAAATTTACCATATAATGCAGTATTACTACATGTTGTTATGCTTGTACGTACATCCACTTGTACAAGGAAAAAACTCACTTAATGCCTAATTAGGCTGGCGACCGTATTATTAACAATTGGTAGCATCTGCTGTGTATGTTTCTTGCCCGTCCTAACGTGTAGTTGCACTTTAGACTTGCTTGACGTGTCATTGTTGTTACTGAGTGGGCGTAAGTCTGATTTTGCCTCCATTCAGGTACACGCGGTCAACATATTTATTAAAATCCTTTCTTATAAGGTGAAGCCCGTCAACTTACTGTAGTACAGGCTTTAAAGAGTTAACGTACGCCCGAGGGCGGAGACCGTTACAAGTGGACTTATTGAATGAATTATTACAAAATAGTTAGTAATGTCAAAGAAAGAAGGAACCAGATTCCATAAACAAGAATTAAAAAATTATTATAAAAATATAATACGAGTGACATGTAGAATCGCATATTGACAACAGATGTTGAAGCCAAAAGGCTGTTGTCTAGTATAATGTGGATGTCAACCATATTTCAATAGTTGTAATACATAACTGAAGACACTAACCCAATACCATAGAGCTTTGTCAAAAAACATTTGCAATAAAATACACATGACGTATCTGCCAGACGTTTAGTATGGCACTTACAAGGCTTGTGACACGTGCTGTCTAAGATGTGCAGGCACTTGCACTTACAGCGCGAACGTGTGTGCGAATAACTGCACTTAGCATCATATGCGTGGTTCAGCAAGTAAGACAGTTAATAGGTAGAGTTAGAATAAGACTAACGAAAAAGGGAAAAACGTAGGTGAGAGGGGGTGCGGGGTAGAAGGGAGACATTAAGGTCATATGGAAAGAAAAGAGCAAACATACTCAGGTTAACAGTCTTAGTTGTTTGCATATACAGGCATAAAGCACCTCAAGAATAATTTGTAAATAAGTACAGGAATGTACTAAGCAAGAGTGTCTAAAACAAATATGCTTTGTAAAATCTAACGTATTGTAAAAAGGCATAAATATTGAGTAGTATCCGGCTAACTTGAAAGAACAGATACTTATGAAAAGCAGGGAATGTAACAGATTAAAATACAAGAAAAAAGGTGGGGGCAGGGAGTAATTACAAGCCATGAAGTAACATTCCAGGGAAAGTTGCCACGATTGAGAATGCTTGCTATGTGTGCAAATTAAAACCGCATGGGAGTAGCATTCTGAGGAAAGCAAATCAGAATACAAATTAAACTGGTATAATAATGAATAAAATAAATATGCATATATCCACACTGACTGCGTTGTACATAACTTGACAGAACTGGATACTTGAAAATCATGTAAGCAGATTAAGATACAAGGAAAAGCGACAAGAAAGTAAATGAACCAATGGATACCTTAAATATGAAATAATAAACCAGATAAAATAACTATGGATGACAAAGTATGCTACGTAAAATTAGAAACTGAAAGCTTCTAGTTATGAATCCTGGGTACGATTCAGTTCAGACAAGGTGTAGAAATTATGAAATTGTGCCAGACGTAATTGAGGGCTAACATATGGTTCTGAGATTGGATTTATAGCATTAGCTTGTTCCAAAATCGACCTTCGGCAACAAATGGGCAGCTCTAAGGAAAAATGTTTCATTTGGCCGAAACTGTTGCCAGTGTAGCAATGTCGTGAGGGGAGCTATCATTTATAACAAATTGCTTTAACATCAATCACACTAAGGCTCAGTTCACACAGATTTGTACGTAAGGTTACCTGGAAATCACTAAGGGATAATGTTACGCCTAACTTAATGGTAGTAATGTTGTGTGTGATTGAACCATTGGAACCAAAGGAAATATTGGATCAGGCATGTGTTTAGTGAAAATAAGTGTTGTCCACATGTGAGACGTAAATTGATAAAAGCTGGTACCTGTGTTTTTGGATAATTCCTGAGCCGAGGGTTTAAGGCTAGAAAGGGCTTGTTAATCGCCATTGTAGACATTCTGGAGGAGGATGAGTGGGACACAAGGGGGTGTCAGCTATGAAAATCGCCAATTGACATTGAAACTGAATTATGAGAGAAAGTGAACCATCAAATGAGGAGTGATGAGGAACAGACGGAAGAATTACTGTTGGATTTTAAGGATTTATTTTTTCAAATCGCCCAATGCCAGCAACGTATATTACGCAGCACCAAGTACTGATGAGGAATGTATGATCAGTTTACTGCAAGCCATATAGACTACTGAGGTATTTGCAGCCAATTCTACAGGAATTTATCCATCAGCTGCTGACGTATGGAATTATTGAGAAAAGTTGCAGCTCCTGGTGGACAAGAATAGTTGTTGTGCCTGAGAAATGAGTGGATGGGTTAAGAAGATGCCAGTTTGGTTGTGATTAGTGACACCTGAATGCCGAGACTCTAACGGATGCCAAATCTTTGGTGAATGCTATGGAAACCATAAACTGTTTAGGCCACTACAAATATTTTTCGATGATGGACTTGAAAAGTGGCTACCATCGGCTAGGAGTGGGTCAGAAGGAATTACCTGAAACAGCTTTATCTTCACCCTGGGACATTATCAATGCAGGAGGGCTGTAAAATTCACCTGCGACATTTCAGAGAACGCTGGATGTGGTTTTCAGAGGTTTAAAGTCAGTCAGTGGATGATGTATCGTGATGGTACAGCCGACTTTGCCGGTAATGTGGAGGAACATGTACAACGCCTGAAAGAGCTATTCTTGAGGTTAAGGACCACAAATTTCACGCTGAATACAGAGAAGTGTAATTCTGTGGCAGAAGAGGTGGCATACCTGGATCACATAATCAGTGAGGATGGGGTTAAGATGGACCCCGAGCTTACTTAGATCCGAACATGAATTTCCTGTATCTGAATCAGTGAAGAAACTTTAATCGTTCGTTGGCATCATGAATTATTATAGAACTTTCGTAAAAGGACTTGCGGATACTGCCAGACTGCTAACACAATTGCAGGAGAAAGTTGAGCGTATCATTAGGAACAACCAACGTCAGAGAAACTGTTATATCACAAAATGAATATGGACTACCAAGGATTGAAAAACATTATTAATTGTAACTAACAGACAATATGCACGTGGCATAATACATAATCTCTGTATTGCATGTATATTTTGAGAAACAAATGATGTATTAGGAAGCTGACACTTCCTCTTCTGGCTACTCCTGTTTCAGATTCTGATGTATTGGGAGGCACATGTTGTTAGCTCTGTGTCGTATCTAATTTATCAAATAATATTCATTTATCTGTCATTTCTAGTGTGTAGTTATTGTAGGAATCTTTATCATTACCATATTAATTTTATTGCATGATTTCGTATGTTTCAGGTAAATGTATCAGAAAATTGTGCAAACATTGTTTGAAGGCAGAACCACCCTTTGCATTATACCGCCGCATCATGTAAGCATTGTATTACTCACAAGTCAAACCTGTGGATCTATTTTCACGAAGTCTGAATTGATATTTACTCCATCTTTTTATGTGGAAGTCAGTATAGTAGTTTTAGAATCAACAAGCCTTCAAACAATGTTGATGCTCAATAGACAGTAGGGCCTGATACATCAACATATCATGATGCACATTGGTATAGATATCTGAATGATGGCTATTCAGTAGAGCAGAAAATGACTGCAGCCAAATGTGTGTCATATTACTAACCACACTATCCAGTCGCATTTGTGGCATCTATTTCTCGAGGCAAACCTTTATCTGTGACTTTCAATATTGTTACCAAAATTTCAGTACTTCTCTCACATTTATCTGCCAGAAAGGAAAGATGTGTTAGAACAAGTTCAGTGTTTGTTTGGTGGAAATTTCAGTACTTCTCTCACATTTATCTGCCAGAAAGGAAAGATGTGTTAGAACAAGTTCAGTGTTTGTTTGGTGGAAAGAAGTGTACTTTCGAGAAACTGTAATAAGCTTTGACAGTGAATCCATCCTTAGTGTTTTTGAAATTACAAAGGAGTTCATTCTGTGATATAATGTGTCCAACCATGCACTTGCTAGCCGTGCGGTCTAAGGCACCTTGCCACGGTTTGCACGGCTGCCCCTGTCGGACGTTTGAGTCCTCCATTGGGCATGGATGTGTGTGTTGCCCTTAGCGTAAGTCAGTTTAAGTCAGATTAAGTACCCCTTTGGTCCCACAGAACTTACCACAAATTTCCAAAATTTCCATGCACTTAGTTGTATGCTGAGTCAGGAGGTTGAGAATGTGGAACATCTGGTGGTCTATGCATCAAGGCAGACGAACTTAACGGAGAATAATTACTCATTGATGGAAAAGGAAGTGTTGAGCCTTATCTATGCAATCATGTACTTCAAGCGTTATACCTAATGAAAGAACTTTTGAGTGGTAACTGATCATCCAGTGTTGAAATGGTTGTTTGGGTTGAAGGGTCCAGCTAGCAGGGTGTTACAATGGGCGGTATGGTTGCATGAATTTGTTTTTGAGGTCACACATAAACACAGAAAGCAGCATCCGAACTCAGATGGATGGAGTAGGAAAGTAGGAGTATTGCAAGTAGGAGGTAATGAGCTTATGGAATGGCAGAGAATACAAAAGACAGATGATGAAAGTAAACAGTTTCGTAAATAGTTGCAGTTTTGTCTGTAGAAAACGGCCGATATGTAGAGAAACTGAGTTAGGACCGAGTGATCTTAGCAGCAAACTTAAGAGATAAAGTACTAAATGAGACAGATGATGACATGTTAGGTCATCAAGGAGGATGTAGGTCTACCAATAGGAAAGTAGAGAGTAGTGGAGAGGTAATGGTTGAAGAAAAGGAAGGAAGCCATGGACCAATACATGCATAACTGCATACACTGTGCACAGAGAGCATATTTGTGTGGGGCAAGAGAACTATTGCAGAGGTTACCTGAAGCATAAGCACTTCGGATTGATGTCTTTGGCCCTTTCAACGAAACGTTTCCAGGGAACGAATGTGTACTCAAGATTATAGACCATTTTAGAGATATAAAGAAATGGATGCGATTCCCAACCAACAGGTGGCAACACTAGTGTAAGCACTATCAAACTATTGGTCCAGAGTATCGAAGACGATAGTGACAGATCGGGGGTTTGTTCAAAGAATAGTCTACCATATTTTCAAGCAAATGGAAGAACGTAAGTGTTTGTAGAATTATAAGAAAGATATTAGTATACTATATGGACACACACCATACCATCAGGGATGTATATTTCAGGTATGTGGTCTCAGCGTACAACTCAAAGCAGCACATGAATACAGAATTGTCATCGTTCAACACGTTAAAAGCCAAGAAGAAAAAGAAGAATCTGTTAAAGAGTTTGTGAGAGTGATCAGGGAAATATGGAACAGAGTGTGCAGAGCTAATACAGAGCTAATATCAAGGCACTAGAAAAGCAAGTAGAGCAGCCATTTGTACGGCAAGGCTGCCGCAGCATAAGGTAATGAACTATGTGCCCACTTCCTAAACTCCTAAGTGGTAGACAAAGAAATTTTTAGCAAAATATCAGCGGCAAAGTCAATTTGTGGAAACTACGTCACTGGTGATCATGAAGAACAAATTGCCATCAAGAACGACGATTGTACAGGTGAGACGTCTGAAACCGTTTCAGAGGAGTCCCAAGCGAAAACGAAAACGCAGAGGATAATAGCAGGTATGCGGAAATGGAGGAATCAGAGTTACACTAGTGTTACAGGGGTGTAGTTTTGGTTTCTCCAAGTAGGATAGTGAGAGAGGGTCAGAACCACTGCGCAGTGAAGTTACTTCTGGGTCCGAAAACGGGAAAGGATTGCATGAAAGAGATAATTAGGCCTGAATTGTACTTCCAGCAGGTTGAGGTACACTGGTTGTACTTTACCTACACCAAAGAAGACCAAGTAAATATTCCTTAATTCTAATCAAGAACAACTGCCAAGATGAGAAACAAAGACGTAGCTATCCTCGGAGTAACGAAGCAGCTTAAATCACTTAATAAAGGCAAGACCTCGGGTCCAGATTGTATACAAGTCAGGTTCCTCTCAGAGTATGCTGATAAAATAGCTCCTTATTTAGCAATTATATACAACCACTCGCTGACAGAAAGATCCGTACCTAAAAACTGTAAAATTGCTCAAGTCACGCCATTACCCAAAAAGGGAAGTAGGAGTAATCCGCTGAATTACAGGCCTATATCACTAACGTCGATTTACAGTAGGGTTTTGGAACATATACTGTATTCGAACATTATGAAGTACCTCGAAGAAAACACATAGTCAGCAAGGTTTCAAAAAATATCGATCTTGTTAAACACAAGTAGCTCTTTATGCTCATGAAGTAATAAGTGCTATCCACAGGGGATGTCAAATTGATTCCATAATTTTAGATTTCCAGAAGGCTTTCGACACCGTTCCTCACCAGCGTCTTCTAACCAAACTTCTTGCCTACGGAGTATCGCCTCAGTTGTGCGAATGGATTCGTGATTTCCTGTCAGAAAGGTCGCAGTTCGTAGTAATAGACGGAAAGTCGTCGAGAAAAACAGAAGTAATATCCGGCCCTCTATTGTTCCTGAGCTATATTGACGACATAGGAGACAATCTGAGTAGCCGTCTTAGATTGTTTGCAGATGATGCTGTCATTTACCGTTTTGTAAAGTCATCAGATGATCAAAACGACTGACAAACTGTATGGTGCGAAAAGTGGCAATTGACCCTGAATAAGGAAAGGTGTGAAGTTATTCACATGAGTACTTAAAGAAATCAGCTAAATTTCGATTACGCAATAAGTCACACAAATCTGAAGGTTGTAAATTCAACTAAATACTTAGGGACTACAATTACAAATAACCAAAATTGGAACGATCACATAGGTAATGTTGTGGGTAGAGCAAACCAAAAACTGCGATTCATTGGCAGAACACTTACAAGGTGCAACAGGTCTGTTAAAGAGACTGCTTACACCACGTTTGTCCGTCCTATTCTGGAGTATTGCTGTGCGGTGTGGGATCCGCACAGGTGGGACTGACGGATGACACTGAAAAAGTACAAAGAAGGGCAGCTCGTTATGTATTATCGCGAAATAGAGGAGATAGTGCCACAGACAGGATACGTGAATTGAAGTGGCAATCTTTAAAACAAAGGCGTTTTTCGTTGCGGCGGGATCTTCTCATGAAATTTCAATCACCAGTTTTCTCCTCCGATTCCGTAAACATTCTTTTGGCACTCACCTACATAGGGAGGAATGATAATCACTACAAAATAAGAGAAATCAAGGCTCGCACAGAAAAATTTAAGTGCTCTTTTCTCCCGCGCGCCGTTCGAGAATGGAACGGTAGAGAGACAGCTTGAAGGTGGTTCATTGAACCCTCTGCCAGGCACTTTACTGTGAATACCAGAGTAATCACGTAGATGTAGATGTAGATGTAACTTTGATAGAGTGATACTAGTAGCCAGTTGCTTCTAGCACGGGAAGCTCATACCAGCGCAAAGGATGGGGCTGAATGGGTGTGGATTTGCAAAAAAAAAAAAAAAAAAAAAAAAAGTGTGACATCATGCGAAATGGTGGGACCTACTTTTCATCTACTTGTCATAATTTTGGGATTAACACATCTGAGCATTTCGTATCCTCGGTTTTATTGGCCAGGTGAAACATTTGGAACTGCTTTGAATCAGACTTTAGGACCAGATTCATTCATCCCATAAACAAACTCGTTACCGAGGAGGAGAGGCGAATCTTCATGGGAACGTTAATGCAACATGTAAATCGGTACACAGAGACCAGTACCAGAAAAACAGACATTGACTATTGTCATACCAAGTACTGCAACGACACTTACTCTACTAAGCATTGTCCCTGCTTACATGTGCAAGTCATGGAACACGAGACGAAGTTCGGACCTGGCCACTGTTCTTATCACGGTGGACTGGATTCCCAGAGATAAGATGTAACACAGGGAACAGTAACTGCAAGTTAAGCTAAAAAGAAACAACGCTGTGGTTAGAGCAGTTTGGAGTAAAAGAGTGGACTAGAGCCATTTGAGCCAACTATGAAGGATCTTGTCACTGTGGGCTGCATAAGGATAACCTAGGTTAAGATGACCTGAGGGACCAGGTCTTGTTAAGGAGAGGGCTGTGCTATGCACCGACCACATTTGGTCATAAATGCGAGGAGTTTGAAGTGAACTGCAGCAGTACCAGTGTGTGGAAACTGTCGACACAGCAGTACCCCAAGCGGTAGATACCATAAGCCTCTCCACACCGGCAGTGGCCGTAATGCTTACAATACGTGCTGCAAGGCATAGCAGAGCCCAAACCAGTGCATCTCAGATGCATATAAATACTTCGTCAATTTATACTAAAGTCACTTCTGCTGGTATTGCCGATCTATCACCAAGGGGTATGTAGAATGCTGTTCATGGACAGGTATGTAAATGGCAAATGTAGGTGGATATAAGCTTTCAGCACATGTAAGTAGAGACACTATGGAGAGAGGAGAAGTTGCCATATATGTTAAAATCTGTCATAGTGTGAAAAATTTGGAAACTAAAACATTTTGCGTAGAGTATCATATAGACGGATGTGCGTGTGAGCTTAAACTAAATAATGGCACTTTTATAATTGTAGCAGTGTATAGGTCCAGATTGGGAAATGTTCGACTATTTTTGAAAAACTTGGATTTTTTTGTTGTGCTATTTGTCAGACAGGAAAGCAAATTATTTTTTGTGGGAATTTCAATATAGATTTTCTGAAAGAGTCCGACAGAAAACTTGACCTTGAAATATTACTTGATTCTTTCAATCTGACATCGGTTATTCATTTTCCTACTTGGGTGGTACAGGGAAGCAGCACACTGATAAATGTTTTCATAGACCAAGATAAATTTAATAAAAAATAAGAATTTGTTAAGAATGGTCTGTCTGATCACGATGCACTGCTAGTTACAATATATGATATAGCTCCATACAGTAATGCAAAACAGTCCTACAAAATAGTGCGTTCAATTAACGATTTAACAATTCAAAATTTAAGGGAAAGCTTGCAACAGACTGGGATGAGGTGTACAGGGACGTGACGTTAATTTGAAATTTAACCTATTTCGTGATATCTTTGTGAGTGTATTTGAAAACTGTTTCCCTAAGATAACAGTGAAATATAATTGTAAAAAACCACGCAAAAAGCCATGGCTTACTAAAGGGATAAATAGATCTTGTAAACAGTAAAGGTTGGTTGGTTGGTTGGGATTAAAGGGACCAGACTGCTACGGTCATCGGTCCCAACACTAAAGGGAAATGTATCTTATAGCTAGGAGGAGTAATGATCCCGAAAGAAGTACAACACTATAAAAACTACCGCACTGTATTAAGAAACGTTTTTAAAAAGTCTGCAAGTATGTGCTTTATGTCTGAGATTAGTACTTCTGATGGTAAAATTAAAACAATTTGGAATATTGTTAAAAGGGAAACAGGGCAACCCAGAGGACAGGAAGACTGTATTTCTGTCAAACTCAATGAAAAGTTTGTTAACAAGAAGACAGAAATAGAAAACATTTTTAATAATCATTTTTAAGTGTTGTAGAGAAAATAGGCTCTAGGAAGGCAATATATGGAAGAGGCAGTACCTATGCAATTTGTTAAAACTGAAATTCAATCCACCTCTCCTACTGAAATTAGCAAAATAATAAATTCGCTCAAAAGTAAAAGCTCACATGGAATTGATGGCTAAAAGCTTGTTCCCAATGAATAAGTAAGATTGTCAGCCACATATGTAGTAGCTCACCGAAACAGGGCATTTTTTCAGATAGACTGAAATACGATATTGTTAAACTATTGCATAAAAAAGTGGATAGGTCTGATGCTAACAACTACCGCCCAGTCTCAATTCTGTCAGCTTTATCCAAAATTGTTGAAAAAGTAATGTATTCAAGAGTAGCCATTATATATTTGCTCCATGATATACTGTAATTGTGATAGTAGGTACGACATAGTCCACAGATTTCCAACATACGTCTTACTGCCAGATTACTGGCAAGATGGTATACCAAAATATGAATGATTTGCTCTTGGTTTTCATTGATACTCTCCTTCCAGGGAACTGTTATCAGATGAAACATGTATTAGTTTTTCCACATTTACAAAATGTACGAACTAGACCTAGTTGCACTGCAAGAAATCCGGTGGGACGATGCTGGGAGCATTGACGTTGAAAACTGTACAATTCTGTATGGAGCCTGTGAACGAGATCATCTGTTAGGCACTGGTTTCTGCGTCAGTAAGACGTTCGCCACTAATGTTTCAGAATTCGTTTCAGTCAACCCAAGAATATCTGTTCTAACACTGGACGTAAAGCATATTAAGGCGACTTTTGTGAACTGTCATGCTCCCACGGAGGAGAGCGAATGTGAAGTGAAAGACGAGTTCTATGCACAGCTAGAGGCAGTGATGGACGCTATACCAAATGGACACCTGAGGATCCTCCTTGGTGATATGAATGCCAAGGTTGGGAAAGAACGACTATTCCAAGACATAACAGGAAGGCACAGTCTACACAACCTAAGCAATGACAATGGTGTTAGGTTCATAAGCTTCGCTACATCATTAGGGTTGTTCATCTCCAGCACTAACTTCCAGCGGAAAACCATACATAAAGGAACCTGGGCATCACCAGATGGGAGAACTGTAAATCAAATAGACCATGTTTCCATTGATCTCGGAGCCGAGAGACGGGTGTTAGACGTTAAGACAGCGCGGGGTGCCGAAGTTAGGAGTGATTATTTCCTGGTCAGAGGCCTTTTAAACATACAGTGTAAAGGAAGAACAGGGCCTACGTTAAAAAGAGTGGAAAGGTAACACGTGGAGAAACTGAAAGATGAAGCAACGAAGACCAGATACCAGATGCAACTTAGTAACCGCTTTGAAGCACTGAGTGAAATGGACGCGAATCAGGACCTCGAACTAATGTGGGGAAACTTCCAGAGCTCATTTAAGGATACAGCAAAGGAAACACTCATGGGAAACCCAGTGGGCAAGAAGATCTGGTTTGGAAAGAAATGTGCAGACGCCCTGGAAAGGAGAAAGGAAGCCAGGAATAAATGGCTGAAGGGGATAAATCTGGCACAGGCCAAAGCACACTTTGAGGAGGTCCAAAATACACAAGCAATTCTGAGAAGAGCAAAGAGGAAATACATAAGGAATATCATCACTGAAGCAGAAACAGACGTCAGAGGACCTCTACAAAGGTCACCAGGCCAAGCAGAAATTCGTTAAAGATTCCCGTGATAAGATCCTGACGAACGATAGGGACATAGCTGAGAGATGGAAAGAGTACTTTCGACAGCTGCTAAATTGTGATGAACCCGAACTGCGGTTTGATTTCCAGTACCCAATTACAGCCGATGTAGACTATCCCCCACCTACCCTGCATGAGATAAAAACCAGAATCAGACACCTTAAACAGAATAAGAGTCCAGGTGAAGATGGAATACAGGCTGAAATGATCCTGGCAGGAGGAGAGAAACTTGCAGAAAAAGCCGAAGTGGCCGTGCGGTTAAAGGCGCTGCAGTCTGGAACCGCAAGTCCGCTACGGTCGCAGGTTCGAATCCTGCCTTTGGCATGGATGTTTGTGATGTCCTTAGGTTAGTTAGGTTTAACCAGTTCTAAGTTCTAGGGGACTAATGACTTCAGAAGTTGAGTCCCATAGTGCTCAGAGCCATTTTTTTGCAGAAAAAATACACAGACTGATACAGGCAATATGGATCAAAGAAGAACTACCAGGAGACTGGAAAACAGCTCTGATTTGTCCAATACATAAGAAGGGCAACAAACAGGAATGTGACAACTATCGAGGAATCGCTCTGCTTAACGTCTCCTATAAGATCCTGTCCAATTGCCTCATACATAGAATTCAGCCAGTGGCAGAATCGGTGATTGGGGAGTACCAGGGAGGTTTCCGGTCAGGACGGTCAACAGTAGATCACATCTTCAGTCTCCGGCAGCTCACTGAGAAACTGGGTGAATATGGTAAAGATTTGCATATTTTATTCGTTGATTTTAAGAAGGCCTATGATTACATACATCGCAAGAGCCTGCTCAACTGTTTTAGGGAGTTTAGCATAGCAGAGAAACTCATTAATCTGATAAAAATCTGTCTGAACGAAACACTTGCAAAGGTGAAGATGGGAAATCGCGTAACTGAGGAGTTTGAAATTGTGACAGGACTTAGGCAAGGAGATGGGTTGTCCCATATCCTGTTCAACTTTGCCCTCGAGAAGATCGTATGCGAGACCTTCCAAGAGAACGAAGGGATTGAAATCGAAGGAAAGAGACTGGCATACTTAGCCTATGCAGACGACATCTGTTTACTCTCTAGGTCGGAAGAGGTGTTGGAGCAAATGATCAAAGCACTAAAGGAGGCTGCCAGCAAATTTGGGCTAAACATAAACGAAGCCAAGATAGAGTACCTCGTTATGACGCGTGGTCGTTGTCAGACTGCTGATCATCTACAATCACTGCAGGTTGGGGACCATTCCTACAAGAGAGTGCAAGAATTCAAATACCAAGGGGCACTTTTCACTGAGAACTCGTCATGTGAAGCAGAGATCAATGCCAGAATACAAGCAGGAAACTGATCTTACCACAGCCTAGAACAACTGTTTCGGTCCAAATCTCTCTCCAGACAGTTCAAGATTCGACTGTACAAAACCCCGATCCAACCTGTTGTTCTATATGGCTGTGAGACATGGAGTATCCGGAAACTTCCATGAGCTCCTTGTTTTTGAGAGAAAAGTGCTTCGGAAGATCTTTGGTCCGGTTCTGGATGCAGATTCAGGGGAATGGAGGATCAGATACAACCAAGAGCTGGAGGAACTATACCAGCAGCCCAACATAGCAGGAACTGTCAAAGCCAAACGAATGCAGTGGGCCGGCCATGTGGCCCGGATGGAGGATCACAGATGGCCTCGGAAGCTCCTGGATTTCTCACCTACAGGAAAGAGACCGCCAGGGAGACCCAAGAAGCGCTGGAGGGATGGACTCCATGAAGATTTAAACCAAGTGTCAATAGATGTGGACGAATGGCGGATAGCAGCAATGGACAGAATACAGTGGAGGAGGAGACTTGTAGATGCGTGCGGTCCACTGAGCCTGATCACGTAGCAGGAGTAGAAGTAGTAGTTACAAAATAATCTTTGGCTATTTTATTATAACAGCTTTACCTGTTGCCTTTCTCAATGGGCATAATTTCACAAATTTTGAAAAGATTTTCAGAACAAGTATAATGCATATATATTTCCCTGAAATCTTTGGTAATGGATATACAATTCTATTACAATTAATTCCAACATTTCAGTAGTCTAATTGTCTACGTAAGTCCCTTACTCACAGGAGCCACCAATCATATGATTTTACACATTCAGTTACTTTCTGTACAAAATTGGAAAAGAAGATCTTCAGTGAACAAAACCAGTTATAACTCAATAAACGTGTAATAATACAGCTGAGACGGTTTTCATTAATCATTAACATTAAAGACAAATATTCAAATATCTTACTAGCACATTTCCTAGCTCAAAAATGTTTTTATATTAAATGGAAATAATCAATTAGCTCATAGGTATACTTATGTCAACTCCATCAAATGTGGCGATTTCTTCTTGCAAACTTAAGTTTTTACTAAATTCAGTCATCCTCAGTTTGATAATGTTTCATAATTTTGCAAATATTTGCTATCTTTTCCTGTCCATTAACATTTTTAAAATAATTTATTTGGAATGTTATCATTACTCTTCTGTTTTAAGCACTTTTAGGTAGCCCAGACAAAGTGCCAGGAAGACAATGGTCTCTGCTTTTTGTGTTGTTTATCTCCATCTCAAACTGCTCCAAGAAAATGGCCCATCAAGTTAGTGAATTGTGGAAAGATGCAAATTTTTCTCAAAGGACAATTCTGAAGGACTTTTAAAGTTTTATAATCTATGTGAAATATTGTATTGTGCCTTATAGATAATACTGGAACTTTTTAAACCAACATGCTATTGCTAATGCTTCCTTTCGAGAAACGGTATAATTTCCTTTAGATTTACTTAACGACCTACAGGTGAAAGCAATCGGTTTATGAATGAAATCTCCATCTTCTTCCATTTCCTGGACAATCTGGATTCCAAGTCCAAAATCGGAACTGTCAGTTTCCATATCAAATGGTTCATTCGGATCAGGTTGATTCAATATAATTTCTTTTAGAAGACTTTCTTTTAACTTTTCTCAAATATTTTCTTTCATTCAAACAAATAAAAACAAAACAAATGCAAATAGTGTTGAACACTCACCTGAAGATGGCTTAATGATTGTCAGCCAAAATATCGTGCCAAGAAGTGATCATCTGGTAGAAATCCTGAAACTCCATGATGAGCACTATTCTTTTTTAATAGATTATTTAGATGCCAATCATTAAATTCTTGGACCCTTACTAATTAATAATATAAGTTTTCAGCTGTGTTCTAGACTTAGATACTAGACAGTTTTATACTGAATTCATTTTAGATGGATCTTTTACTCTGCCTTTAGTTTTTATTATATGTGTTACGAACGTAACACCCCTTTTTTCATAAATTCACATTTTCTTAAGTTCAAGTTCACGCCTCCTTTAATTATAGCCTGAAATACATTGCTCAATACTTGTAACTGTTCATGTCAAGTTTTAATGGCTATTAACAGACTGTCTATATACGTGGTGATTTGAGAACTCACTTCTTCACCTATACTCCTATCAAGTCCTGTGATAAATATTGACACTGATGTATTTAATCATAATGATATCCCTTCATAGTTACAGCATTTTCCTGCTTGTCAGTAGTCAACAGTTACATCCAGACTAGTTATGTACTGTACTTCATAAAACATCTGTAATATTTTTTTGTTTTTAGATTCTCTGGATGATCCGTCTCCCATTTCACTACTTTGTTCAACATATGACTGTCCTGGACAATATGAACTCCACCATTTTGCTTACTAACTATTATCAAAGGATTATTCCACTGAAGCGGTAAAGTAACTGCTATTTGCTTGCGTATTATATACAGAGATATGCAAATAGGCAGAATACGGCGCTGCTATCGGCAAGCCCTATATAAGACAATAAGTGCCTGGGCCAGATGATAGATCGGTTACTGCTGTTACAATGGCAGGTTATGAAGATGTAAGTGAGTTTGAATGTGGTGTTATAGTCGGCGCACAAGCGATAGGGCACAGCATATCCGAGACAGGGATGAAGTAGGGATTGTCACTTAAGACTATTTCACGAGTGTACCGTGAATATCAGGAAACCGGTAAAACATCAAATCTCCGACATCGCTGCGGCCGGAAAAAGATACTGCAAGAATGGAATCAACGACGACTCAAGAGAATCGTTCAACGTGACAGAAGTGCAACCCTTCTGCAAATTGCGGCAGATTTCAATGCTGGGCCATCAACAAGTGTCACCGTGCGAACCATTCAACGAAACATCATCGATATGGGCTTTCGGAGCCGTAGGTCCACTGTTCTACCCTTGATGACTGCACGACACAAAGATTTACGCCTCTCCTTGGCCTGTCAAAACCAACATTGGACTGTTCATGACGGAAACATGTTGCCTGGTCGGACGAGTTGCGTTTCAAATTGTATCGAGCGAATGGACGTGTACCGGTGTGGAGACAACCTCATAAATTGATGGTCCCTGCATGTCAGCAGAGTACCCCTCGTACGACTAGGTATGACTCTGACAGGTAACACATACGTAAGAATCCTGTATGATCGCCTGCATCCTTTCATGTCCATTGTGCACTCTGACGGACTTGGCAATTCCAGCAGACAGTCTAACACCCCACATGTCCAGAATTGCTACAGAGTGGCTCCAGGAACACTCTTCTGAGTTTAAACCCTTCCGTTGGTCACCAGACTCCCCAGACATGAACATTATTGAGTATATCTGGGCTGCCTTGCAACGTGCTGTTCAGATGAGATCTCCGCCCCCTCGTACTCTTACGGATTTATGGACAGCCCTGCAGGATTCATGGCACTACTTCAGACATTAATTGAGTCCATGCCACGTCGTGTTGTGGCACTTCTGCGTGCTCGCGAGGATCCTACACGATATTAGGCAGGTGTACCAGTTTCTTTGGCTCTTCAGTGTATATAGGTAATAACTCTTTCATTACATTCCCACTTAATCATGTTGTTGATTTCCTTCTGTGCCTGTTGTTTCTTTGTAGTACGAAGGAAGTAGGGATGATTAAAAATACCTAATGATCAATTACATATAACTTATGTGCATAACCTTTCATGAAAGCAGGTTTATTAGAACAAACTCTGTCATGGCCTTTTAATACTTGAAATAACTCCTGCTCTTGAGTAGTAGACAATTTACCAGTATTATCTACTATTTTCTTTAGATCATTTATTATGCTTTCTTGTTCATTATTCAGTTTCACGTGGTGTTGTTTAAACACTACCCTATACTGTCATTCGCATCAGAATGAGTAAATCGTATTGGGCCACTCTGACGTAAGTCTCTTTCACCTAATACATCTAGTTCTTCTTGTAACAACTTGCCTTTTACGAAACATGTTCTTTTCCTCCTATTACAGTTGACTGTAACTTGCTGCTTCCCTAACCAAGTTATTCCTAGAATTATTTCACAACTTCACTCTGGCACAACAAGAATTTGTAACTAAACCATTAGTGTTGTACGCCAATGTCTATCATGACTTAATTCTTGACAGCATTACTTAGTTTTCCAGGAGCACCTACTACTATAGTACCTTCTACAAGTATAATCACAATTACATCTTGGATCTCTATCGTTTCAAAAAATGCACTTGATAATGCACTGATCTATGTGTTAGTGTCTGAAACCACTTGTAAATTATATCCATAGACATGGGTAGAAATTAACACATGTGTTCAGTTTACTGAAAACATATTCTCATCATCTTCCCATAACAAGTCCTTCTCTACTGTTAGATCACTCAAAGATGTTTATACAATCGACATTTCCTAGAGATATTTTCTTCCTCTTACTCTGGCTGTTGTTTTGCGCTGAATTAGCATGCCTTCCTCTACCTGTGATATGGAAACTTGGTTGGTTGCAACCACTTATCTTTCTTGAAATTCATTACTACTACTACAAATACTTGTGGGCACTTGTGTTCCATAGGCATTGTAAATCGCACATCTTGTCACTGACCTCAACTTCAGCCTCACAGATATTGTAATCATTGTGGCTTTCTACTATAATCATTTCAGGATTGTGCTTACAATCTTTGAAAGTTACTTCTTTGTTACGACTGAGACTATGTTCATAGACTCACTACATTTTCATCCTATTCTGAATAATTAACTGCTTCTACCTTATCATTCTGTGTGATTGTAACTGTACTTACACTTACTCCTTTCACCTTTCTATCACTCCTGTATCCACTTTCCTTTTTCGAATCGTTATGACTATAAGAACCGTTCGTCATTCTTGGAGCCCATGCCCCATGTCTTACACGACGAAAACTTGTATTTTGATTGGATAGTTGATTTCTTCCCACACTTAACATATCAAAAACCTGTGTGACCCTCAGTTTTCCTAATCATTCCTCTCGCTCCAGTTACCATGTCCTTAAGCTGAGTACCTATCTCTACAGTGTCCCATTATGACATTTATACATTGTCCATTTCTCTCACCTGTTTCTGAAACATTTACATTTAGAAAAAATGCGTCTCGCACCAGTCGTCTTCATCTTGAACTATTTCCATAAACGCCTCAATTATTTTGTAATTTGTTCCCAGACAGCTTTTCGAGTTGTCTGGTAACATCTTCCACAATTTCCACACAATTTCTGTTTTCGTTCCCTCTAAATGCACTAATTTTCGGAAACATTCCTCATAATAATCTTTCAAGTAAGTATTTCAATAAATCATTCTCATTCTTGCGATGCTGAATGTATTGCATCCCTTCACCTGTCCTCAACTGATGCCTCTTTATTCTCAAACTGGTCAGTTATATTACTTCTAACTTTTGAAAGTCTACATCTACATCTACATCATACTCTGCAAGTCAGCTATTGGTGTGTGGCGGAGGGTTCTTTCGGTACCACTATCTGATCCCTCCACCCCTGTTCCACTCGCGAATAGTGCGTGAGGAGAATGACTATCGGTAAGCCTCTGTATTGGCTCTAATTTCTCGATTTTTTTTCCTCATGGTCATTATGCGAGATGTATTGGAAGGGGGGGGGAAGTTATATGTTGTCTGACTACTCCTGAAAAGTGCTGTCCCGAAATTTCAGTTGTAAATCAGTAGCAAATTTCAGTAAGTATTGATCACATTCGTTTTTTGTGTGTATACTGACTTCAACAGCACTTCACTCATTATAACAGAGGCTATTTTATCACTGGTTGCACTTCCACTCCCATAGACCTACCAAAATTTAATATTATTTTATGATGATGTAGGATATACCAATTTGGCACAGTCCTACCACGGTCGCACCTACAGGGTGTTTCAAAAATGACCAGTATATTTGAAACGGCAATAAAAACTAAACGAGCAGCGATAGAAATACACCGTTTGTTGCAATATGCTTGGGACAACAGTACATTTTCAGGCAGACAAACTTTCGAAATTACAGTAGTTACAATTTTCAACAACAGATGGCGCTGCGGTCTGGGAAACTCTATAGTACGATATTTTCCACATATCCAACATGCGTAGCAATAATATGGCGTAGTCTCTGAATGAAATTACCCGAAACCTTTGACAACGTGTCTGGCGGAATGGCTTCACATGCAGATGAGATGTACTGCTTCAGCTGTTCAATTGTTTCTGGATTCTGGCGGTACACCTGGTCTTTCAAGTGTCCCCACAGAAAGAAGTCACAGGGGTTCATGTCTGGCGAATAGGGAGGCCAATCCACGCCGCCTCCTGTATGTTTCGGATAGCCCAAAGCAATCACACGATCATCGAAATATTCATTCAGGAAATTAAAGACGTCGGCCGTGCGATGTGGCCGGGTACCATCTTGCATAAACCACAAGGTGTTCGCAGTGTCGTCTAAGGCAGTTTGTACCGCCACAAATTCACGAAGAATGTCCAGATAGCGTGATGCAGTAATCGTTTCGGATCTGAAAAATGGGCCAATGATTCCTTTGGAAGAAATGGCGGCCCAGACCAGTAGTTTTTGAGGATGCAGGGACGATGGGACTGAAACATGGGGCTTTTCGGTTCCCCATATGCGCCAGTTCTGTTTATTGACGAAGCCGTCCAGGTAAAAATAAGCTTCGTCAGTAAACCAAATGCTGCCCACATGCATATCGCCGTCATCAATCCTGTGCACTATATCGTTAGCGAATGTCTCTCGTGCAGCAATGGTAGCGGCGCTGAGGAGCTGCCGCGTTTGAATTTTGTATGGATAGAGGTGTAAACTCTGGCGCATGAGACGATACGTGGACGTTGGCGTCATTTGGACCGCAGCTGCAACACGGCGATCGGAAACCCGAGGCCGCTGTTGGATCACCTGCTGCACTAGCTGCGCGTTGCCCTCTGTGGTTGCCGTACGCGGTCGCCCTACCTTTCCAGCATGTTCATCCGTCACGTTCCCAGTCCGTTGAAATTTTTCAAACAGATCCTTTATTGTATCGCTTTTCGGTCCTTTGGTTACATTAAACCTCCGTTGAAAACTTCGTCTTGTTGCAACAACACTGTGTTCTAGGCGGTGGAATTCCAACACCAGAAAAATCCTCTGTTCTAAGGAATAAACCATGGTGTCTACAGCACACTTGCACGTTGTGAACAGCACACGCTTACAGCAGAAAGACGACGTACAGAATGGTGCACCCACAGACTGCGTTGTCTTCTATATCTTTCACATCACTTGCAGCGCCATCTGTTGTTGAAAATTGTAACTACTGTAATTTCGAAAGTTTGTCCGCCTGGAAATGTACTGTTGTGCCAAGCATATTGCAACAAACGGTGTATTTCAATCGCTGCTCGTTTAGTTTTTATTGCCGTTTCAAATATACCGGTCATTTTTGAAACACCCTGTATAATGTCCCTATCACCCTCTTCCCTGTTCGTAAAATGTAACGTCCTACAATCATATTTTGTTACAAGTTTTCAGCAGCGTGACATTGCTAGCAAACGGTCTGTCTTTCGTAACTTATAAACTTCATTTCTTACTTTATGTAATGTTCTGATGGATAATGTTTTCAACTAAAGTGGAGTGACATCTTACAACACTAGACCAGCGTGAATACTGATTCACCTTGTGGACGGTCCATCTGAAAAACGATTTACTTGTTGCTATAAATGGCGACCTCATCCTGAACAGCCAACAGTCAGCTTGTTCATCCAACTCAGAATGAATTTACTATTTCTTTGATGTGATTAATGTTTATTATACCAGAATGAAACCGACAGACTTTAACCCTTTCACTGCACATTTAGTCTGAGGAGCTGCTTAGCATGTCCGCCAAATTTTCAAGCGATGCTTATATTTATGAATATATGACTGTAGCTGTCTATAGTCAATATTGAGAATAAATTACTAAGCAATATGCTGTATTATCGTGTTACACTGTCTTTTTCTTACTCTTTAATGAGAAATACTTTTTTTCAAAAAGGTAATTTATTAGTAGAAAATAGTACATCCTTTTTCTAGATAAGTAAAGTTTCAAAGCGTGATATCTTTCGAAACAAACGTCGAAACATGAAGATTCATTACATTTCATACAAATGTATCTACTGCCACTTCGTATATCATGTTTTGCACATAAAATACGCTCTCTCGGGCAGTCTTTTCCTTTGATGTTCCTAGGATTAACGAAATAAAGCGGCGCTCGGCTAGGCGAGAGGGATTTTCAGCATCAGCCCGCATCCTTCCTGACTGCTCTCTACTTGCGGTCAGTAGCGGGTCTCTAGGATTGCTTTGATGAGTTTTTGCTGAAAATCTGATACCGAAATTGAATTTTATTCATGCACATTCAGCAAAGACAGATCCACCAAATGAAAAAAATACTTTTTATACTTTTTACAGTTTCTCGCACTCTTCCCGCTTGTCCTGCTACTTGAAAACGAGAAATCTATCTGTTGACGTAAACTTGATCTGACCGGTTTGAAGGTTTTTTTTTTAATAAAACAGGCGTGCCATTATGGACCAACTGTCAACATACATTGTATGGCCTTTTCCAAGGTAACTTCCTAGTAAAGTAAGAACAATGCTTGCAAATATTACAACATTTACATCAAGATCAGTTTCAATTTTACATTCGTTGCTTCATATACATAAATAATTAAGTTGAAGAATATATCCAGTTTCACTCTCACGTAAGACAAAATTCTTAATGTCAAATCTACGGCGTGGGGGTGGAATGTACTGTTAAAGAAGACACAAACTTTGTAAAGAACAGAGCTTTCGTCAGTGCACAAATTTTTTAAAGGATGGAAAGAATCCGGAAATGCTTTTTTTAGACTACCCGCAATTCGCCTAACTTTTCTGGTTTTGTGATCTCCAGAGTCCTCATTGTTAACAACAAAGTGTAACATTAGCTCTGAGCACTATGCGACTTAACTTCAGAGGTCATCAGTCGCCTATAACTTAGATCTAATTAAACCTAACTAACCTAAGGACAACACACACATCCATGCCCGAGGCAGAATTCGAACCAGTGACCGCAGCGGTCGGTCGGAAAGTGTAACATTCTTATCAATGGAAGGTACCTACCTCTTGGCATGATAAGCGCAAATATTGTAGTAGACAGTAACGGATAGTTGGTCCAATAACTGTTATTTCTTTCTCACTTGATTCATCAGAAATTTACAGTAAGGAAGCAATAAATTTTATATGTTTTTCCAACAACACAGCCTTAATTTTTCATTGTCGTTGCAAAGGTGCACTGCTAAGCTATGTGGCTTACAATGTCATTGCTAAAACAAACTTGCAAGCAGCTATATACAGTAGATGAATCATCTTAATTGACAACTTTGTAACTGGAATGACTGTTATGGAAACTATACATTTTAGGTTTAAAATCACCAACTTTGCATCTAGAATCATCTGTTTTGTATCTTTTAGCAGTTGTGTGAGGCATATGCTCAGGCTTTTCTTTGGAATCGGAGGAAGAAGCGATGTTAACATCAAAATCTGTATCTGGATTTACTGGTCTGGAATTACTGGAAGCGCCTAGAACCTCTCGGCCACATCGGCCGGTGCACGATGCATGTTAATGCGTGATAATCCGATCAAGCGTACGACAAATTCCGAAGGCTGTAAAATGTAAAGTGTACATTCCAAGATCGCTGCACGCTGTGAACGAGGATGACCCGGATCGAAGGATGGAGCACTGCGAGTGGTTTGGAGGGTCTCTTCGCGAGGATGAATGGTTTTTCAGGGATGGTTATCTGTTCTGGCGAGACGCAATTGAAACTGAACAGTACTTTAAACCGCCATAACTGCGTATAGTTGGATCCTGAAAATCCTCAAGTTCACGTAGACAAACATGTTAATCCACCGGGTGTTAATGTGTGGTGTGGTCTGTCATCGCGCGATTTGATTTCCCCATTCTTCCTCGAAGATACTATAACTGGTGAGCAGTATCTACCTTTGCAGCAAACACTGATTTTACCTGCCATCCAAGACGTGTTTAGCAATGAAAGCTGTCACGTACAACAAGATGGCGCTCCGAGCTTGCTTGGATGAAAATCTACCTGGACCATGGGTGGATCGAAGAGGAGATGATGATTACCCACCACGGTCTCCAGTCCTCGCACCTCTTGGCTTCTACCTATGGAAGAGCTCGTAAAAAGGAAGTTTATCAGCAGAGACCAGCTACACTGAACGAGCTACGAGGAACCATCGAGGCGTCCTGTGCGGCTAACACACCGGCAAACTGACAGCTGTAGTTCGGTCAACAGCTCAGCGGCATCAACATTACTTGGCTGCTGATGGGGGTCACTTTCAGCACGTAAAATAACCTCCTCCCCCCCTCCCCCCTTGCAAGAATTGCAACGGTATGTCATTTTGTTCCATTAATTGACTATCATACGCTGTCTACATTTTTGTGGACCCCTTTTTTATATGAACTGGGAAGGTTGGACGGAGCCGCAGCGTGAGCGAAAGGGCTGAGGACCCACTGATCCGTGGACAGAGCACAATACTGCGGGTAGTCCAAGACTAACGAACCCTGTGACAAAGGAGGCAAACACCAAGACGGCCTAGCAGCTGAATGTGTTACATTAAAAGCATTGTAAATTCACTAAAGTAGCCACAAAGTCCGCCAGTTGTTCCACAGAAAATATAAGGACATTCTGGAATTGGCAGAAACCCTACAACACAACAAAATTATTACCGTTTTTGCACGCTGTCTTGTTTAGAAGTTATTAAAGCTCAAATGTTAATTTATGAACAACAAATAATAGTCAGTTGCAAAAATGTTACTAACACGTACGACACATCATCAAATACGTCATTACTTCAATTGTGTGATGAGCCGGTTTGTTGTGCGATATGCATGAGAGCAAACTGTTCAAGTAATTATTTATGAAGTTCCAAAATACTGAAGGTAGATAGGATCAGCAACTTGGGATGTTAGATCTTTATTTTCCTTCAGTATCCGTCACAGTTGGGATAATAGTCACTTCTTCGTGGTGACTAGTTTTGGATTATCATGTTCAATTTCAAACCATGGCTTTATTTGTAAGAGTAAACTACAGTTCCCACCAACGTACATGTGAGTAACCAAGTATTCATTATTCCTGACGAGCAATCATTAAATAGATACAAAAAGATAAACTTTGTATGAGCATACAATGCAAAATTTGCTGCATTCGATTGGAAAACATTCGCATTGTACGTTCATACAAAGTTTATTGTTTTTTATCTATGTAATGATTACTGGTGAGAATTAACGAATATTTGGTTACTCCCATGGCAATTGTATGATTACATTTAACGTGTAGGGCCATGGTTTGAAAATAGATGGGATGGTCTCATGGGCACCGACTATTTTAAAATCATGGAATATGCTGAGCACGTTACACTTTAAAACTCATAATTATCCCTAGAAATTTATACTAAATGTAAACGCTACAAAAATAACTTAAAATACATGATCAATCACCTAAATGCGGGGAGACAGGAACGTGCTCCTCCTGACAGCTGTTTTTCTGATTAATTCGTTGATTAGAGGTTCCACGTTCAGTTCCCTTGCGAGATGTGAATGAATGTTCAATAGTGATACGTGATTCAACTGCTGTTGGTTGACGGTGGCCCTGGTGTAAGCGTACAGTTTTCGAAGTGCAGAAAACGAACGTTCTGCAGTACTCGAGGATACAGGAATTTTTTTAAAAAGTAGCAGTAATTTTATATGTTCTGGTATCATGTTCTTCAGAGCTACACACTTGTCATCCTCTGTCCTACACAAGTTTTGCACTACACTTTAAAAGCTATCTAGTATAAGATTATGTTGTTTTATCACCTCATACAAAATACCTCGAAGAGTCAATCTTAGACAGTCGATATTGTCACCGTAAAAAGAGGAAACGTGACGGCAGTCTTCTTTGCCTAGTAAAAACTGTTCTGTTCTGACAATGTGTGATATTGTTTCGGGCGGAAATCTAATTTTAAAGTTGCTTACTGTTTGAGCCACTAACTCAAAAATTAAATTCTCAACTTTTCTTGAATATTTGATGAATTATGCTTGTCACCACTTTCTAATTTTAACGGCAATTTTCTATGGCGTGAAACGGAGGGGAGACTTAACTACAATGTGTCACACTTTACTTTAGCATGTTCCCAAAGTGATAAAAATGTATCTGTATTTTTGGCTCCTTCTTTTAAAGACAAAGCAGCATCTGCATAATTACGAACAAGGCGGAAATTAAGTGAAACTTTTGAAGTACTGGAATACAAAAATTATCATCTGACATGAAAAGGATTTTCAAACTTTTGCAGACGTTTTAGAAATATCTTAGCTTTTGAACCAGCATCATTTCTTTCATCTTACGTATCACTAAGAAACTGAAAAAGAACTTCATAATTATTACCTATGCACAACAGACACACAACACGCATACACCATTTCGGTGGGCAGAACGGTCTTAAATATTGACCTGCTTCAGTGTCATGAGAATCTGAAAGAAATTTTAAGATTTCCGAATTTTCCTAGCCTCTTGGTTGAACCACAAATAAATGAAACCAAATCTTTGAGAACTGACAGAATATCTCTTAACACTGGAATGTTATTAAAGGAGTCTTGAACAACAAAATTTTGGGAATGAGCCAAGCAGTGAATGTTCAAGCTGGGTTCAACTTCTTTTATTCGTGACGGTAACCCTTGCAGACAACCGCTAACGTTTCTTGCGCTGTTATAGCATTGCCAATGACAATTGTTCACGTAAACAGAATATATTAATAATATATCCTTCACATATTTTAACAGGATATCTGAATCCTGTTAATGATAGCTCACAAAAACCATAAAACAACTCATGAACAGCAAATTTTTGGTCAACAGTACGAAAAGAAATAAGACAACTGCTGTCCAATTGATATATCGCATCTCTCATCCAACATTAATGCGTGTAAATCACATTCTTTTACTTCTTGAACCAAAGTTCCCCCGAGAAAGACGCTTTTACTGTTACAATTTCATTAATTATGTAATGAGACATACATCTGTAACAACTCTGATTAAGCCATAGTTTCAGTTCGAGTACTCCTCGGAACGTAATTTCAGAAGATTGACTAAATTAGAAAACTCATCAACATGACCACGTAGGGCCAGTTCTTGACAACCAAGAACAATATTTAAGCAAAAATTTTCCTTAAACAATCAGTAACGGCCTACATTTCTTTCGCTTAAGAATGACTAACTGATGACAGAATATTTACTGGTTGTTTCATAGAATCTGTAATCAAATTACTTTTTTCATATTATTTGAATCGTTTTGACCAATGGACCGGTTCTTAAAACCGTACTTAACGATGCATTATAGGAATTCCTGTTCGCAGCACCAGTTTTTGGAGGCAATCTCTTGTTTCCACACATAAGCCTACACAAAAAACAATAAACTTTGCATTCTTTTTCGTGATACTGAACCCATGCATATGTTTTTTACCCAATGTTTTTGATAACACCTGCCCCTGAGGCTGCGACTTTCAGTACCGATATCATTTTTAGTGGAAAATAGTAATAGTAACAGGTGTTTCACTGTCACAAGTTGTCGAAAACTGATTACTTTTACTGCTATGCGCTGCCGATTCGATATCACCATCCCCATCACGATTGTCAATTTAAGTGCTTTTGTATTTCACTATATAGTTATCCATTTTAAAGATTTTGACACGCGAGACATGAAGACATAATATAATTCCAAGCACAGGTGACACAGGTCAAACAGAACCGAAACTAATGTCTAGCAGTTTACACCTTCTGATTTCTGACTGCTTCGTTGTTCGTTTGCTTGTTGATGTCTGGAAATTCAAATTCGGTATAAGTTTCACTATATCCAACACAATCTCACAAGAAAAGTTTCTCGCCGGCTATTGCGTTTCGTGATTGTTGTAGGTCTGCCAACTAACGCACAATTAACGCACAAAGGATTTCGCGAAGTTGTTGTTAAGCACTGTCCATTTACTGATGTTTTAGCTAGGAGGGATGGGGGCACTCTTCGCAGCAGGTATGTCGACTCACTGGCAATGTATCTGGTTCTGTCGAATTAAATTAAATGAAACCGCTAATTACATTCTTACTTCATAATATAAACGTTTTCACCGTATCGGACACAACAGGCTTCATTTCCAGTTATTTTAGACAGTAGTAATTATTAAAGGTTACCGCCTTCAGTTCACATTATTAACAATCGACATTGCCATATATATATATATATATATATATATATATATATATATATATATATATGTGTGTGTGTGTGTGTGTGTGTGTGTGTGTGTGTGTGTTTGTTTGTATTCAACTGTAATAAAACAGAAAATTCTGCAGAACAGATGCTATTATTTAGCTTCAGCATGTTTACACTGGAATAGGAACTGAGATATAATGGTGTCTGTAAATATCATTTATTATATTCGTAAGAATTAAGAAATATGCTTTGAGTCACATAGTGCTGCTATAGCGAGTAGGTGAATGGGTTCTGTAATTTCCTCTTTGAACAAAAGTAAAATAATAAATTAAAAGGGTAAAAAGCGTAGATACTTAGCTATGGGATTAGATGTAGATATTTGCTTATTTAAGAGTATCTTCATTGACTTTTCACAATGTATACAAAACAATGTGAAGTACATTTTCGATAAGATGGGTCAAGAAAAGTAGCAGACTTGACTGCAGTAGTTGGTCATGTGACCAAGCTCTGCAGAAAGCAAGCAGAGTATCGTCATAGTTATTTGTTGCTGTCATTTGTGGAGAGTCGTTGGAAGAGTGAAGTCTTTGTTTGTGAGATTTTGCGAGCCACCCATGTGATGAAGTGGTTCAGAATAGTAGTGGTACAGGCTTGGTGCGATTACAGTTGATCGTACTGGATCATTAAAGTATAAACAGTACCAGAGTTAATTTGATTTTTAACGAGTTGTAGTGGACGTTTGCAAACACTGCAAATTGTTGAAATTGTGTTACATACGCTACGAACTCCAAGATTCGATGGTGTTCAGAACTTTTCTTTTGGTGCTCTGCTCTGTTCCACTGACTGATTCATTTAAGTATTTGCTGCAAATCTATTTAGAAAGGTATGACCACCTTTTTGTACATGTTTTCTTTGTTTTATTCCGAGTGAATTTACAAGTGGAATTTAAATCAATGCATTAGGCTATCTCATTATCCTTTGGGACACTATTTTATTTGTTAATAATTCTGATTTAGTATATACGCTTTATTCTATAAATTTTCACTAATTGTTATGCTTATCCACATCTGTGCTTAATGATATGGGCCAAAAGACAGGGATACACAACAATGTAGTAGATCCAGAATTATTGTAGACTGTGGACTTGCCCAATCAGTGTGTGCTGCAATCAATAGGACTTGAGCGAATACGCAGTAGGTTCGCTCATTTGAGTGTAGCCAATGAGTTCACAATGTAAACAAACTGAAGTTAGTATTGGCCTTTCAGCAGCAATTACTTTAATCTTGAAACTTTAAGTGCACGAATTTAAGCCAATGAAAATCGGCAACGACCGAAACAATGCGATCCAGCAAAGTCGAATACTATACGTAAAACATTCTCGGTTTTATTGCCGTTCCAATTCTGGATAAATCTCGAGCTTTCGACGACAGCCTCCATCGTCATCGTCAGGAAGAATACTCATTTTCTTACATTAGTACCCGTCAACACCACTGCTTCCAATGGTGCAACTTCCCAACCAGAAATTACTAACTTTAAGATATACTGTGAAATGAATGCTCTAAATGAAATGGTAACACCCGCTGTAGTTCAACGCCATCTTATTAATTCAATATCAGTTTACAAACTATTTGAACTGACTGTCCTACACAGACTAAAGAATATAATGTCAGATGCAGTGCAGATGAGGACTTTGTGCTAAGATGCACGTCCGTGTTCTTCACGCCTCTAATAAACCTGAAAGACCAAAGTACCATAATGTCTACCCTTGAGCAGCGTACTTGAAGCAATGTGGTGTAGTACTTATGACACCTAATAATACCTGGAAAAATCATTATCCATGGCAACGAATTAATACAGACGCCTTTCATTTGCAGAAGTACTAGTTCCTATTTGCTGCAATCAACTGTTTCCAAGTTAGCTATCATACCCAGTATCTTGCAGAGCGCACCACAATGTGACATCCCACTTTCACTGCCAGATGGCTACCGTCTGCAGTCCAGTCTGTCTATAGTACTACAGTACACCTGTTACAAGAGAAAAGGCTTTCTCAAAACGGAAAATAACAAGGTACAATACCACCATAGATCGACGATGGGCAGCAGGTCAGCCTACTGCGCATTTGTCCTTGTAAAAAAGGTATTTACAAAACGGAGTGGAAATGGGAAAGGCTTGGCCGTCCCTCGGCATAACGGTTTCCACAGTTCTTTTGCAGCGCACTGTGCATTTTGTTATAATCATTTATAACACCTCCAGGGCGAGCTCAGACCATCTACATTTTGTGTTTATTTATATACTTAAGGCTATAAAAGTATGTAAATACAGAATATCAAATGATCTTATGGTTTCACAAGCTGTTGATCACACATCTCTCAATAAGGGTATATTAAGTACACAGAAATCAATGAAACCATATCGTCATAACAGTCAAGTAACACACACACACATACACACAAGCTTTATTCCATGAACTGGCAGTTTAAGCAGCACTTGTGAATGTCCATAGTTCTATCTCTGTGCCAACTTGGTGTTAGATACAGTGGTCCCTCATATTAAATCTTTCCAATTATAAATAGCTACATGATGCTCATTGAGCGTTGCAATGTTATTAACACAAATAAAAATGTCTGCAAAAACACACCAGCAACAGAAAAATGCAATTCTTATGTGACGGGTTACAATCTTATTTCCACACTGGCACATACACATCTGTCAAAACCGATGCCTAAAACATGATTGTGAATTCTCAAGTTAAGTGACCCCATGTTATTTCCATGTCTACATTATTACAGAACATGTTCCTAAAACATAACATCCTAAGAAAGCAGGTGAGATTCCGTTTTAGGGGCTAGATGAGATGATGTTCGAAAACGAATCTGATAAAGTCAGTAATTTCGCAAAACCTATGGTGGCTAAAATACTATGTTAACCAGCCAAGAACACAAACGATGAACGGAAACAAACCTGAACAAACGCCATTTTAGTGGGGATGAAGTCAACAACACGCAGAATTTATATGTCATATGTCACAATATTATTTTCAGTTTTAAACTATCCATCAAACATGCCTTTATTGCTTTTTATTACATGTGGCCCAGGCACACTCGAGAGTATGCACGAAAACACCTTCCAGAAAGGCTGCAAAATTTAGCATTGACAAGTATGGTGCAGGCTCTCTAAACCGTTCACAGACAGTATTTCCAAGATTAGATTCTGATACGATCTGGAAGTGATCCAAAGATTGGTAATTTGTTTTAAATGTCCAGACCTGTAAAACTGTGCGCTTCACAAAACGCAAAAGCGTCTTGTCATACTAGTGCAGTATCAATGAGTTGAAACTGAAACTGTTAACTTATAAAACTACCTAGATTAATTTATGAGGCAATGAAATGTCACCATCATACGTGTTCAGTTATAGATAAAACAGGCCACAACCTTCGGTTCGGTGGTAGGATAGTAAGGAAATGGAATTAGTCTCTGAAGAAGGTTGCTTACCGAAGCACTGGTGCGACCCATCTTAGAATATTGCTTAAGTGTGCTGGTCCGTTATCTCATAGGACTAATAGGGGATATTTAACATATATATAAGGAATGGCGAAACGAATGGTCACTGGTTCGTTTGACGCACGGGAAAAAACAGAACGGAAATTCTGGAAAAACTGAAACGGCAGATGCTTAGAAATATACGTAAGTTATCTTCAGGAAGCATACATACCAGTTTTTAAGCACCAGTATTGATGACTCTAGGAATGTACTACAGTACCCTATACAACACTCAACAGTAACTGCAAAGACAGCCAATCTAGCAGTAATTCTTTTCCTCCGCTCTTAACGCACAAATGTAACTAGGAGAAACCGTAATCCATGGTACAATGTAAAGTACCCTCTGATATGAATTTCACATTAAAGTATGGGTGTACGTATGCGATAGGGTCACAGAGAAACATGTGTAAGAAAAGGTTAAGTGCTGGTGGCTGGAAAAGCGCTCACCAACGTGGATACTCACCGTCGCCCATTAGTTCAAAAGAGTACGTCCCGTAACTACAAACGGAGCGTGGTAAATGAGATAATATGAGATGGCAGGACCGCTCGTTTAAAGAAATGACGTCGCAGACTGCGACACTTCGAATCAGGAAGAATATTACGAGTGGAAGAGTGATTTTTTAACAAATATCTAGATTCTGTTAATTGCATCAGGGCAGGGCAAAATTCAGAACTTCCAGTTCTGGAGTTAGAAAGAAGATTACGCATCACCAAAACTATTTCAAACAGCCCTAGAGGTAGTTTTTAGAACTTTGACTTGGAACAAAGGTGTGACTGCAATGTATCTGAACCTTCCTCATTCTCTGATGGAGATTGTGGTATTTCGTGTGAATGTATCTGATATAAAGAAATAAAAGTTTGTAGAACTTTCTAGCTGCCTCAAGTGATTAAATTTTCTGTTAGTTTTCGGACGAGCGCTGTTCGGCCGTTGTCAAGTGGCGAAAGCGGGCGAGGAGCACTCGACCATAAGTCCGTGGATATTTGGCCGTTTGATACGACTGGAAACTCGAGAAAACTTTATTTATTCTTCCGTTTATCTCTAGCTGGAATGACTTCAACAGCAAATGGAAAAAAATTTATAGAGAAAATTTACAAGTAGACCTGAAAATCTGTTATAATGAGACTAAAATAATGTTATTTAAGATCACGCTCCTCTCCTCTTAGTACAACACAACCACACAGAACACTACGCACACACTCATCACAGCCACCTACTCAAGCGTCAGATACCTGACAAGCTAGCTGCCCAATTGGTATCAAATAGAAAAAGCATCGTACCTTATTGTCCATCTGAGTGCATACATGTATAATGCTATGACCGATTCGGATCCATCGAATCTAGACTGAAAATAAAAATTTTCTGCAGTCATTAATTGTGGATTTGCTCCAGAAAAAAGTATATGTCAATTTTAGAAAAGATCTTGCACCAGGCTGTCACCCAAAAGGTTTCATTCATTATCATCCATCGAAATCTTTCCCGAGCACCGCACTATGCTGAGATTTGGGGAATTCTCCTCCAAGAATCTCCATAAGGCAGAACGTCTTCCAGACATCCCTTTCAGGCTCACGCCCATCTCCATGACTACAATAGGTCCTCACACGGCAATTAATGGACGTAAAATTCCTATTCAATTTGAAATCCGTATCGAATATTTTCCAACAAACTACGTCTGCCGTTTACGAAATATTAACATAAAAACTTAAATTTTTTATCTTTTCTGAAGCCACTGGCAGTTCTATAAGTAAAAGCAACGATATTATGCAAGCAAAGCATTTAGGGCAGACTCTCGTAAAACGTCAACCCGCGCAGTTTGTTAGTTACTTAGCAGTCCGTTTTACACGAATGACTTTGCCTTCTTAATTCAATAGTCGTCACGGGTTCGCTTCATATACCTACATGTAAATCAACTGCCCACCTAGTCTCGAGTGTTTCGGTGACGTCTATGACTAGCTGGTTGCGCCAAGTGAAGTGTTCTACTGACTGTGCACAGTAACACTGTACGGTGATGCCGTGTGGCAACGTCAGAAGTTAATCAATTACTGCCGCACTCATTCTTGTTATGCTAATTTTGTACTTTTCTGGTTTTTTTTTTTTTTTTTTTTTTTTGATGGGCGGCCATCTACGGCAAATCTGATGACACGATAAAATGCTGGCGCAAGCACAAATGTTGTGGAACACACTGTTCACCCAACATTGGTGAACATGGGACTTCGCTGCAGTCGGTCCCTACATTAATGACGTCATTTACGACTGCATTGCATAGGGGGTCAATTCATTTTTAATGTAACCGGCCTCTAGTGTGTGTATTCTTCGTATCCATCTAAAACACATCGTTACAGTGGGCACTAATTGGCGTTAGGAGAATATATAAATGCATTTTAACTGATATGAAAGCCCAAGCTGTCACAATTGTGTCCACAACAAATGGTTAAGAAATCGTGTTACAAGTAAATTACACAGTCATGATTTATAAATGCACACCCTTTGCAGTGTAACGACCATATTGGACTATTAGTGTGAGCCTGAGCAATATACTGCAGTAGTAATGACAGGGGTGAGTGGCGGACGTTGTCAATGTAACAATTCAACAATGCCAGTGCAATGTTGCGAGGGATATTAGCTTCCTGAAAGCGCAAACAGCAGTGGTGCACCAAGTAGTGCAGCAGACACCAAGACAGATTTCCAAACAGACGCTGTAGCCAACGTAAGTACTTGTATTAGAATTATTCCACGTCTTGCACCCCAGCAGCCAGAATGGGACTGTGGCAGACTAGGAAGCTACATGGTCCTGCCAGCAGAGGTCACACTTTGAGGTCACGGCATGGCAACTGCTCTGCGCACTAAGTTCCTCGCTGGACTTCGTGCCAAGGGGCGGCAAGTCACTCCCCATGCACACCAGCCTCCACCTGATACCACCAAAGGGGCGGCTCAGCGCGGTGGGCATCACCTGCCGCCGCCTGTAGCCGCCACATCATTTGTCGAACTCACATACCGCTGGCTCTGCGTCTGTGTGGTTGGGTTATGTAAAGGGGCCGCTGGTGCAACGCAGTACCTTGTCAGCAATGTGGCGTATGCAGGCACCCAGCCCAGCGGAATTCAGTGGCCAGCCAGCCACTGATCCACTGTACGAAGCAGCACCGATGTATCGATAAAAGAAGTTGCTACATTTGGAACTGCCTTTTTCTGGAGCCACAATGGCTCCCACCTCGCGTTTACTACCTGTTCGCACCATCCTGGTTCATAGCTGCCCCACTCTGCACCAGGGAGCGCTATACATTGCTCAAATTTCATAACAACCAAGACGTATAAGTGGAATACTCACACAATTAAAATCTACAGACTTTTACCACTACTCTTGAGGGCATTATCAGTCACCTTATAAAGGCGGAGCGGTGTACCCGTTATATGCACGGAGCTTTGGGACCCCAAAATCTTAAGTGAACAACTGTGGAAAAAAAGGGTATCACACGATTTTCGCACCAAAACAGCTGATGTAGAGCTATCTGCACCCAATAGAGGCTATGGTGTCGGTCACAATAAACAATGAGACACAACTCCATACTAGCAGAAGACATTTCTGGCCAACTACTGCCTCTCCCTCCCTAAAATACCCAAAGCCACAGCAGAAGCTAATAATAAAGTCCTTTGTTAATTTATATTAAGGTATTCGATTTAATGTAAATGCTTTTTTACGTATGAATGCCTGAAGATGAGCAGGACACGCCCAAAATGCATTGCGATATATCAGATTAAACAGAAACAAATAAAAGTGATCGGTATAAAAAAAAAAAAAAATAAGTAATTATTCTTCACAATCACCGCTCCCCAATGTAGCCAGTATGCGTACAAGTAATTACTTGAGTATTCTGCACCATGAATGGAGTCAGTGTCTTTAAACTCGATATATTTGACATCGATATGGACATATTATAAGATAATATATAGAGTCGAGATGGCTGATAATATGATGTAAAGACAAATTTGTGGTTGTCTTTTAGAATTGTAATTAATTTTATATTGTTGTTGTGTTATTGTGTGTAATGGAGAGTAAGAGTGTCGCAATGACGTAGTCAGAGAGTATTGGTGTCCCGAAGATGGAAGCAGTATGGATATTGCTAGAAAAAGTAGTGCAGCTGACAACAGATAATACGCAGCTACATGGGCAGTTGGCAGTTAAAGATAAACAGTTAGCAGTGCTTCAGGAACCGCATTAGGAGATGGGTCCAAATAATACTCGATTGATTTTTCCATTTCCTGAAAAATCATCTGAGAAATAACGATCGTTCTTGAGGACCTTGAAAAGTTGGCAGAGGCTGGCGATTGGACAGATAGTCAGCTGTTGCAGGCAGAAGAATTGTGACTAGTGCGGGAAACAAAAACTTACGTGAGGGGTACTGAGGCACTCAAGAACGCACCAAACTTTGAACAATTAGAGAAAGGGCTTTTTCAAAGTTATAAGAAACAGAATAGTGCGAAGTATTTTCTGAAAGAGTTGAGCACTAACATGAAGAGGCATGTGCAAACTGCACAAAATTTTGTAGACTGGATAAGGAAATGTAATGAACACATGTACGAGTTTGGGCAGAGTGATACAGCAAATGCAGTTTTGTTGTAAGAAGGCGAGCAAATGGTACTCGATGCTATTCTGATGGGATTGCTGTCAGACATTTCAAGGCGGGTGTGTTCAGGTGCCCCAAAGAGTCTGCGGCCTACTATTAGGTTGACAGTGGACCGCAAAGAAACTGGTATGTCAACAGGGGCGTGAGACAGATGTGGGGTATTTTCAGCGAATATGAAGTGTCACAGGGGTGAGCAGAAAGGCATTTACAGAGGCAGTGTCACCAGCCACCACGGGAAGTAAAGGAAATGGAAGATATCTGCAGCAGAATTTTGGTAATGGGCATAGTGGTGGACAAGTAGGTGGGAAGCAGCCATTAAACACGAGAGGAAATCTAGTGTCCACCTAAAGACATTCCCATTAAAATAAAATACAACAAATTCATATCCAGATATCGATTGTGTAATAAGCGGTATTGTAGGAGGTAAAGAGTATAATTTTTTGTTGGACGCGAGGCTGCATGTGTCGGTTTCCAGTAGAGACTTAGTGAATCGTAGCCAATGAATCCTGCCATCCGCCATGCTATAAATTACGTGGGTTTGAGGATAACAATGTGAGACTATTGAGGTCCTCAGACGTAGATTTTCATATAGGGGCTGTTCTATTTAAGCAGTGCATGTGAGCGAGGGCTATAGCTTGATCATGGGGTTAGACTTGTGTTAACTATAGGCAGTGTAGGACTGTTGCGATAGGTGTCTAGCATATTGAACAAACCAGTTGAAACATGCTCAATTGTACTAAGGCTTGATTTCCATGATTGTGTGTTATGTGACACTGAGAAGTCACTTTCGGCCAGCGTAGAGCGTGATCTACCTGTGGGTATGTTAGTGTTGTGGAGCCTCTAGAAGTAAACGATGTTCTGGATCTAGCATTTTGTTTTGCTACGAGTAATGTTGTACACATACGAGTTGAGGTATGGTAGAAGAGTGGTAACTGCAAATAAAGAGAATTTTGATGCTGAGGTAATGAAGCTGAAGAAGTAAATGCTAATAGCAAGTTGAGACATTGTGGATAAATCTGAGTGGTGCATGAGAAGTATGAATCATAAGCAACCACAAGCCACCATTAAGTCTGCATTATGTGGTTTATAGAAGGAATGCAGGCGAAAGATTTATTGTTCGATTTTGACGATTTACTTTTTACATGGACTTCATTGCCAGCAATGCCCATGACCCAAACACCTAATACCAACAAGAAGTGAAGCACTTGTGTATCAGAAAAACATAATATTCTTAAGTATTTAAGGCCAATTATAGAAAATTTTATTAACCAACATTTAGTGGACAGGATAATGGGAGAGATTAACAGTCCATTGGATGCAGGAATCGTGGTCGTATCAAAGTAGTCTATGGATGTATTTGTACAATACAGTTTCTGCTGTGATTACTGTCACCTGGACAGCAAAAACGGTCAATGTCGGTATTTTTCGACCATGGATTTGAGGAGTGGTTACCATGAGTTGGAGATTGTTCCCAAAGAACAGACAAAGACAGCATTTTCGGTATCATGGGCGCATAACCAATTCGAGAGTATGCCATTTGGAAAAAAAATGTGCCTGGTACGTTTCAGAGGTTGTTGGACAGCGTGTTGAGAGGTTTGAAAGAATTTCAGTGCCTACTTTACTTGGATGATATCACAGTATTCAAAAAGACATGAAGCAGCAGAGACAACATCTGAAGGGAGTAATTAAAAGATTAATATTGAGCACAGAGAAGCGTCATTTTTCATTAGACGAGGTTCTGTATGTAGGTCATGTAATTAGAAAGATTGAGTAAGGACTGATCCAAGGTTAGTGCAAGCGGTATGAGAGTTCCCTGTTCCTCAGTCGATTAAGGAAGTGCAATCGTTTTTGGGGATCTCAAATTACTACAGACAGTTCATGAAACGGTTTGATGACATAGCAGAACTACTCATGCACTTGCTAAGGAAAGGAGTGAAATTCATACGGACAGAGAAGTGTTAGAATGTATTTGAAGAATTAAAGAGAGTTTTGACATCCAGCCCAGCTGTAGTTTTTCTGGATTTCTGAGACACCTTTAACCATACTTTGGAAGGAGATGCTGAGCCACATTCATCGTGTCACATACTTTAGATGTTTTCTTTGTAGGAAAACATTTTGGGTAGTGATTGAATATAGAAGTTTGGGACCGAAGGACCTGTCAAGCAGGCTAACAAGGTGGACCCTGAGACTTAGTGAATTCGGCCATGAAGTGGTGCACAAGCCAGGAAAGAAACACAGAAATGCAGACACATTAAGCAGGAAGGTATCAATGATGAAAATTCTGGATCATGTTTGTGTGGAGTGGCGAGCAGCATAGAGTCCTGACAATGACTGTAAACAGTACATGGTACATGATGCACTCACACTTTAGCACGTGTGACCGACTGTTGTGCAAGGAAATGAGGCTTGGACCACGTGTTGTAGCGCCAGTGAAATTTAAGGAGGAAGCTTTAAAGGAAGCATATGATGACATGTTATCTTATGGAGGGTGCAGAGCAAAAAACTGGAGAGTAGCCAAGAGATATTGGCGGAGAAGAAGAAAAGCAGGCGTCGATAAATCTACGAGTAACTGCATGCGATATGCTTATCGAACTGACTTGAATTGTAAGCTTCATTGCAGAGTCTACCAGAAGCATTCAAACAATTCTAAATGCTTGGGATTGGTGTATCAGGATCGTTCAGTCGTATACCAGCAGTAAAATGATTCACATTAATAATAATAGATTACATTTCTTGGTACATGGAGATGGTTGCTGTACGAAACCAGCTGGCAGCGGCAATAGAAAATGCAGTGATTAACAATTGGATGTTGAAGTTTGCAGCATCAGATACGATAATTATTCTGGACAAGGATAAGAATTCCATGTAAAACTTACGGATGGATCTATGTCGGTTATTGCATGTGAAGAAGTTAAGAACTAGTCTTCATCCATAGGTGGTCTCGCTCGATTCACCCTCTTCTTGTACCTTTCAAGGCCATCTTTGTAAAACGTTTGGTTGACAGCTTCTTCTAGAGGAACAAATTCTTTATCCACGATACCCCTACTGTTAGAAAAGCTAATCAGCTTTACTTTGATATCTGATTTGGTCATTCGAGGTTTTTTCGGTCGAGGATATGTCGCAGTATGCCGCTCCTCGCTTTGACAATTTATCTCAGGATCGTTTTCAAAAATCCAGGATTAATCACCTGTGATTACATGACTGAACCATTCATGTGACTGAACCGTTCATGGTCATTTACACGTTTCTTCGGTTGTTCTTCTGCTCAGCTGTGAGATGTTTTGGCACCATTTTGCTACAAAGCTTTTGATTGTGCAAAACTTTGGTCAAAATATGATGTGCGGTGAAACTATTTAAGTTTAACAGATAATCCATCATCTCACAAGTGGACGCACACATTCGATGTTTTCGTCGGTTTTTGAAGGTCTCCCTGAGTGAGGTTCTTCTTCAACATATTCTTGACTCCCCAAAAACGAATTGTGCCAGCGATAAACTAGTGCCCTTGATAATGAATCTTCCCCGTAGGCCTTCATCATGTTTTCGAAGGTCATACTAACGGGTTCCCCAAGTTTAACACAAAATTTAATGGCTCTAAATTTAGCTGTCCCATTTTCATAACACACAACAAAAAGATAAGTTCTTCTTCTTCTTCTTTTTTATCGTCGCCTTGTCCCACGTCACATAGGGTCGGCGTTGCTCTTCTGGGTCCTTCTCCTCCATAGTACTCTATCCATTGCCTCTTCCTTCTTCCATTCTTTCTTCCTTAGGTCCCCCGATATCTTGTCCTTCCACCTCATCTTCGGTCTTCCTCTCCTTCTCGCTCCTTCAATCTTTATATCTTCAACTCTGTTTCCGATATACTCTTCCCCTTTTCTCTGTAAGTGTCCATACCACCTTAGTCTGCTCTCTTGCATCTTTTTCCCCATGGGTCCCACTTTCACAGCTCCTCTAACAAATTCATTTCTAATCCCGTCCTTCCTTGTTACCCCACACATCCACCTCAGCATCCTCATTTCCGCCACTTCCACCTTTCTTTCCTAGGCTACTGTGATTGGCCACGTCTCTGCTCCGAATATCATAGCAGGCCTTACCACCGACTTGTACACTTTCTCTTTCAACCCAATGCTCACCTTCTTGTCACACAACACTCCACTCATTTTCCTCCAGTTGTTCCAACCGCAATTTATTCGGTGTTGTATCTCGCTTTCCAGTCCTCCGTCCCTCTATATGTACGACCCCAGGTATTTAAATTTGCAGACCCCAGATATTTAAATTTGCAGACCGATTTCAGCTCATTATCATGGATCTTGTAAGACCTCATCTGCACATCCTTCAGTGTTAAATATTCTGACTTTGTCCCGCTAATTTTCATCCCTCTTTCTTCTAGTGCCTTCCTCCAATCCTCCAGCTTTTCCTCAAGTCTGTCGATGATCTGTTGACAAAGAACCACATCATCCGCAAACATCATATTCCACGGCGCTTCCTTCTTCACATCTTTAATCAGCACATCCATAATAAGGTCAAAGAGGTAGGGACTAAGCGCAGACCCTTGATGTAACCCTCCTTTTACTGGAAACTCCTTTGTCATGCCCACACTACTTCTCACTTGTGTCATTGCTCCTCTGTACATTGCCTTCACTAACCTCACATACTTCTCTGGCACGCACTGCTCTCTCAGGATTCTCCATAGTTCGTCCCTCAGGACTCTGTCATATGCTCTCTCTAAAATTTTTCCTTCTCATCCTCCGAACATCCCGCTTGGGGTGCGTACGCTGTCAGCATTGTTACCATTTCTCTGCCAAACATCACCTTAACACACATGATCCTATCATTTAATCTGCTGACCTCATATACCTCTTCTTGAATCTCTCTGTGCAAAATAATTCCAACTCCATTTCTTGATTCCAGGCTTGCACTACTACACTCCTGGAAATTGAAATAAGAACGCTGTGAATTCATTGTCCCAGGAAGGGGAAACTTTATTGACACATTCCTGGGGTCAGATACATCACATGATCACACTGACAGAATCACAGGCACAGAGACACAGACAACAGAGCATGCACAATGTCGGCTCTAGTACAGTGTATATCCACCTTTCGCAGCAATGCAGGCTGCTATTCTCCCATGGAGACGATCGTAGAGATGCTGGATGTAGTCCTGTGGAACGGCTTGCCATGCCATATCCACCTGGCGCCTCAGTTGGACCAGCGTTCGTGCTGGACGTGCAGACCGCGTGAGACGACGCTTCATCCAGTCCCAAACATGCTCAATGGGGGACAGATCCGGAGATCTTGCTGGCCAGGGTAGTTGATTTACACCTTCTAGAGCACGTTGGGTGGCACGGGATACATGCGGACGTGCATTGTCCTGTTGGAAGAGCAAGTTCCCTTGCCGGTCTAGGAATGGTAGAACGATGGGTTCGATGACGGTTTGGATGTAGCGTGCACTATTCAGTGTCCCCTCGACGATCACCAGTGGTGTACGGCCAGTGTAGGAGATCACTCCCCACACCATGATGCCGGGTGTTGGCCCTGTGTGCCTCGGTCGTATGCAGTCCTGATTGTGGCGCTCACCTGCACGGCGCCAAACACGCATACGACCATCATTGGCACCAAGGCAGAAGCGACTCTCATCGCTGAAGACGACACGTCTCCATTCGTCCCTCCATTCACGCCTGTCGCGACACCACTGGAGGCGGGCTGCACGATGTTGGGGTGTGAGCGGAAGACGGCCTAACGGTGTGCGGGACCGTAGCCCAGCTTCATGGAGACGGTTGCGAATGGTCCTCGCCGATACCCCAAGAGCAACAGTGTCCCTAATTTGCTGGGAAGTGGCGGTGCGGTCCCCTACGGCACTGCGTAGGATCCTACGGTCTTGGCGTGCATCCGTGCGTCGCTGCGGTCCGGTCCCAGGTCGACGGGCACATGCACCTTCCGCCGACCACTGGCGACAACATCGATGTACTGTGGAGACCTCACGCCCCACGTGTTGAGCAATTCGGCGGTACGTCCACCCGGCCTCCCGCATGCCCACTATACGCCCTCGCTCAAAGTCTGTCAACTGCACATACGGTTCACGTCCACGCTGTCACGACATGCTACCAGTGTTATAGACTGCGATGGAGCTCCGTATGCCACGGCAAACTGGCTGACACTGACGGCGGCGGTGCACAAATGCTGCGCAGCTAGCGCCATTCGACGGCCAACACCGCGGTTCCTGGTGTGTCCGCTGTGCCGTGCGTGTGATCATTGCTTGTACAGCCCTCTCGCAGTGTCCGGAGCAAGTATGGTGGGTCTGACACACCGGTGTCAATGTGTTCTTTTTTCCATTTCCAGGAGTGTATAAAGTAGCTTATAGCCTCCAGCTAAGATCTTTGCCTTTTTGCCTTTCCACCTTGTCTCTTGCACACACAAAGCCTTTATCTTCTTCCCCTGCATCGTGTCTACTATCTCTCTTCCCTTTCCCGTCATCCTTCCCACGTTTAGAGTTCCCACTCTGATATTGAACACCTTTGGATCCTTCGCAAAACGTCTCCCCTAGAGATCCGAATGGGAGGCTATTACTCCGGAACATTTATCTTGAGAAGTATCCATCATTCCTCTTGTTTTGGCAATGTTTTTACAGCCGGATACCCTTCCTGCCGCCAAACCCCTTCCCTTGTTGGAGGGGCGGAGGCTTGCTGGTTTTGGTCCGCCCTGGGTATTTTATTTCCCCGGTACCCACCATATCTGGTGAGCATTCCCCTATCCGCCACCCGTGGAGGCACCCGAAGGGAGACTAGCAACACCACATGGGAAAAAGATTACTTCACTTATGGCACTGTTAAAAATCGTGTGACGGCTGTGTAGATGATGATGATGATGATGATGTTTGGTATGTGGGGTGCTCAACTGCGTGGTCATCAGTGCTCATACAAAGTCCCAATTTTTACACAATCCAATTTTTTTACCCAATCCAGTATAGCCACTGTCACGAATGATGATGATGATGATGATGATGATGATGATGATGATGATGATGATGAAATGATGAGGACAACACCCAGTCACCGGACTGAGAAAATTCACAAACCGGCCGGGCATCGAACCCGAGCCCCCGTGATCGAGACGGCTGTATAGAGCTGAAACTTAGACTGAGCATCTGGAGGAGATGAAAAGTCCTCTCTACACAAGTAGAACAACACAGTGTTGCCACATCGTTCGCAGTGTTGTCTGTCTTATTGCGTTTCTCACACACATTGTACATCGCGCTTTGCATGGACAACTGATGGCTAATCTTTTGTTGCCTGAAGAGTGCTTGCCCCCTAAGTTGAATCTAATTATGGAAACTAGTAGTCAGAATCTACTCTTCTATTACCACATATCAGCAGAAGAAGTGAAAACTAAGTGAGCACGATTGTATGTTCTAATTTGATTCCTAGTAACACGAAGGCATGTACGGTTTAAGTGTTCCGCCATTTGTACTTAATGAAGTAGAAGTTCTTGGAAAATTCGTGTCAGTGAGGATCTCTGGGGTATTATTAATTTCGGGTAGAGCAGACATGTAGTAATGACGAGGAGGAGCTTCAACATATTCGAAGGAGGATGGTGACTGTGTGTCCGACCTAGGTAATACAAACGAGCCATAGCATGTCATGTGTAGTACAACTCTTCTTAGCCACACAGAAGGGGCTGCATTGTCTGAGAGATAGTGGGAAGCCCAGACTGCATTTCCAGCAATTAGGTTTTCGATAGGTTTGTTCCACTTATAATGACTTGGTAATAGTGGCATGATGTTACTAACAGGGGAAGCTCACAGAGACAAGACAGACTGAACTGAAGGAAACTGACTACATGCTTCATAATAGGGCCAATCCTCCATCTACCAGCTGTGATTTCGGGAGTCACGCAAATGAATATCTCACAACCACAGTTGTATTGGCCATATGTAACTTTGGACAGGTTTCCAGCACCAAATTTAACATTTCTAAATCAAACTCGAGAACCTGACCTAATCAATTTCCTGGAGCAGTTCACTGTTCGTGAGAAGGGGACATTTGAACCGAGCAGTTAATGCAGCACATAGAGTAGTCCAGAGAAGGACAAAAATGCTAACAGTGATGCTGAATACCGCAATACCAAGTGCCACCCTGACTCTAACTGTGCTGCATGTAGCTTTTATTGTTTTGAGGCAGAGAGCCAATTGTCAGCATAAACCACCAATAAATAGTACATATTCCAGCAGACTGAGTCCCTAGAGCATAAGAGAGAGTGAGGGCGAAATATTGTAGTGTGAATGCAGAATAGATGCAAGTTTTGGGCTAAGAGGGAAAGAAACCACTGGAGATGAACGCTGAATTGCCAGAAGCGCAAAACAAATGTAAGAAGTAGATTCATAAGGAAAGTAGCAATAAGCAGAATAGTAAGCAAGACTGGGTTTCTTGTAAGCCTTTGTGCAAGTCACAATTGTTTAGTTACAACTGCTGGCCGGAGTGGCCGAGCGGTTAAAGGCGCTACAGTCTGGAACCGCACGACCGCTACGGTCGCAGGTTCGAATCCTGCCTCGGGCATGGATGTGTGTGATGTCCTTAGGTTAGTTAGGTTTAAGTAGTTCTAAGTTCTAGGGGACTTATGACCACAGCAGTTGAGTCCCATAGTGCTCAGAGCCATTTGAACCATTTTAGTTACAACTTTTTTTGTATTCTGCACGAATGTGTAGTTTGACATGAATCAGGTTTTAATATCAACCCAAGGGACCGGGTTGTGATCATAGAAGGGTGTAATTTAGTGTAATGACCATATACGGGAATATTAGTATGAGCTTGAACTACGTATTGCAGTAATGCTGATGCGGGCGAGCACAAGGTGTGGTCACTGTAATAGTTCAATCAGGCCAGAGCAATGTTGTGAAGAAGGTTAGCTTGCTGAAACACTGAACTCAGTGGTGTTGCATTGAGAAGTGCAGCGTGGAGCTAGTGGCAATAGCGTTTTAAGAGATGTGACTGGTAGTGATAAATATGTACAATAATTGCACTGCTGCCACTGAGAGTAATGGTCATTTCTGGAGTAGAATTATTCTGTGCCTAGCAGCCCAACCAGAACTACGATGCTGTGTCGGACCAGAACGCCACATGGACCAGCCAATGGTTCGAGGTCACCACAGGACAACAGCTCTGTGCACTAAGCTCCTCCCCAGACGTAGTGCCATGGTGTGGCTGGCAACACCGCGTCATCTCTAACAGAACAGACGACTCCTGCCAAGGAAGCAGCAAGTCGCTTTCCACATACACCAGCTGCCTCCTGCGCCACTGAACGCGTGTGTCTGTGTGGTTGGCATCTGCTGCCGTGACGCCACCAGACCGCGCCAGGCACCATAGTGGTTACAGCACTATCTAGTTCACACACCACTGGTGAGGGGGCCACACGACCAGCTTGGGTAATGAGGCTGCCAGTCCAACATAGTACCGTTTCGGTGACACACAGTGTGTGGGAAGCCAGCCCAGCAGAATTCAGCGGCCACCTTGGCTCCCAACTCATCTCCACTATCTGCTTGCACTATCCTGGCTCATAGCCGCCCCACTCTGCAACAGAGAGCGCTATATATTTCTATTTCATCACAAGTAATAAATAATATTGAAATTTACGTATCATTAGAAACTACATATTTTTTCCAATACTCCTGAAGTTATTAAAATCTACAAATTTTTCGCAATAGTCTCGAGGACACTAACCATCACCACATAGAGGTGAACGTAATTGATAAACTAAAGAGAAGAGGCTGATTGAGGCCGGCCGGAGTGGCCGAGCGGTTAAAGGCCCTACAGTCTGGAACCGCACGACCGCTACGGTCGCAGGTTCGAATCCTGCCTCGGGCATGGATGTGTGTGATGTCCTTAGGTTAGTTAGGTTTAAGTAGTTTTAAGTTCTAGGGGACTTATGACCACAGCAGTTGACTCCCATAGTGCTCAGAGCCATTTGAACCATTTAGAGGCTGATTGAGGTTGGTAGTATCCTTTGTTTTCAGGAAGTCCAATATTACAGAGTTAAATTTGGAACAAGAAAACAAGACGTGGTTGACATCAACTTCTTCTGATTCAGAATTACACTCACATGCAGGAGATCTATAAATGCTGATTCCATGTAGATGGAGAGGAAAAAAGGCGCGGTTGAAGCAGAGTCGAATGATACTGGGGATCATAGATTGGTCAAAATGTGTCCTCGTAAACGATGGCTTTGTAGGAAATTGAGGCTGTAACACTATGTAATAATCATGTTTCCATTTCACTCGAAGTTGGTGTTTTCCATGTCTCTCCATCTCATGCAAGCAATCTGTAGATGGGAATTTCAGATCAAGGACGATGTGGACCGTATGTACAGAGGCTGCTTCCTTCCCAAATTCGTCCGTTTCCTTTTTATAGCGGATGCCAGTGTGGGAAATCAACCACAGTAGATGGATGATTAGACCCTGTGAACGTATTCCAAACGCGCAACCAATATGAAGTTGTTGACTGTTTTATTCCATTTCAGGTGCTGAATATTTTTAAGGACGTTCAGGAGTCAGACAATTAATATCTTGGAGAACAGAGTTGAAGATATAAATTCGAGTGTTGCCAATAGTGCTATTACCTCCGCTGTAAACACATAAGTGGTGTTAGACAGCTTGAAGGCTTTACGGACTTGGAACTGAAGGCATGAAAATGCAATACGTTCCTCTTGTGGAGTTTTGGATCCATCAGAGTAAATAGATAGATAACGAGTCCAGTGCGTTGCACTGAGATATCTAAGCTGCAACTGACATCAACACAATCTGAGCAGGTCCTGTGAAAATAATAGATTGGAATATGGATGAGTGTGTTGACATCATGTTCAAATAAAGCGACATGCGAAGAACGTCGAATATACCGTGTAATACGAGACCTAAGGTCAAAGCTGGTACTTACGGTTGGAAGTTTGTTTCTTCTGTAGGTGGCAGTCCGTGATTGGTAATCAGAGTCTCGGCTTTTATAGATGTAACTGTCCATGAAGGCCATACCTCGAACGAAAAATTTATCTGACGTCTATCCGCACAGAATCATGAGACAGGACCGGGGATCTGTGGAAATTTTCCTCCTGGTTGGATGTGTCTCCCTTCTTGTTTCATCAGGTTGGTGCTCATGTCCAGCTAAGCTGCCATCCAGGCAAACAGCTGTAAGAAACATTCAATGTGTCATGGATGTGGGAACGCGGGAACAATAATATGCTATGGGATACATTTATCTGGGTTTCAGTGGGACTTGTGGTAGTAATCAAAGGCACTATGACAGTTGTGGACTATGTAAAGGTCATTAGGACATACCCGATCTCTTCCCTGAAGGCAACAGTATCTTCCAGCAGGATAACTATCCATGTCTCCAGCGCAGAATAGTGTTACAAAAAATTTGTGGTAAGATCTTATGTGAACAAACTGCTTAGGTCGTCGGTCCCTAAGCTTACACACTACTTAATCTAACTTAAACTAACGTACGCTATGAACAACACACACGCCTATGCCCGAGGGAGGACTCGAACCTCCGACGGGGGCAGCCGCGCGGACCGTAACAAGAGCCATAAAACGCTCAGCTACCTCGCGTGGCAATCGTGTTACAGTTATTTCAGGAGTACAACAGCGAACTTGAGTTGATTTCTTAGCCACGAAGTTCGTGTTATTGTTACCCTACGGAACACATTATCCAATGCCAGTTCCGCACCCACAAACCACGGCCCAGGAATTTATGAGTATTGGGTGACCTATGTTATGACGATTTTACTTCATATACTTCAATAACTGTCACACTGTATATTTAGAATTCAGTTTTATTTCACTCCATTTAGGCGATTAATTATTCATATTGTGTGCGGTGTGATGATCTGACAGTGGTTCGGATAATTAGGTAGGCAGTGGTTACTTATTTAAGGAAAATAGGCGTAATAAATTGTAAATTAACCTAAGACTTGCCTGCCTGTAGCAGTATTAAGAAACCTTAACAGACACATTAAGACACAATCGATTACATTTGTATATTCTGACGCACTGTAGCCGAAACAAATGGTAATAATCACAGAAAAGGCTAAAGCTGTCATTAAGTGTAAGGTTTGTTAGAACACCGCAGCGATTTACTAGGAATGGTAACCTCGTAGGTGGTATGACTTCTGAACTGACTTATCCGGAGGTTTATGGTTAGGTCTTCAATTTAACGTTGATCCCGAACCGAAGTCAACTACGAAATTTTCACGAACACAAATAGTTGTGAAACAAAGAAGAAGCGGTAAGTGAGAGAACAAAATTTCCAGACCTACTGATTACCTGTTCTAGGACATTTGGGTTTATGGTTTGTCTCCCACTTAGACATCTGCCTTCACAATGATCTTCAGAGTCAATTAAATCCTTGTTCTGGTTACTGCTCGATAATCTACCGAAAAAAGCCCTCAGCTCTTATACTTCAGGAAACAAATGCTGTACATGCAGGGAATAATTATGGGTCAAAGCCATCAATTTACAATTTGCTCATTGCAACGACGATCAAAACGTTGGATTCTAGATTTTCAAGCGCACAGGTCGTATCCAGAGGAACTCTAAAACATGTCACACTCTGCTGCTTTAGACATTTGACTGATTGCAGTCAAATTAATAAGTCTTTAAGAAGCAGACATGAATCTCATACCACTGTTTTTAATTCGCAACTATTTCTTAATATTTAAGTTGATGACTTAAGCTAACCTCCTCAGTCATAACGTAGCGTAGGAACTCGTTGTTGGCCGGCCGGTGTGGCCGAGCGGTTCTAGGCGCTACAGTCTGGAACCGCGCGACCGCTACGGTCGCAGGTTCGAATCCTGCCTCGGGCTTGGCTGTGTGTGATGTCCTTAGGTTAGTTAGGTTTAAGTAGTTCTAAGTTCTAGGGGACTGATGACCTTAGAAGTTAAGTTCTATAGCGCTCAGAGCCATTTGAACCATTTTTGAACTCGTTGTTAGCTCCCTAGCACACTTTATCATAAACTTCGAAACTTTATCACGAACTATTTGGCTATAATTAATTATGTTACTTCTAAAAATATTTAATAACTTACCACCGAAGAAAGTTTTTAAAATAATTGCACTTGCAGGATAACAGTGAACAGCCAGAAAGTATGGAATAGGTTAGTAGAATTCAGATAATCATGCAAATTTAGGGAAAATCATAATCAATGTACACCAAATAAAATCCTTTCTTTAACTTCAAAATGAAGTTTTGAAAGAATTACTAGTTTGTGCAGTACAAGTGTTTTGTTTTACACTCGATGAACCCTCTGCCAGGCACTTAAGTGTGAATTGCAGAGTAGTCATGTAGATGTAGATGTAGATGTATAGATATGTGACGTCTGTGCCTCCAGAGGCCTACCAAGGGCTTATTGTATCCGTACCACTCAGTGTCGTTAGGTTTTCGCTCAAGAGTGTGTCTTTTGGGTTGAGTTCGTGTCAGTGACTTCAGTACGAGGCGATCCTGACTCAGCATCCACGCATTATTGGCGTCGTCAAATAAACAAAAATGACCATCACTGGTGTGAAAGGTGCTTAAGACAGTGCAAGAGCCAAAAGATAGGTGATCATGTAAGATATCAGTGGTAGGTGGAGGAGAGGTGGACTAACACCAGCTGATGGGGTTTACGCAAATACCAGTCGGAGTAATGCTCTGGGAGTCTGTATGTGGAGGATGGTGGTGATGTAAGGCAAGTAACGACCGACTTAACCGTGCGAGACGCGTGTGTCTTACGGGTGATGCTGTGGCACGCCCCTCCAACTGGCCGTGGGGTGAGGCGACTCCGGTGGTCTGTTGACGCAGGAGCGCAGTCTGCGGGCTGAGCAAGCAACAGGCTGGCCAGCCAGCGGCGTGTTCGGGCCGTGTTTGCCGGCGATATTGACCCGCGGCGCGGCCTGGCCACGGCAAACACGCGCGGTCTGGCCCGGCCCGCCCGGCCTCGCGCAGCCAGCGATGTTCGGGCGCTGGCGTTGGCGACGGTGCTGCCATCATGCGCCGGCGCGCAGCACTGTCGCTCCCTTCAGGCCGACTTCAACGCAGTGGCGGTGTGTTCTGCGAATACAGCGGATTCTTGTTAATGGCAGCATCCAGCCGGTCGTCGTTATTGATTGTAATAAGTCGGGTCTCAATGAACGCTGCTGTTTCATATTTATTGTTTTTATTATTATTGTATTCTCCCAATAAATGGAAGACGTTAATCAGATAACTGAATCAACTTTCCTTTAGGTTCTTCTTGTAGATCCAGTAGGCTTTAATTTTTTTCGAGAAGGCTAGTTTACATTCTTCCGACCAGTATGATCTGTGCAGTTTTTGTTTATAAAATGTCGAATCAAAACACACCCAGCTGTCTAAATTTCCAGATGTTTTTTTTTTATTTGAGCAAGCAGTTTCGAAACATCATTACGCGATGTTCACGCCCTCTGATCGACGTGTAGGAAGAATCCCACATCTGGTCCAGTCGAAATAGGGCGCCACAGCGATCCTTTCGACCATCGCTTGTACTGAAGATGAGGTAGTGCAGCGCGGAAACTGGCTGCTTAATGAAATAACAACTGGAAATTTAGAATGATGGTGTTTCGATTTGACATTTTATGCTGGACACCGGAGGTCCCTCAACCATCTGTACAAGGATGGACTTCCCATTTGTCTACTTTGTGTCTTAACGTGTCACTGCCCCAAATGTCGGTTGGCTTTATGTGTGCATTTTTGAGGTCCTTTCGGAATTCATTTAGCCAAGTTGAGTTCTTAACTAGTGTTATATAGTCTGTTATGTGTTTTGTAAATCGCTTTTCTGTTGAGCTGACCAAACAATTTCATTCGCCTTTTCTTAATGTCAGCCGCGCGGGATTAGCCGAGCGGTCTAGGCCGCTGCAGTCATGAACTGTGTGGCTGGTGTCGGCGGAGGTTCGAGTCATCCCTCGGGCATGGGTGTGTGCGTTTGTCCTTAGGATAATTTAGGTTAAGTAGTGTGTAAGCTTAGGGACTGATGACCTTAGCAGTTAAGTCCCATAAGATTTCACACACATTTGAACATTTTTTTCTTAATGTCAATTTCGATATTTGAAAACTTGTCTGTTGCTTTGCTAAATTTATTGCAATATTTGGTTCAACGCACTTGTGCAAACTTATTTTTCTCTCATGAAATTGACACTGTCTCAGCAACGTTCAGGTTTGACAGATTTTCATTTGTGCAACTCCGGGTGTTTGTATCACGAACCATAGTCCTAGTTATATTACATTTTATAAAATCGAAATACGTATAAATTTACAAACATCATTGCTGTGTCGGCTACTGTGGGAGTCAGCATCGACACAAACAAGGGAGGAGGGAAGTTGCAATAGCCAGTGGCAGGAATCCAAAATGATGTCCCGGTACACTTGAAGGTTAATAGCTTTATTTCTAAAAAGAAAAGAAACATAACTTCTCGTTACGAGGTGGCTTGATGTGCTTCTTGTGCCTCCTATGTGCAGTTACTTTACCCAATATTACTACTCGCAGATCACCGGGTGAGTATCGTCTTCCTATTACTCAGTACTGATGCTCTCGAAGTCTGCGACCGAACTGGGCTCGACCAGCTATGAGCGGTTTCTTGAGTCAGCGTTGGTGGGCGGGCGTAGAACTCTGTCTTCCTGGACGAGTGGAGCTGCCCGCTCTTTCCCTTAGCACACCGGTCAGCGCCTTTTTCATGCCGTTTCGCAGCGCTGTGCTGGTCGTTGTACAGTCGATGCTTGGAACTGCACAATCACAACTCAATGTTAGATGCCTGTATGTAAAGCCTTTCTCATGTCTACTCATCGTATTACCTGTATCTAATGTACTTCCGCAATCAAGTAATAAAACTTACCGCTTTGGCAAGAAAACATAAAGTTGAAAGTAAAATCTCAGTTACATACCTGCTCGGAATAGCTCAGAGGTGGGGTAAGCTGGAAAGCTGTCTGTACTAGGACAAGCTCAAAAGAAATGCTTTCGATTTTTTATTTGAAAACTCTTCAAACCTTATAAGTAAAACGGACGTTATTAACATTCTACATCTTTATTCCACATGTCTATATTTTCAGCCCTCTGCAACTAGAGGGTTTCGAATTGTAGCGTGCGACATAGCGGTGTGTAATGTAGCTATGACGGCGCGTGAGAAACAGGGTGCCATAATCGAGTTTCGAATTCTTAGAGTTCGTTCACACGTGGAGCACCCTCCTCTTCTGCACGACAATGCCAGGCAACACACGAGCGCTGCGACGTCTGGGACTATCCGACGCCCTGGGCTCACTGGCATCGATCATCCTCCATATAGTTCCAAGTGGGCCCCATCCGATTTCCACCTGTTTCCAGAACCTGAAGAACACCTCCAAGGTCTTCACTTTGATGGTACTGAAGGGGTGGAAGCAGAGGCGAGGCTGTGGCTCTGGCCACATAGTAAACCATTCTACAATGACGGTATGAAAAACATGATTTCTCGTTCGGAGAAATGTGTTCGTCACTAGGGTGACTATTTTGACAAATAAATATGTAGACGGGAAGAATAAACATGTAGGATGCTAATACTGTTTGTTTTATTTGAAAAGCTTTATGAGGTTACACATAAAAAATTCGAAGGCATTACTTGTCAGCACACCTTTGTACATATTACGATGACATATTCCAGTCTCTCTTTTCCATCAAAATTTTTGACTTCTGCTGCTCCCTGTAGAGCAAGAGACGTTATTCCCTTACGTCCTAACAGATGTTTTGTCATCCTGTCGCTCCCTCATATTGTTTATCTCTGATTCTGCCAAGAACCTCCTCATTACTTGTCAGTCCGCTAACATTTCCGCAGCCTCCTGTAACATCACACCTCAAACGCTGTGATTCTTTTCTTTTCCAGTTATCTTACATCCCATGATTCATGAGAATGTGTAGTTGACGAACCAGTAAAGTACGCTACGGGAGTTTGAGACGTAAAGAAAGACAGAGGACACAACCGAATAAAAGTGGCTAGACGACATTAGCAATGATAAAAGAGCAATAGGATGCTTATAGTTAAGTCGAGTGCACTAAGAAGTCTGGGGAAAGCTTTTATCTGGCTGTTAGCCAGTTAGTTACATTTTAAAAACTTTTTATCGAAGTGGGATGCAGCGAGTCAGTTTACAGGATATGAATACGTGGTTAGCTTCAGTGGATTGCTATTCGCTGGCCATTTACATGTCCCGAAATGTCACACTGTCCTAAATTTAACATTAATAAATAAATTCGTTTTCAATGCAACTTATACAAGTAAAAGTAAAACTAGAGTTTTCTTGTGGATTTCAAGTGACTAAAATGGTCGCAATTTGTTTTCCCTCCTGTATCCCTCCCTCCACTCCTACCGTCCTCTACCTACTTGGCCCTTCATTTGTACACTACCATGAGGTGACAAAAGTCATGCAAATGGACGCGACATATATTCAGCAAATCTTTGATATCGATCCATGCTGCCTCCATAGACCCCCTCTCCCCCCGTTTATATTTGCGTAAGTGTTGCCAATGCAGGAGTTTGTGCACGAACTAAACTCTTGATTATGTTCCATAAATGTTCATCTATGACCTCATGTAAGGCGATCTGGGTGGGCCAATCATTCTTTCGAATTGTCCGGAATGTTCCTCAAACTAATCACGAACAATTGTGTCCCACTAACATGGCGCTTTACCATCCATAAAAATGTCACCGCTGTTTGGGAACATGAACTCCATGAATGGCTGAAAATGTTGTCCAAGTAGCCGAACATAACCGTTTCCAGCCAACAATCGGTTCAGTTGGATCAGAGGACCCAGTCCAACCCGTTTAAACACAGCCCGCACCATTACAGAGCCACCAGCAGCTTGCACAGTGCCTTGTTGACAACTTGGTTCCATGGCTTCGTGGTGTCTGCGCCACACTCGAACCGTGTCATGAGCTCTTAAGCTCTTACCAACTGAGATCGGGACTCATCTGACCAGCCACTTCGCAGTTGGCAATACACGTGATGACAGGTAATGCTCTCCAGGCGTTTGCCAAATCCAAAGTCTTCCATTTGATTGCCACAGGATGTAGCGTGATTAATCACTACGAATCCTATCTCCAGCGACCCACTGCCCAGTGGCGTGGCTCTTTTCACAACCTCAAGCGTCTCTTAACATTACCAAAGAATGTGTGGGTTACGAGATGATGCTCGACTGCTGTAACCCTTCCTTTTCAACTCCCTACGCACAGTCATTGTGCTAGGTGGACTGCTGGAAGTATTTTGAAGCCCATGAGCGATTCCGTCCGTTGGTTTCACGTGTTTTTTTGCAACCACTCTTTGCAATGCTCGACGGTCCCTGTCTATCAGTACATGAGCCCGGCCTGATCTTGGATCAGGTGCGATTGTTCCTTCGCGTTTCCTCGAAACAATCACATCACCAGCAATTGACTTATGCAGCATGAGAATGGGTCAAATCAACATGATGGATTTCTTACTCGGTTGAAATCCTGTGACTAGTCATCGTTCGTAGTTGCAGAGCTCTCATGACCAACCCATTCCGCTATTACTACTTCTTTATTGACAACTCAGTACTCACAGCCCCGTTTTACACCGACAGGCCGACCTCTCATGACACCTAGTGGTCAACTCAGCATTACGTAGTGATGACTGGATACTCTTGATCGGATATACGAGAGTCGTCCACAAAGTAAGTTCCATTTCTATTTCTATCCGCGGCAGCGCTACTGTCGCAGTTTCGAGAATGCGCGGCAGTTACTCTGACTCAAGGAGAAGACGTGTACGCCATTTTACAGATCGCTGCTGCCGACGTATGCTTTGTAGTGCTTCTTTATAATGTCAGCAGTAATTGAAAATGCCGCTACGTGTGAAATCAGATATGTGATTCGTTTTCTAAATGCAAAGAAAGTTAAACCAAAAAAAATTCATCGGCAAATTTGTGAGGTTTACGGACAAGTGATTCAATGGTTAGAAGATGGGTCAAACTGTTCAATGAAGGACGTGATCAAGTGCACGATGAAGAACGAAGTGGACGTCCGTGTGTGGTTTCTGATGTAATGATTCAAACAATTCAAGAGAAGATTAACAACAACCGTAAGTTTACACTTAGTGCCCTTGCTATGGAAGTTCTGCAATTCTCACAATCACTAATTCATGGAATTGTTACTGAAAAACTGAAATTTCGAAATCTTTGCTCACGTTGGGTACCCAAAATTATTACTGAACAACACAAAAAACAACGGATGGGCAATGCACTTCAGTTTTTGACACGCGACAACGAAGAAGGCGATGGTTTTCTTTCTCGGATAGTCACGGGGTATGGAACTTGGGTATCATACGACACCCCTGAAACAAAACGGCAATCAATGGAATGGAGGCACACTTCATCCCCAACGAAGGTTAAGCCTAAGGAAATCTTGACACCTCGAAAAGTCAATTGCACCAATTTTTGGGGCAGAAAAGATTTTCTGATTGATTTCTTACCAGGAGGCCAAACAATCAGTGCACATGGTTACTGCGAGACCGTTAAGAAATTGCGCCGCGCAATACGGAACAAGTGCCGAGGATCACTGTGAAAAGATGTTGCTTTTTTCCATGACAATGTCTGACATCACACGGCGAATGTGACCAAACAACTCTTACGGGAATTTCACTGGTACGCGTTTGATCATCCTCCGTACAGCTCGGACCTCGCTCCTAGCGTCTTTCATCTCTTCTTACACCTAAAGTCTGTCCTTGGTGGGCAACACTTCAACGACGATGACGAGCTGAAAGAACATTTTACCACATGGTTGAAAACACAGGCGGCAACCTTCTATGAAGAAGGCATACAAAATCTTGTGCCACGCTATGACAAGTGTCTACAAAATTTCGGAAGCTATGTAGAAAAGTAGTTTAACAGTTGCAGATTTTTGTACAATAAATATTTTTTCTGTATCTGTACACGTTTGTTTTATATAGCCAAACGGATCTTACTTTGTGGACGACCCTTGTAGTGTAAAACGCATCTCTCAACAATCAGCAAATATTTTTCTTGTTTAATAACGATACTTACGGGAACGGGTATGTTTTATGAAGGGAAATACATAGCAGTTTCACATTATTAAAAGTTTGCACTAAGAGATCGTGTCAGTGTGACTGACTGGCTGAATGCTCCTAGTGAATGCATTTTACCATTGCCTTCTGGCGACCTGTGGATGTTTTAGTTATTTACCTATATCTGTTGTGAATGAATATGCAGTATAGTATTGTGGGTTTGTTTTTGTGGATTATTACAACGCTTTAACATACACGCATTCCATTAGACACTGCAAAAAGTTTCCAATTTAAGTGACAGCATTGGCCTGGAGATTTAAATTTGTTTCGTCACCGGAATTTGAATTGTCTTCCCCGAGTGTGGTGATGCTGTACTTAAATATCGCGTCGGGCCTCTTTCTCCACGGCGTAGTGCAGCAAATGGACGCCTCACATTCTGGAATGCTTCGTATCTGCATCCAGCCTTCTTCGTTTACGTTTTCCACAGTTCCCTCAAATCGCTTAATGCTAATGTCAGAATAGTTTCTTAGAATAGCCTTGCACAGTCTATGTCCATTCCATCTAAGGTATTTAGACTCTGGACTCACATTTGGAATAAAAGGGTATAATATATCATTTCCTAGACGCGCCTGTACGCGCTGTGTGTGGCTTTTCAGTACACCAGGGTCGGTATCCTGTTTAAGGAGATTTTCTGCAGCCTGGAGGTGATGATCCGGTCTTTGTATAATCCTTCTAAATGAGCTTAGGTCGGAATTTGCGTAGCTGGCTTACAATCTTATGGCTTTCCGCGACGACCCGTGTTGTACAACACAGACTGGAAAGAAACTTCTGAAAGTCCTTGCAGGAAGAAGAACCTTGACACATGTGTTATTAATGTTAGCGGGAAATAGCCAGTTGAAATGCCTACTTGGAAAAGATGCCATATTAGTTGAGCTGGAGTAATCCATTGTTTTGAATATAATTTTTTATCCGTCAAAACACCATCAATTTCAAAAGGAATGAGTGGTTTCGCCGAGATTGGCCGTTCTCATATAGCAAGACACATGCTGTGGTTCAATTACACCACTTCGGAAATCACATTGTGGATTAAGGAGTGGTGGTTTGAATCACGAAGTGGCGAGATTGAACAACACCACGTATTTTATGATCTGAGGATGGCCGTCAACGCCTGATTTCGTTTGAAATTTCTGAAACTCTTCAGGGCAATAAATTATTTCTGAAGGGCCTCACTGAAGACTGTTAACGAAGGTGCGAGCATACGGTGTAGGTTTCTTATATTTCAGTGGCTCGAAGAACCCATTGGGTTGCATCCGACTTCGAGTGGTACTCAGAGACAAGTGTGTCGTCAGGAGTGCCCAAGGGAAATGTGATAGGACCATTCTTATCCTTTATACACATAAATGATCTCATGGACAGGGTGAGCAGCGGCTGTTAACTGATGACACTGTGGTTTACGTGAAAGTGTCATCGTTGAGTGACTGTAGGAGCATTTAGACAAAATTTCTAATTAGTGTGACGACTGCCAACTTGCTCAAAATTTAGAAAAATGTAAGTTAATGCAGATAAGCAGCAGAAACTGTCCCACAATGTTCGAATACATCATTAGTAGTTGGCTGCTTGAGATAGTCACGTTGATTAAATGGCTCAAATGGCTCTGAGCACTATGGGACTTAACATCTGAGGTCATCAGTGCCCTAGAACTCAGAACTACTTAAACCTAACTAACCTAAGGACATCACACACATCCATGCCCCAGGCAGGATTCGAACCTGCGACCGTAGCGGTCACGCGTTTCCAGACTGAAGCGCCTAGAACCGCACGGCCACATCGGTCGGCTTCATTAAATGTGTAAGCGTTACTTTGCAAGGCGATATGAAGTGGAACGAGCATCTAAGGACAGAAATAGGGCAGGCGAATGACCGACATCAGTTTATAATTAGAATTTTACGAAAATGTGGTTCATCTTCGAAGGAGACCGCATATAGAATACTAGTACGACCCCTTCTCGACTACGTACTGCTCGAGTGTTTGGGATCCACAAGAGGTCAGATTAAAGGAAGATGTGGAAGCAATTCAGAGGTAGACTGCTAGATTTGTTACTGGTAGGTTCGATAAGCATGAAACACTGAGATACTTCGTGGTCTGAAATGGAAATCCCTGGATGGGAATCCCTGGAGCGAAGATGACTTTCTTTTCACAAAATTGAGGAGATTTAGAGAACCGGGATTTGAACTTGTCTGTAGAATTATTCCGTTGTCAACGTACATTTAATGAAAGGACTACGAAGATAAGAGAAGTTGGGGCTTCAATGGTGCGAATGGCTCTAAGCACTATGAGATTTAACATCTGAGGTCATCAGTCCCCGAGACTTAGAACTACTTAAACCTAACTAACCTAAGGACTTCACACACATCCATGCCCGACGCACGATTCGAACCTGCGACCGTATCAGCAGCGCGATTCCGAACTGAAGCGTCAGAACCGCTGGGCGAAATTGGGGCTTGTACGAAGCCATGTAGATAGTCGTTTTTCCCCCGTCTGTTTACGAATAGGACAGGAATGAAAATGACAAGTAGTGCTACAGGGTACCCTCCGCCATGCATCATACGGTGACTTGCGTATATGTGAATGTAGACGTTATGCTCTGCAGGCCGATTTGTTGAAATCCCGAATGTTAAAATAATTTTGAGACGGGGATCGGCCTTCGGTCTGAGGTGGCAAGCGGACGGTGGTGTGCCATGAGGTTTGTATTTTACGGTGGTTATTGTTTCGGAAGCTTTAGGGCTTTTAATTAATGATTTGTAGTAGTGAGAAATGAACCGTGAATTTGCTCTCAAAATGTTTTCTTAAAGAATTTACTTTATTTACTGGTGATTCATCAAGAACATTGACACATTTAATCACACTAGGTGAGCGTGGAAGTAGTTGCCAGGAAGTAACTGATGGAAAATTACCTTTAACAAATGTGAATTTATTTCCTAAAAGCTTTTTCAAAACAGATTTAAGCAGAAAAGCACCCTCGAAACATAAAGTTACAATTATTCAGTTGCAGAATACTTTTTTTTTACAGTAGGAGCCTTCGGGCTGAGAAGCTTCCACTCCCTTTCAACACGGCCGTAGTTACGACCGCTCACAACGACCTCTGAAAACTACACTGGTGCAAATCTGCAACACACCAGATTACTTTAAACAAAAATTTTTAACAACTCACACAAACATGTAAACTATGCACCCCGTAAGAGGAATGGAAATGGTACAACCCTCAAATTATTTGCCACCGAAAGTGCAATTGTTTTTTTTTATTTTTATTTATTTATTTATTTTTTAAAGGACTCTTACGGTGGAAGGGCGGCAAACTTATCACCTAAAATGACTATTTAAATAAAACCCATAAAATGCAAACTTACATAAAATGTACAACGTGCTCTACATTACACATATACCACCTCGCAAGATGATAAGCAAGATAGAAACATATTTGAAGAATTCGGCCTTTAAGCAATAAATTCTCAACACCGAATCCGACAAACATGACAGAGACAGCTATTAACGTACGGCAGACGGACATACAGACAGACACTAACTGCCTAACAAATCCGGGCGAGGGACAAACGAGCAGGCTGCGGACGAGAGACTGAGCAAGAAAACAAGGAGAATTTAACAAGTAAATGAAACAACATATCAGCAATCACTCAACTTCTAATAAACGGCGATGTCTGGCGAAGACCTGGCGCAGCACCCCCAAAACGCTCTCCCGAACCGTCCGCTGTCAGCCGCTTCAACGGACGCAGGAAGGCGTGCCGATCTCCCGTCTCACGGCGTCGCAGATCGCGCCGGCCAGACCGGTGTCGTGGGTTGGCTCCTGTTGCTCTCGTGTCGGCCGTGAAGCCACTACTCGTCGCTATACGGCGCGGCCCACTGGCTACCACGTGGCGACCTCACATGCGCCGACGCTCAAGACGGATAATTCATCCTGTGTCCCTGTGCGCGACCGACCAACCGATCGATCCAACCGCCAATGCCCATTGCTTAAACAAACTCGAGCAGACTGGCGGCCTAACACATACTAGCACTCCGAACGACGAACAGACACTGACTGCCGCACATATGCAAACGAGAGACAGACCAGCAACCGGTGACGAGTGACTGACCCAGACTCACTCCGCCTGACCAACTGACTAGACTCAGTGAGACTGACAGACTGCCCTGGTTGACCAACTGCCTACGACTGACTGCCTCGGGCGAGCTTATAGCGCCCCTTGAATGCACGTGAACAGGCAACCTTTCCCCTTTTCCACCAGAGGGAGACGCCAAAGCTGCGATGGCCACAGCGGCGCCACCGCCAGAAACGGAGGGCGACTGCTTCACAGAGTGGTGCGACAACTGGCGTCGTAGGGAGGCTGGACAGAAGCAGAAATGGTTAGCGAACAAGTTAACAACGTGAACAGAAGATTTACTTAACTAGCATTTCTCCAAACATGCAAAGACTCATTACAGGTAAAGCAGCGAGAAATAAGTCCAGCTATTGTAACAGCAACAGCTACGAAGCTCTCTGCAGTAAAGCTCGACCGATGGAGTCATAGTGAAGGGGCTCGAAGTGTAAGTGGGCTGAGCGGCTGCCGCTGGCCGTCCTATACAGTGCAGCGGTCGCGGAGGGCGCTCTTAGTCCAAGCTGCTTGAGGCGTGGCGCAGCGGGCGTGCACCATTGGGTCTGCCAGAACTCGCACGACCGCTATCAGACCAACGGAGACTTTCTATTCTGTTATCAACTATGACACCCGTGGGGTGGTATCAATACGTAATACAAAAATTATGGTGACCAGGGGACCTATGCGAAACTTTCACACTTTTACGTTTTTAAATAATAACGGTATTTGGAATAAGTGTACTCTTTGGTTTAAGAATAGTTGTGGGAAGAAGACAAAATATCTTTAGAATGAAAAGAAAAGCGTGGAACAATCTACATCTATCTACATATACATCTATACTCCGCGAGCCACCTTACGGTGTGTGGCGGAGGGTACTTATTGTACCACTATCTGATCCCCCCTTCCCTGTTCCATTCACGAATTGTGCGTGGGAAGAACGACTGCTTGTAAGTCTCCGTATTTGCTCTAATTTCTCGGATCTTTTCGTTGTGATCATTACGCGAGATATATGTGGGCGGTAGTAATATGTTGCCCATCTCTTCCCGGAATGTGCTCTCTCGTAATTTCGATAATAAACCTCTCCGTATTGCGTAACGCCTTTCTTGAAGTGTCCGCCACTGGAGCTTGTTCAGCATCTCCGTAACGCTCTCGCGCTGACTAAATGTCCCCATGACGAATCGCGCTGCTTTTCGCTGGATCATGTCTATCTCTTCTATTAATCCAACCTGGTAAGGGTCCCATACTGATGAGCAATACTCAAGAATCGGACGAACAAGCGTTTTGTAAGCTACTTCTTTCGTCGATGAGTCACATTTTCTTAGAATTCTTCCTATGAATCTCAACCTGGCGCCTGCTTTTCCCACTATTTGTTTTATGTGATCATTCCACTTCAGATCGCTCCGGATAGTAACTCCTAAGTATTTTACGGTCGTTACCGCTTCCAATGATTTACCACCTATGGCATAATCGTACTGGAATGGATTTCTGCCCCTATGTATGCGCATTATATTACATTTATCTACGTTTAGGGAAAGCTGCCAGCTGTCGCACCATGCATTAATCCTCTGCAGGTCCTCCTGGAGTACGTACGAGTCTTCTGATGTTGCTACTTTCTTGTAGACAACCGTGTCATCTGCAAATAGCCTCACGGAACTACCGATGTTGTCAACTAAGTCATTTATGTATATTGTAAACAATAAAGGTCCTATCACGCTTCCCTGCGGTACTCCCGAAATTACCTCTACATCTGCAGATTTTGAACCGTTAAGAATGACATGTTGTGTTCTTTCTTCTAGGAAATCCTGAATCCAATCACAAACCTGGTCCGATATTCCGTAAGCTCGTATTTTTTTCACTAAACGTAAGTGCGGAACCGTATCAAATGCCTTCCTGAAGTCCAGGAATACGGCATCAATCTGCTCGCCAGTGTCTACGGCACTGTGAATTTCTTGGGCAAATAGGGCGAGCTGAGTTTCACATGATCTCTGTTTGCGGAATCCATGTTGGTTATGATGAAGGAGATTTGTATTTTCTAAGAACGTCATAATACGAGGACACAAAACATGTTCCATTATTCTACAACAGATTGACGTAAGCGAAATAGGCCTATAATTATTCGCATCTGATTTATGACCCTTCTTGAAAATGGGAACGACCTGCGCTTTCTTCCAGTCGCTAGGTACTTTACGTTCTTCCAGCGATCTACGATAAATTGCTGATAGAAAGGGGGCAAGTTCTTTAGCATAATCACTGTAGAATCTTAAGGGTATCTCGTCTGGTCCGGATGCTTTTCCGCTACTAAGTGATAGCAGTTGTTTTTCAATTCCGATATCGTTTATTTCAATATTTTCCATTTTGGCGTCCGTGCGACGGCTGAAGTCAGGGACCGTGTTACGATTTTCCGCAGTGAAACAGTTTCGGAACACTGAATTCAGTATTTCTGCCTTTCTTCGGTCGTCCTCTGTTTCGGTGCCATCGTGGTCAACGAGTGACTGAATAGGGGATTTAGATCCGCTTACCGATTTTACATATGACCAAAACTTTTTAGGGTTCTTGTTTAGATTGTTTGCCAATGTTTTATGTTCGAATTCCTTGAATGCTTCTCTCATTGCTCTCTTTACGCTCTTTTTCGCTTCGTTCAGCTTTTCCTTATCAGCTATGATTCGACTACTCTTAAACCTATGATGAAGCTTTCTTTGTTTCCGTAGTACCTTTCGTACATGATTGTTATACCACGGTGGATCTTTCCCCTCGCTTTGGACCTTAGTCGGTACGAACTTATCTAAGGCGTACTGGACGATGTTTCTGAATTTTTTCCATTTTTGTTCCACATCCTCTTCCTCAGAAATGAACGTTTGATGATGGTCACTCAGATATTCTGCGATTTGTGCCCTATCACTCTTGTTAAGCAAATATATTTTCCTTCCTTTCTTGGCATTTCTTATTACACTTGTAGTCATTGATGCAACCACTGACTTATGATCACTGATACCCTCTTCTACATTCACAATAATCATGAATTTATAATACGGGGGTGATTCATTAATTAAAGAGACAAATGTGTCTGGGGAAAAAACTGTTAGTAGGGCAAGTTTGGTACTTTTATGGCATTAAGTCTGCATCACTGGGATGAGCCCTGATCAGCTGATGTATCAACAGTATTTTGTTTATAACCTCAAGAATACATTTCAAGATGGCGAGTCCGCTTGAAACGTCCACAGTAGTTGAACAACGTTCTGTTATTCGTTTTTTACTTGCTGAATGCGAGAAACCAGTGAATATATACTGTAGAATGTCTAAAGTCAATGGTGAAGGTTGTATGAATCGTGCAAATTTTTACAAGTGGGTAGACCAGTTCAAAAATGGTCGCGACTCAGTGACTAACGAACGCCATTCTGGCCGACCAGTTGCAGTTTCAACTGCCTCACTTGAAAGTCGAATTGATGACATTATTCGTGGCGACCACCGTGTGCCTGTGGAAATGATAGTTGATAAGGTTAAATTTAATACTGGTACAGTTCATAAAATCATCTGTAACAAGCCGAAGTATCGCAAAACATGTGCAAGATGGGTCCCAAAGGAGTTGACGCGTCTACACAGGATACAAGGTTGAGAGTGTCAACAGAGCTAATGGAACGTTATGAAGGAGAAGGTGAGCACTTCCTCATCAACCCAATACTACTCGGATTTGCTGTTAAACAAGGTGAAGCCAACCACGAGAGGGAGACGTCGTGGATCTCAGAGAAGAGGTGTGATTCTCCAGTAAGACAACGCACGGCCTCATATTGCTCAATTAACCAGTGAAAACATCAACAAAATGGGCTGGGAAGTACTGCCTCATCCCCCTTACAATCCTGATTTAGCACCTAGTGATTTCCATTTCTCTGGTGCACTGAAGGAGAAGAGGTTCCAGGAGAACGAGGACGCGAAAACGTTTGTGGGAAATTGGTTCAAACAAAGATAAAGAGTTCTTTGCAGCCGGAATACAAAGGCTTGTAGCCCGTTGGAAAAAGTGCAGAAATGTTTAATGGGATTATGTTGAGAAGTAGAAAAAGTATTGTTTTGAAAAAATAAATGCTTTTTCTCCATACCAATTTATCTCTTTAATTATTAAATGACCCTCCTACATTCTTGTATATACATTGCAACATATCCAAAAATGTGTGTCCGCAGCTCGCGGTCGTGCGGCAGCGTTCTCGCTTCCCGTGCCCGGGTTCCCCGGTTCGATTCCCGGCGGGGTCAGGGATTTTCTCTGCCTCGTGATGACTGGGTGTTGTGTGATGTCCTTAGGTTAGTTAGGTTTAAGTAGTTCTAAGTTCTATGGAACTGATGACCATAGATGTTAAGTCTCATAGTGCTCAGAGCCATTTGAACCAAAAATGTGTTTTGCATTCGGAATGTTTGTATCACTTTGTACAGCAGGCAGAGAACTGTGACTGTGAGTAGGCGCACATAACTCTAACTCGACAAACATTCTCAGTTACAGTAAGCACTTTACGCCGTAGTAGCAATAGGTAAATCACAATTCAAGGCAACAATGACAAATATGTTTGTCGCTTCGGAAAGTACAGGATTAGGCAAAAAGGATTTACAACTTTGGAATGATGTACAGTTTGTTTTCGTAACAGTGTGCAAAAATTTAACAGAACATAGAGGATGTTCCACTGGACAATTTGAGGTAGGGAACCTGGGGCCGTAGAAGACAGCTTACGGAGATAGTAGGGATAAAACCACATTACTGTGTACTTTCTTATTTTCATTAGTTACAGTTAATTGCAAATACCATGATTGACACAATGAACTTACCATTTGTACTGTAACTTACAAAATGTGATGAAAGTGACGGCCATAAACCTCAGTGCAGGCAGGACATTGATAAACAAGATTTTGAGGCACCCTGACAAATATCCCTGGTGTGTTTCGAATCACAACACAGATGGCTACAATTCTGGCAACTATTTCCATCTCCGTATCCACTGGATTCTCATGAAGAAAAGACTTTAGATATCGCCCTAGCGAATACTCACTGGGATTCTCGTTAGGTGACCTTGCAGGCCGTGAAATAGGACCTCCTTTTCCATTTCAGCGATGAGGAAATACAGCACTAAGATGCTTGCGGACATCCGAAGTGAGGCGGTGCATCGTCCACCATCACGATCAAATGAGGCCTCGCCAGTAAACACCACAATTTGGAGGAAATCTGGTCGATTAATTCATTGTTGAGCAACCACTGACACAATGCGAGCCTTGGCGCAAAGTCACTCACAGTCAAGCATGGACTCGTTGTGGGTGATATGGGTGTAATTCTTGTTCGTGGAGTATTCCCCACACGCTAGTATGTGCAGCGCCTATTTCACGAGCGTGCAGTACGACGAGTACTTGTAATGGTGTCCAATGCAATACATTCCAAAAGCTCCTCTTCAAAATCGGGTGTGCGAATGGTCCTTCTATTGCCAGGTCCCTCGTTTCTTCTTTCTAGTGAACCAGTCTCCCTTATTCGTCCATCGAGAGAAATAAACGCTCGTCGTGACGTATGATGCCTGTTAGAAAATAGTTTCCTGTACAGCCTTCTAGCACTGAGAGGATTGCAACGTACTCCCCATTCCCCATACACAAGGTGCATGTCAGTGCGTTCTGCGAAACGGTACCAGTACTGCTCCATCGTATTGTACTGTATGTCTCTGAACAGCACTGATTAATGAATGTGTCTGTAGTTGATTCATAGCACATTCTGTCAAAGGACAATGTAAACACGGTACCACAGAGCTACCTTATGGACAAGTAAAGTAAACAAAACCTGCATCATGACTTCCTAATAATCAGACTAGTCTTTCTTGTTTTCTTGCAGGAAATAAAGAATGTACATGTAAATAAACAGCACAGTACATGTAAACTTGTATGCATGTTAGCTGTAAATAAACTGGAAAACAGTAATGCTAGACAAAGCGGTACACAAATTCACTTCCATATCTCCGTAAGTTGGTTTATCCGACAGCAGGTTCCAAATGGTTCAAATGGCTCTAAGCACTATGGGGCTTAACAGCTGAGGTCATCAGTCCGCTAGACTTAGAACTACTTAAATCTAACTAACGTAAGGATATCACACACACTCATGCCCGAGGAAGGATTCGAACCTGCGACCGTAGCAGTAGCGCAGTAGCGCAGTTCCGGACTTAAGCGCCTACAACCGCTCGGCCACAGCGGCCGGCTACACCAGGCTCCCTACCTCAAATTGTTCCATGGAGGATTCTCTATGCCCTTTTACATTTTTGCACGATCTTACGATAACTTACAGAAGCGGTAGATGTGTTGTTTCGTAGCAAACAACGTCAGATTTGATTTACGTAATACATCAGTATCCCATTCGGCCACCAGGAGCGCTGGCGTAGTGCAGGCTGAAATGGCTACTTCTGCTGTGTGTTTTGGTTGCATGAAACAAACTCTGTAGCAACTGTTCGGCGTAAAATTCGCTCCGAATACGCTAAAGAACCTCTAAGCGCACCGACAACTTGTTCTTGGCACAAGAACTTTGTTGAGACAGGTTGTTTACTGTGACATGATAAACCACAAGGTCGCCCACGTATTGATGATTTTGTCGAACATGGCAGGGAGGACTTTGTCCGCTGACAACAAGAAATCAACGCGACGTACGTCTCGCGAGACTGGAATTCCACAAAACACTTTTTAGAGAGTACCACGTAGACGTGTACTGTTGAAACCATACAGATTCATGGCGGCACAGCTCAGTAGCGGTGCAAATAGGGTTGCTGGTGGGAGCCTCTGTGCGGAAACGCCGCATTGGGTAGGGAACGATGAGACATTGCTGAAGACAGTAATCTTCAGCGATAAGTCAACATTTCATTTTATTGGTATAGTGGACACTCGCAACTGCAGCAAATAGAGCAGCTAAAATCCACATACAACCCTGAAACACGTTCATGACAGCCCCAGAGTTAATGTGTTTTGTGCCCTTAGAAAATTGAAAGTGTACTGTCGCTGGTCAAATGTGCATCTGAATATGTTTGAAAATTTTTTATTTCTACAGATCGATGAAGACGACAGAGGTGGGATGGTTTGTTACCAGCAAGACAGTGCATCGTCTCATTTCCTCACGGAACTTCGAAGTTTCCTCGATAATCGCTTCCCAGGTAGGTCGAACGTCCGTGAAGGACCAGTCGCATGTCCGCCTCGCTACCCAGACTTAACACAAGTGGATAAGTCGATTTCTTTCTCTAGGGTTTCATTAATGACCGTGTGTATGTTCATCCCCTTGTAAACAATTTAGCCGACCTGAAAAACTGAGTCCAGATTGCCGCTGCAACGAGTGTTTGAAGAAATTGATTACCGGTGAAATAATTGCCGTATTACAAATGGTAAACTCATCGAACCAAAATGACACTTTACATTTTTATGTGAAACTTGAGGTTGTTTGCCACAAAAGTTATCTCAATAAATTTCTATATCATTCCAATTCAATAAAGACCTTTTCGACTCACCCTGTATATTTGTTTAGGGAGCTGTCATCCTGATATGGCCTCATGGTGAAGATACACTACAGCAGTTCGTCGATCATATGAATGGTGTCCATCCCAACATTAAATTTACTGTCGAGATGGAGAAGCACGGCAAGCTACCATTCTTGGATGTTTTGGTTGAGCGGAAGGCAGGAGGCCAGCTTGGTCATTCAGTGTACCGGAAAACAACACACACTGATCGGTACTTGAACGCCAATAGTTTTCACCACCCTGTACACAAGAAAGCTGTCCTGAACACGTTGGTTCATAGAGTCAAGATTATCTCTGACGACGACCACCTACAGTCTGAATTGCAGAACTTAAAGCGTTTTCGGGGAAAATGGATACAGCAAAAGAGACATCGCAAACGCTTTCAAGGGCCGCCGACGAAAGACACCCGGTGAATCAAAAGAAGAGGCTAAACGGACTGTATTTCTGCCATACTGTGGAGCAACTAACAGTAAGTTAGGACGTGTGATGCAGAAACAAGGTCTAAGACCAGTGTTCCGGCCCGCCTCCAAGTTACGAGATATGTTGCGCTCTGTTAAAGACGACATTGCTCTTCGAGTGTCCGGTGTGTATAGTGTACCCTGTGAATGTGGCAGCGTGTATATTGGACAAACAATTCGCACGGTTGCGGAGCGCTGTACTGAGCACAAGCGCCATATAAAACAAAGGGAGCTTGACAAGTCGGCCATGGCGGAGCATTGCCTAGATAACGGACAGTTTTAAGATACAAAAGTGCTGGCTCATGCATCTACATATTGGGACTCCGTTGTAAAGGAAGCGGCCGAAATTCGTTTAAACAAAAACAGTTGCAACAGAGACCAGGGATACACACTCAGCAGGGCATGGGGACGGGCGTTGGACATCGAAAGAAAGCAGAGACAGATGCGCGACGCGGGAGCGGCAGTTTCAAACATGGCGCCTGCCCCTGGCGCCACCTGACGTCACCGGTGCTGCCACGGGCAATAGCTCCGCTAGCTGCCCGGGTCGACATACGCGCGCCCGCCACATTGGATCGACCTGATTGGCTGCTGCTGATGTCATCATGCCTATATAAGCGAGAAACCGTAGCAACCCTGGCAGTCAATGAATTCCTGACGACGATGGTGGAGATGGCCATCGAAAGCTCGAGCATTTTAATAGAACTGACGCGACTGGAAAACCGAGAACGTTTTATTCGCTCTGTAATGGTGTGGGGCGTGTGCAGTTGGAGTGATATGTGACCAAGCATCCTGTCTAATCACCTGCATCCATTCATGTCCACTGTGCATTTCGACGGACTTGGGCAATTCCAGCAGGACAATGCGATATTCCACACGTCTAGAATTGCTACTTAGTGACTCCAGGAACACTCTTCTCAGTTTGAACACTTCCGCTGGCCACCAAACTCCCCCTATACATGAACATTACTGAGCATATTTGGGATGCCTGTTCAGAAGAGATCTCGATCCCCTCGTAGTCTTACGGAGTTATGGACAGCCGTGCAGGATTCTTAGCGCCAATTCCCTCTAGCACTACTTCAGACATTAGTCGAATCCATGCCACGCCGTGTTGCGGCACTTTTGCCTGCTCGTGGGGGGCCCTACACGATATTAGGCAGATGTACCAATTTCTTTGGCTCTTCAGTGTAAGCTGATATTTGTAATGAGATAATAGAAAAAGATAATTATTCTGGGTTAATAAGTTAACTTTCTGAAATATATATATGAAGCTGGGCATCCATGATGCCCTTTTGCCTATAATAGTCAAAAGTCTCTTTTCATTTAAAATTTTCCACAAATGGTAAGTTCTAGAGAAAAATCAGGGAGCAGTGTCAGAAGATGGTAGAAAAAAACCTGTCTAACGATACTTCATTCATCCCTTTACGATTAGTATGTGTTGAGAAAAAGGGACATAGAGTTGAGAATAATATATACAGTTATGATGATGGCAATGGTGATAAAGGTAACGGTGTTGATGATTACGAGGACGAGTTTTAGAAAAAGAGGCAAGCAGTCGACGGTACTGCAGGGTATTAACGCGGTAGCCATCACCGCCCGTAAGCAGGCGGCGAGTGTTTGCTCGCGGGGAAACACTCCAGCTGCTCTTCCGGAGGCGGAGGAGCGGCTTATTGGCCGAGTACGGGAGACGGCGGGCGCCGGTGGCTGCCGGGCAGGGCCCGGACTCAAGTGGCCCTCGGCTGCGCTGTAATTGATATGGGCACTCGATACACACACAGCCCACTGCCGCCGCCGGCAACAAAAGAGTGCGCTAAGTGTCTCCAAACTTGGTTAAGTGGCGGTTCAAACAGCGATGCGCGCCACCCTCCTCCGGCAGCCTCGCACGCGGGGAGCCAATTAAATTAATGCGTGCCGCCGCCGCCACTGCCTCCGCGGAGGCGTGCGCCGCGCCGCTGACGTCACGGCGAGCTACCTGCACACAGCGCCGTCATTAACACGCCGTTCACTCTCGCCGAATGCACCGAGCTGTTCAGCAAAAAGCGGCACACTTAATTTCTGCGTTAATGAATCATCAACGTCTTTCTCGCGCAGAAATGTTTCCGTGATGAGAGACGACTATCTTTCTCTCTTTTTTTTCCTTCGCGTGCGCCATAGTCCCGCAGCGATCGCAGGGTCGGCGTGGTTAGAACGGATATGGCAATGTTAGTGTTAGGGATGGCCGGATGCCCTTCCTGCTGCCACCCCGTACCCCCCAGGACGGAATCAGTGTACCCCAACTGTCTGCGTCTGGTGTAAATCGTGAAATAGTGTGGAAATGTTGCAAATGTTTGCGACGCATGTAACTGAGGTCGAACGTGGGAACCAGCCCGGTATTCACCTAGCGGGATGTGGAAAACCGCCTAAAAGCCACATCCAGGCTGGCCGGCACACTGTCCCTCGTCGTTAATCCACCGGGAGAATTCGATCCTGGGCCGGCGCGCCTACCCGAGTCCAGAAAGCAGTGCATTAGCGCGCTCAGCTACACTGGCGGAGAGACCACTATCTATCGATCCGAAAAACAGCAAAACTGATCTTCAAAACTACAGTTCTATTCCAGTTATATTTGCAGCAGAAACTGACGGTACATTCTTATTTCAAATACTGTGAGCTTCTTGAAATAAATATCTCTTCACCATCCTCATTCCGAAACATACCATGAGGCGAAACACGGCACCACATTCTTCGCAGATGATATTTTAAGATCTGTGGATGAAGCAAAACATCTCGATCATGGAAGACAAATAGTTGTTAACAGAGGTCAGCGTCAGTGAAGAAATTAACTGCCAGGATCGTGCTTTGTCGAGGCCCACGAGAAAGACAGGTCATGGTGCGTGCGTCACAGCACGTGACACTGCATGTCTTAACAGTGCCATCAGCCGTTTCCGGCGGGGAATGACTAACTGAAGAGCCAATCGTGTAGCGGCCCCATGAGCATGCAGAAGTGCCGGAACACGACGTGGCATAGACTTGACTAATGTCTGAAATACTGCTGGAGGGAATTGACACTATGAATCCTGCTGGGCTGTCCATAAATCCGTAAGAGTACGAGGGGTTGGAGACCTTTTCTGAGTAGCATGTTGCAAGGCATTCCAGATATGCTCAATAATGGTCACGTCTGGGGATTTTGGTGGCCAGCCGAAGTGTTTAAACTCAGAAGAGTGCTCCTGGAACCATTCAGTAGGAATTACGGACGTGTTGGTGTGTCGCATTGTCCTGCTGGAATTCCCCAAGTTCGTCGTAATGCACAGTGGTCATTAATGGATCCAGGTGATTAGACAGTATGCTTACGTATGTCCCACCTGTCAGAGTCGTATCTAGAGGTATCAGCTTCCCATATCACTCCAACTGCACACGCCCCACACCATTACATAGCCACCATCAGCATGAACAGTCCCCTGCTGACACGAAGGATTGATGGATTCATGAGGTTGTCTCCATACCGTACACATCCAGCCGCTCGACACAATTTGAAACGAGACTCGTCCGACCAGGCAACAGTTTTGCAGTTATCAACAGTGCAATGTCGGTGTTGACCGGCTCAGGCGAGGCGTAAAGTTTTGTGTCGTGCATTCATTAAGAGTACACGAGTAGGCCTTTGGCTCCGCAATCTCATATTGATGATGTTTCTTTCAATGGTTCACACGCTGACTCTTGTCGATCGCCCAGCACTGAAATCTGCAGCAATTTGCGGAAGGGCTGCACTTCTGTGATACTGAACAGTGTTCTCTTCATTCGCTGTTGGTCTTGTTCTTGCAGAATCATTTTCCGACAGCAGCGATATCAGAGGTTTGATGTTTAACTCGATTCCTGATATTCACGGTACGCTCGTGGAATGGTCCTACGGGAAAATCCCCACTTCACCGCTGCGTCGAAGATGCAGTCTCCCAACGCTCGTGCGCCGACTATAGCACCACGTTCAAAGTCACTGAAATCTTGATAAACTACTGTAGCAGTAGTAACCGATCTGACAAATGCGCCAGACACTTCTTGTCTTATATAGGCGCTGCTGACCGCAGCGCCGTATTCAGCGTGTTTACACATTTCTGTATTTGAATACTTATGGGTATACTAGTTTCTTTGGCGCTTCTGTGTATTTCAGACTAGTGTAACTAGTTTTAACTACGCTTTTTAGTGCATTCAAGCTGTCAATAGCAAACGACGAAGTTGAGATCTGTAGTGGAAACATTTTCATTGACATACTGATTTCCCATGGATCATGCACGGAGCTGAGCGGACAAGGCGACTAGTGTGACGTCATAAGTTCGTTTTGAGGCCTTATTTCTCGTGGGCCCGGCGCTTTATTTATCCGCGCAGATTACGCATTTCGGCAGACTGCCAGCATCGGAACAAAACACAAGTGAAGAATCTGTACTGTGTATCACATCTAACTGCACTCTATTATACAATGTATGAGTATGCAGTTATGCCTTGACATTAATACACACAAAAGAAGTACCATTAATCCCTCACGAAAGATTACCATGGGTATTCGGTAGATTAATAGATAAGGGACATATAGGGCACGCAAAATTCCATCTGGAACCTCATTAGATAATTATTTATTTAGTTGCTACTTTCTTTTATCTGTTATAATACAAAAGAACAGATCGAATGTCAAATATGAATTGACATGAATAAAGCACATAATATTTTAACATGTTTCAAAGGTGTTAGTAATAACTAAGAATTGCGCTATTTAGGGGGGAAGGGGAATGTTCATAGAATAAGCACATTAAAACAAATTATGATAAGTAACAGTGATAACCTGCAGCAAGGTAATGGACGGGTAACCGTAGCTCTCGTCCGTGGACCTGAAGTCGAAAGAGTTCTAGGGCTGGAAAGTTTTAACAACCTTGACGTCATTGCATACCGCACATTTCACGTCGCAGAGGTCTACAATAAAGACATATTACCTGCCGTCGATGCCGTTCCTCCTGAGGACCAGGAATCATCGTAAAATTAATGAATCGGAATCTGTGTCAGTGTGGGTTAAAGGTGCTGGCCATTGTAAAAAAAAAATTAAACTTGTTGGTGATCTCACCCATTATTACAGAAATTAAATAAAATCTTTCCCTTCACTATTCCTTACCAAAAATAATTATTAATAACAAATTTGCATCAGCCACATGCGAGATACTATGTGCGAGCGTTGACCTCGGTTGTTATGCAACCGCTTATCGCTCTGTGTCTACAAACATGACAAGCTCCAGAAGGCACACACTCTTAGTCCATTAAACATGCGGGATTGATAGTATACCTGGTAGCAGAACCAAGCTGGGTGTCTTATTTTTCTGGATGGTTAGCCCACAACGCGCCCCAGGATTCACAGGTGTTGTGCTGCTGTGCTTTCGAAGGTGTAGAGATTGAGAAATGGCTTTCAGGTTCTTCCTGATCCTCCTCGAGGTTCATCTCCTCACCGCTTCCAAAAGGTTGTTGTAGGTGTGTGTTCTGCCATTGCGCTTCCCGTTATCATGATGTAAGGCCTCTTCTTGTTTCTCTCTCCGCCATGTAGGCTTACAGTTCCATAAGCTGATATTTTCTCTGTAAGTGAGTTCAGCTTATGCCACAGTTATTCATTGCTTATTATATTATAGACTGTTGCATTTCCAACTGCGTTCCTGTCCTGGTCTGTATCATCTTTGTCTAACGGTGTACGCCCACACTATGTGACCCGGGGTACCGATTGCTACACATTCACAAGTGTCTTTGGTGCGCTGTCCTAATTTTAGTTAAGTAGCTCGGTAGGTATACCGGATGTCTTACCAAAGAGTCGTTAGGCACATTTTCTTTGGCGTTTTAGCAGATGTTTGCAACTTAAGTTTTTCATTGTGTAGCTTTTACAAGCCACGTAAAGCGTCGATTTTATTCTGGTTACAAACAAAGTGATTTTTAAATCGGAATTTACGTGCCCACTCGATAGAGTGATTCCGGATGAGTCTAGTGCTATATTCGTTTTATCGTCCTATATCAACAGGGACAGCAGAACACGGAGAATAAGCAGTTCTCCAGCAGGGACAGCGCAGCCCTAACCCGCACTCACTGCTACTGCCAAGCATGCAGTGCTACTGAGTCACTGTGGGATTGCTGTTTATTCTTCGTGATTTAATGTTCCTGGTAACACATATCGCTAGACAAAATATAAATCTAGACAAATTTTTGAGCGGTCTATCGAATGGGCACGCAAAATTCGGATTTTAAAATGATTTGGTTTTTGGTGGGAAGCAGGGGGACGCTTTCTGATGATACTGGACGTCGCATGAAAGACATGACTAACGGCTATTGTTTGGACTGACTTCAGCTACACAGTGAAAAAACTAAATCGGAAATATCTACAGAAATACCAGAGATATTGTGCCTCGTGCCTCTTAGGAGATACCTGATACAGCTTTCGTGAAGCTTCTACAGTAAGACATTAAGAAATGAGGTATTATTTCCTGAAAAGTTCATAGAATGTGTGGTGTCACCACCAGACACCACACTTGCTAGGTGGTAGTTTTAAATCGGCCGCGGTCCATTAGTACATGTCGGACCCGCGTGTCGCCACTGTGTGATCGCAGACCGAGCGCCACCACAAGGCAGGTCTCGAGATACGGACTAGCACTCGCCCCAGTTGTACGGACGACGTAGCTAGCGATGCACACTGACAAAGCCTCGCTCATTTGCAGAGCAGATAGTTAGAATAGCCTTCAGCTAAGTCAATGGCCACGACCTAGCAAGGCGCCATTAGTAACATTGCATGTATCTAAAGAGTCTCACTTGTATCGCCACAATCTCCAGATGTACCAAAAGGATGGATTAAAGTTAAGTATTCCAGAAGCTACGTACTTTTCTTTATAGCATTCATTACGTATCCTGTTTCAGACCTCACGCCTTCCGGCTTTAGTTTAGTGCGTGCCTTTCGGCTTCCTCTCATTGTGTCTAGGCTGTCTTGTCTAGACACAACAGAATGAGTACACAAAAACATAAATCTAAATTGCTAAACAACAGTCGCCGTACAGTGCCCAAAGTATGTAATAAGAAAAGCTCTGAAACCAAAGTTTTACCTAGTTTTTTCAGTGAAAAGTAACAAAGTCGGGAACAAGTTTCCTTCAACGACCTCAATCAGCAACCAGGTTTTCAGCTTCCTTCCATTTCATGTCCACGCATTGACGATCCTTTGCAACAGTTCATCTACAGGTGTTAGGGGTCCTCCAGTATCTGTCTGTTTGTTTCCGCTATTGTACTGATTTGGGACTCTTCCATCTTTCAGGTGCAGAACGTGCCCCACAAGCTTCAGTCTTCTTTCAGCTACGATTTAGTGCAGGCTGCGTAGACCACTTAATTCCAGCACTTCGCCATTTGAAACGCGGTAGCGACAACTTCTCCTCAAAATTCGATGCTTAGCTCAGAGTATATTAACTCATAAAAGGCACACTCGCTCCGCAGTAACGTGGAATTCTTACCGTGAGGTCTATTGGTGGATGATGCCACTCCTGAAAGAGAACGTCTCTGGTCTGAAAGAGACGTTGGTGGCAGCTGACGTGTTGCACGTTTCTTAGTTAAAAATCCACTAAAGAACCCAATTTCAGAGACCACGCTAGTAGTTCCTTGCAGTGTGTGCTTTAGTCCCGAGAACTACTCGGATCGTAGGATGTTGGGTATTATATTCTTTGAACAGGAAGTCTGGACCTACAGCACTGTTGAGAAGTCCCACTGAATTCCAGAAACCAACTCCACTACTGAAATTAGGGTGTCAGCAGATCTCCTCGACGCCGAACACCCGTCTCCAAGAAGAAGCCTCCCCACATCATATACCTGATATCATTAAACGGATGTCTTTTCTCGAAATAATTATGATTGTATTGGCTAGCAGTTTCGTTCTAGACGAACTTAAGATGTGAATCAATCTGAAAATTCGAGTAAGACTGATTTTCGAAGGGCATATTCGTACACATACGTGATGCAGTCCCCATGTTGCTATTTCCGCAGTAAACGGAACCGGGCCTGTACTGATAATAACGAAGCATTCACTGCCAAACGCCTTACAACAGAACAACTTGATGCCTGTGAATTCTGCTGTTTCCATTTTTACCCACTATATTTTACTTTCAGAAGATCGTGACAGTTATCTTCGCAACACTTTGCGTACCTCAGCTATACTCACCTAGATTGTTCCATATAAGAAGTTCGAGCAACCAAAATTCTTGTTCACAGCGACACTTACGAGTTTTTGGTTGGTCGTTTTATCTATTACCTAACGGGAAACTTCCGCAGTTTGGAAGTCATGAGAGGTTCTCCGTTTGAACGTGCTTCTCCTATTCTGATTCTATGCCTTTCTGCGTCTTGTTCTTGTTCTGGGAAGAATTCTGCTTTGAGCAGATGACTGGTTTATCTGGTGTCGATCTGAGCTGTTTTGGAGAATCTACAATGCTGCAAAAATAGGGTGAGATCATTACAATCACTTGTCTCGATGAAACTTACGTGAACTGATTGGATGAGATTTTCATTTTTTGGGAACAGAAAACCTCCATTTCTCCATCGAACATGAATAGGGTTCACCGAAGGACAATGTGTTCTGTGTAGTGTTAAAGGAGAAGTTTGCAGCCCCTTTCATGGAGCAAACTATCACAGACGACACAGACATTTGCTACCTCGACACGCTATCTTGTGGCCTCTGCTTTAATTGCAAGAAGACTCCAAGCAAGTATCCTTTGAGAACTTTTTGGGGCGCCGGTATCGGACATCTCACAAGAGTTATATAAGGACCTGATATTGAAGCATTTAATGATGAAGAGGGGAGGGGGGGGGGACAGAGAATATGGTACTGCGCCTCTGTACCTCCATTTGGCTGAATGATAGCACCTAATCTGCCTCAACGATGCCTCGACCATGCAAGTCATTTGATGACGGTTCAGATGGTAACCATACTCACGTGTCTGAACCCCTCGTAATTTTTCTGGTGTTATGTGACAGTGTGTTCGTTCCCCTTCGGTGACAATCCTTGCCACAGCTACTGCATCCCCAGTCGCAACTGTGGTAGAGTCCATCGCCACCAACTGTGGTGGTTCTTTTTACGTATGTGTATTGTTGGTTTTTGTTTGTTATGTAAAGCTGGAGTTACGTAGTATTATTCTGCCTGCTTCACAACTGGAAAATTATTTATATCAGTGACTCAGTTGTGGTAATTCTCGCTTTTAGTTTGCCCGACACGCTGTTTTTATATTAAAAGACATCCCGAACACTCAATATTCCAGATATATAGCTGTAGTTACTAAGGTAGTTGTTAATTATTTGAATTAATTTTGTGACATTGCAGTGCTGAGGAGATTCTCGCAATTTTCGTTAAGCGGGGATCATAAAAATTTACTGAAGTCACTTTACTTAAATATGATTCAGTATCGGAAAATTGATTACCTTTATTGCTTCAAAGGAAGAACTGCTAATCAAGAGAAATCTCCAAAATTTACATTTATTTTTTATTATTTATCAAATTAGCAGTTATTAAAAATTTTTTTACGACTCTGGGCCGCTGTCGTTTAGAACAATTGCGTTCACCTCTGCACCAACGTTTCCCTATAAAGTTTGCATAAATTATTTAAGTCATTCACTTCAAGAATATGGGAGTCGTTACAGTAAAATATTAGCGACACTTTTAAGCAATATTTGATTATATTTAGTCTAAATATTACATGAAACTTACACATTTTCGTGCCTCGTCACAAAATGGCTTCTTACACTACCAAGAAACAAAAGGGAACATCTACATTTATCTACATCTACATGGATACTCTGAAAGTCACATTTATGTGCCTGGCAGAGGGTTCATCGAACCACTTTCACAATTCTCTATTATTCCAGTCTCGTATAGCGCGTGGAAAGACTGAACACCTATATCTTTCCGTACGAGCTCTGATTTCCCTTATTTTATCGAGGACATCGTTCCTCTCTATGTAGGTCGGTGTCAACAAAATACTTTCGCATTCGGAGGAGAAAGTTGGTGATTGCTTTCATTTAATGATTTTCAACACAAATCCTGTATCATTTCTGTGACACACTCTCCCATACTTCGCGGCAATACCAAACGTGCTGCCATTCTCTGAACGTTTTCGAGGTACTCCGTCAGTCCTATCCGGTAAGGATCCCACACCGTGCAGCCGTATTCTAAAAGAGGACGGACAGGCTTAGTGTAGGCAGTCTCCTTAGTAGGTCTGTTAAATTTCTAAGTGTCCTGCCAGTAAAACGCAGTCTTTGGTTAGCCTTCCCCACAACTTTTTCTGTGTGTTCCTTGCAATTTAAGTTGTTAGTAATTGCAATACCTAGGTATTTAGTTGAATTTGCGGCTTTTAGATTAGACTGATTTATCGTGTAACCTCTTCCTTTTAGCACTCATGTGGATGACCTCATACTTTTCGTTATTTAGGGTCAACTGCCACTTTTCGCATCATTCCGTTAGTTCTTCTAAATCGTTTTGCAGCTTGTTTTGATCTTCTGATGATTTTATTAGTCGATAAACGACAACGTCATCCGCAAAAAACCGAAGACGGCTGCTCAGATTGTCTCCCAGATCATTTATATACACTCCTGGAAATTGAAATAAGAACACCGTGAATTCATTGTCCCAGGAAGGGGAAACTTTATTGACACATTCCTGGGGTCAGATACATCACATGATCACACTGACAGAACCACAGGCATATAGACACAGGCAACAGAGCATGCACAATGTCGGCACTAGTACAATGTATATCCACCTTTCGCAGCAATGCAGGCTGCTATTCTCCCATGGAGACGATCGTAGAGATGCTGGATGTAGTCCTGTGGAACAGCTTGCCATGCTATTTCCACCTGGCGCCTCAGTTGGACCAGCGTTCGTGCTGGACGTGCAGACCGCGTGAGACGACGCTTCATCCAGTCCCAAACATGCTCAATGGGGGACAGATCCGGAGATCTTGCTGGCCAGGGTAGTTGACTTACACCTTCTAGAGCACGTTGGGTGGCATGCGATACATGCGGACGTGCATTGTCCTGTTGGAACAGCAAGTTCCCTTGCCGGTCTAGGAATGGTAGAATGATGGGTTCGATGACGGTTTGGATGTACCGTGCACTATTCAGTGTCCCCTCGACGATCACCAGTGGTGTACGGCCAGTGTAGGAGATCGCTCCCCACACCATGATGCCGGATGTTGGCCCTGTGTGCCTCGGTCGTATGCAGTCCTGATTGTGGCGCTCACCTGCACGGCGCCAAACACGCATACGACCATCATTGGCACCAAGGCAGAAGCGACTCTCATCGTTGAAGACGACACGTCTCCATTCGTCCCTCCATTCACGCCTGTCGCGACACCACTGGAGGCGGGCTGCACGATGTTGGGGCGTGAGCGGAAGACGGCCTAACGGTGTGCGGGACCGTAGCCCAGCTTCATGGAGACGGTTGCGAATGGTCCTCGCCGATACCCCAGGAGCAACAGTGTCCCTAATTTGCTGGGAAGTGGCGGTGCGGTCCCCTACGGCACTGCGTAGGATCCTACGGTCTTGGCGTGCATCCGTGCGTCGCTGCGGTCCGGTCCCAGGTCGACGGGCACGTGCACCTTCCGCCGACCACTGGCGACAACATCGATGTACTGTGGAGACCTCACGCCCCACGTGTTGAGCACGTCCACCCGGCCTCCCGCATGCCCACTATACGCCCTCGCTCAAAGTCAGTCAACTGTACATACGGTTCACGTCAACGCTGTCGCGGCGTGCTACCAGTGTTAAAGACTGCGATGGAGCTCCGTATGCCACGGCAAACTGGCTGACACTGACGGCGGCGGTGCACAAATGCTGCGCAGCTAGCGCCATTCGACGGCCAACACCGCGGTTCCTGGTGTGTCCGCTGTGCCGTGCGTGTGATCATTGCTTGTACAGCCCTCTCGCAGTGTCCGGAGCAAGTATGGTGGGTCTGACACACCGGTGTCAATGTGTTCCTTTTTCCATTTCCAGGAGTGTAGATAAGGAACAGCAAAGGACCTATAACGCTACCTTACGGAACACCAGAAATCACTTCTGTTTTACTCGATGACTTTGCGTCAGTTACTACGAACTGTGACCCCTCTGACAGGAAATCACAAATCCAGTCACGTAACCGAGACGATATTCCATAAGCACGCAATTTCATTACGAGCCGCTTGTGTGGTACAGTGTCAAAAGCCTTCCGGAAATCCACGAATACGGAATCGATTTGGAATCCCTTGTCAATAGCACTCAACATTTGTGTTTCACAGGAACGATGCTTTCTAAACCCATGTTGACTGTGTGTCGATAGACCGTTTTCATCGAGGTAATTCATAATGTTCGAACACAATGTATGTTGTATGGTTCTTGGGCGAGACGTCGGATGTCATAGTGAAAACTCCACAATATTTCGTCAGCGCAACTGGCCAACATCTTCAGGTGCGACGAACACACTGAAGATGTCGGCCAGTTGCGCTGACGAAATATTGTGGAGTTCTCACTATGACATCCGACGTCTCGCCCGAGAACCATTTATTCAACATGTCCGTCGGGAAAGCCTCAAGCAACACACAATATATGTTCTAAAATCTTGCTGCGTATTGACGTTAACGATATGGGCCTGTAATTTAGTGGATTACTACCTTTCTTGAATATCGGTGTGACCTGTGCAACTTTCCAGTCTTTGCGTAGGGATCTTTCGTCGAGCGAACGGTTGTATATGATTGTTAAGCATGTAGTTAATGCATCAACATACTTAGAAAGGAACCTAGTTGGTATACAGCCTGGACCAGAAGACTTGCTTTTATTAAGTGATTTAAGTTGATTCACTATTCCGAGGACATTTACTTCTACGTTACTCATGTTGGCAGCTGTTCTCGATTAGAATTATGGAATATTTACTTCGTCTTTTTTTGTGAAAGCATTTCGGAAGGCTGTGTTTAGAAACTCTCTTTTGGCAGTACTGTCTTCGATAGTATCTCCATTGCTATCGCGCAGAGAAGGCATTGATTGTTTCTTGGCGCTAATATACTTCACATACGAATAAGATTTTCTTTGAGTTTTCTGCCAGGTTTCGAGACAATGTTTCGTTGTGGAAACTGTTATAGGCATCTCGCACTGAAGTCCGCGCTAAATTTCGAGCTTCTGTAGAAGATCGCCAATCTTGGGGATTTTGCGTCTTTTTAAATCTGGCATGTTTGTTTCGTCTGCCGATCCTTTTTTAAAAGGAACAGAGATTACAATAACATTCGCAGACAATATTAGTTGATTACAAAATCTTTTCGATTTTTCTACGATAATACTTACTTAGTTACGACGTCAGATTTGTTGAATTCACGAAATTCTTCAATATTATTTTTTCACGCTATGTGGCGTACCGCCACACAATCTGTTAAGCAAGATTTTGGAAGAGTACGAATATCATCTCGACGTTTACTGTATGACTCAAGGAGCATACATTCCCTGTAACACAAAAAAGAAAAAAAAATTGTTCCAGAGATATTGTATTAACGGGATATGGTTTGGGGAGAAAAAGTTGTACCGTTTCCTTTGCATTAATTTTTTCGATATGTGAACCATGGACCTTGCCGTTGGTGGGGAGACTTGCGTGCCTCAGCGATACAGATAGCCGTACCGTAGGTACAACCACAACGGAGGGGTATCTGTTGAGAGGCCAGACAAACGTGTTGTTCCTGAAGAAGGGCAGCAGCCTTTTCAGTAGTTGCAAGGGCAACAGTCTGGATGATTGACTGATCTGGCCTTGTAACAATAACCAAAACGGCCTTGCTGTGCTGGTACTGCGAACGGCTGAAAGCAAGGGGAAACTACGACCGTAATTTTTCCCGAAGGCATGCAGCTTTACTGTATGATTAAATGATGATGGCGTCCTCTTGGGTAAAATATTCCGGAGGTAAAATAGTCCCCCATTCGGATCTCCGGGCGGGGACTACTCAAGAGGATGTCGTTATCAGGAGAAAGAAAACTGGCGTTCTACGGATCGGAGCGTGGAATGTCAGATCCCTTAATCGGGCAGGTAGGTTAGAAAATTTAAAAAGGGAAATGGATAGGTTAAAGTTAGATATAGTGGGAATTAGTGAAGTTCGGTGGCAGGAGGAACAAGACTTCTGGTCAGGTGACTACAGGGTTATAAACACAAAGTCAAATAGGGGTAATGCAGGAGTAGGTTTAATAATGAAGAGGAAAATAGGAATGCGGGTAAGCTACTACAAACAGCATAGTGAACACATTATTGTGGCCAAGATAGATACGAAGCCCACACCTACTACAGTAGTAAAAGTTTATATGCCAACTAGCTCTGCAGATGACGAAGAAATTGAAGAAATGTATGATGAAATAAAAGAAATTATTCAGATAGTGAAGGGAGACGAAAATTTAATAGTCATGGGTGACTGGAATTCGAGTGTGGGAAAAGGGAGAGAAGGAAACGTAGTAGGTGAATATGGATTGGGGCTAAGAAATGAAAGAGGAAGCCGCCTGATAGAATTTTGCACAGAGCACAACTTAATCATAGCTAACACTTGGTTTAAGAATCATGATAGAAGGTTGTATACATGGAAGAACCCTGGAGATACTAAAAGGTATCAGATAGATTATATAATGGTAAGACAGAGATTTAGGAACCAGGTTTTAAATTGTAAGACATTTCCAGGGGCAGATGTGGACTCTGACCACAATCTATTGGTTATGACCTGTAGATTAAAACTGAAGAAACTGCAAAAAGGTGGGAATTTAAGGAGATGGGACCTGGATAAACTGAAAGAACCAGAGGTTGTAGAGAGTTTCAGGGAGAGCATAAGGGAACAATTGAAAGGAATGGGGGAAATAAATACAGTAGAAGAAGAATGGGTAGCTTTGAGGGATGAAGTAGTGAAGGCAGCAGACGATCAAGTAGGTAAAAAGAAGAGGGTTAGTAGAAATCCTTGGGTAACAGAAGAAATATTGAATTTAATTGATGAAAGGAGAAAATATAAAAATGCAGTAAATGAAGCAGGCAAAAAGGAATACAAACGTCTCAAAAATGAGATCGACAGGAAGTGCAAAATGGCTAAGCAGGGATGGCTAGAGGACAAATGTAAGGATGTAGAGGCTTATCTCACTAGGGGTAAGATAGATACTGCCTACAGGAAAATTAAACAGACCTTTGGAGATAAGAGAACCACATGTATGAACATCAAGAGCTTAGATGGAAACCCAGTTCTAAGCAAAGAAGGGAAAGCAGAAAGGTGGAAGGAGTATATAGAGGGTCTATACAAGGGCGATGCACTTGAGGACAATATTATGGAAATGGAAGAGGATGTAGATGAAGATGAAATGGGAGATACGATACTGCGTGAAGAGTTTGACAGAGCACTGAAGGACCTGAGTCGAAACAAGTCCCCCGGAGTAGACAACATTCCATTGGGAGAGCCAGTCCTGACAAAACTCTACCATCTGGTGAGCAAGATGTATGAAACAGGCGAAATACCCTCAGACTTCAAGAAGAATATAATAATTCCAATCCCAAAGAAAGCAGGTGTTGACAGATGTGAAAATTACCGAACAATCAGTTTAATAAGCCACAGCTGCAAAGTACTAACACGAATTCTTTACAGACGAATGGAAAAACTAGTAGAAGCCGACCTCGGGGAAGATCAGTTTGGATTCCGTAGAAATACTGGAACACGTGAGGCAATACTGACCTTACGACTTATCTTAGAAGAAAGATTAAGGAAAGGCAAACCTACGTTTCTAGCATTTGTAGACTTAGAGAAAGCTTTTGACAATGTTGACTGGAATACTCTCTTTCAAATTCTAAAGGTGGCAGGGGTAAAATACAGGGAGCGAAAGGCTATTTACAACTTGTACAGAAACCAGATGGCAGTTATAAGAGTTGAGGGACATGAAAGGGAAGCAGTGGTTGGGAAGGGAGTAAGACAGGGTTGTAGCCTCTCCCCGATGTTATTCAATCTCTATATTGAGCAAGCAGTAAAGGAAACAAAAGAAAAATTTGGAGTAGGTATTAAAATCTATGGAGAAGAAATAAAAACTTTGAGGTTCGCCGATGACATTGTAATTCTGTCAGAGACAGCAAAGGGCTTGGAAGAGCAGTTGAACGGAATGGAAGGTGTCTTGAAGGGAGGATATAAGATGAACATCAACAAAAGCAAAACGAGGATAATGGAATGTAGTCGAGTTAAGTCGGGTGATGCTGGGGGTATTAGATTAGGAAAAGAGACACTTAAAGTAGTAAAGGAGTTTTGCTATTTGGGGAGCAAAATAACTGATGAGGCACGAAGTAGAGAGGATATAAAATGTAGACTGGCAATGGCAAGGAAAGCATTTCTGAAGAAGAGAAATTTGTTAACATCGAGTATAGATTTAAGTGTCAGGAAGTTATTTCTGAAAGTATTTGTATGGAGTGTAGCCATGTATGGAAGTGAAACATGGACGGTAAATAGTTTGGACAAGAAGAGAATAGAAGCTTTTGAAATGTGGTGCTACAGAAGAATGCTGAAGATTAGATGGGTAGATCACATAACTAATGAGGAAGTATTGAATAGGATTGGGGAGAAGAGAAGTTTGTGGCACAACTTGACCAGAAGAAGGGATCGGTTGGTAGGACATGTTCTGAGGCATCAAGGGATCACCAATTTAGTATTGGAGGGCAGCGTGGAGGGTAAAAATCATAGGGGGAGACGAATACACTAAGCAGATTCGGAAGGATGTAGGTTGCAGTAGGTACTGGGAGATGAAGAAGCTTGCACAGGATAGAGTAGCATGGAGAGCTGCATCAAACCAGTCTCAGGACTGAAGACCACAACAACAACACATGTGAAGTTCTTTTGTGTTCACGATTTATGTGACCTTTGAAGAGTGGGTGAAGGCATTTGCAGAGGGATTTCTAAGAGATGAGGGAAAAGTAGACAAGATCATTTCAGACAATAGACATCAGTTCGGGTCACGCATGTGGCAAAATCTTTTACGTAGGGGGACAATTACCACAATACATATTTCTCATTGTCATCCTGCATCAGATATATCTGTAACGTCGATCAGTTGTAGAATTTTGGAACAAGTATTATGTTCGAGTAATATGGCTTTTCTGGAAACTAGAAATCTACTCTGTAGGAATCAGCATGGGTTTCGAAAAAGACGATCGTGTGAAACCCAGCTCGCGCTATTCGTCCACGAGACTCAGAGGGCCATAGACACGGGTTCCCAGGTAGATGCCGTGTTTCTGGACTTCCGCAAGGCGTTTGATACAGTTCCCCACTGTCACTCAATGAACAAAGTAAGAGCATATGGGCTAGCAGACCAATTGTTTGATTGGATTGAAGAGTTCCTACGTAACAGAACGCAACATATCATTCTCAATGGAGAGAAGTCATCCGAAGCAAGAGTGATTGCAGGTGTGCCGCAGGGGAGTGTCGTAGGACCGTAGCTATTCACAGTAGATATAAATGACCTTGTGGATGACATCGGAAGTTCACTGAGGCTTTTTGCGGATGATGCTGTGGTATATCGAAGGGTTGTAACAATGGAAAATTGTACTGAAATGCAGGAGGATCTGCAGCGAATTGACGCATGGTGCAGGTAATGGCAATTGAATCTCAATGAAAGACAAGTGTAATGTGCTGCGAATACATAGAAAGAAAGATCCCATACCTTTTAGCTACAATATAGCAGGTCAGCAACTGGAAGCAGTAAATACCTTAAATTATCTGGGAGTACGCATTAGGAGAGATTTAAAATGGAACGATCATATAAAGTTGATCATCGGTAAAGCAGATGCCAGACTGAGATTCATTGGAAGAATCCTAAGGAAAAGCAATCCGAAAACAAAGGAAGTAAGTTACAATACGCTTGTTCGCACACTACTTGAATATTGCTCAGCAGTGTGGGATCCGTACCAGATAGGATTGATAGAAGAGATAGAGAAGATCCAACGGAGAGCAGCGCGCTTCGTTACAGGATCATTTAGAATCGCGAAAGCGTTACGGAGATGATAGATAAAATCCAGTGGAAGACTCTGCAGGAGAGACTCTCAGTAGCTCGGTACGGGCTTTTGTTGAAGTTTCGGGAACATACCTTCACCGAGGAGTCAAGCAGTGTATTGCTCCCTCCTACGTATATCTCGCGAAGAGTCCATGAGGATAAAATCAGAGAGATTAGAGCCCACACAGAGGCATACTGACAATCCTTCTTTCCAAGAACAATACGAGACTGGAATAGAAGGGAGAACCGATAGAGGTACTCAAGGTACCCTCCGCCACACACCGTCAGGTGGCTTGCGGAGTATGGATGTAGATGTAGATGTAGATATAGAATATAAGTTGAATAATAGGAAAACAATAGATTCCTCCTGGACGTAGTTAGTTAAGGACAACAACATAGCTCGCGAGATATTCACTTCTAAACGCACACTACGTCTTCACTGTAGAACCCACAGAAATCTCACAAGTGCACAAGTCACCACTACGAAATATTTCTTTCTATCTGCCGCGACCATGCGCAAACTGCTCCACTGTCCAAGTCTTTCCGCCGACTGTGCGTCCGCCGCGCCGCCGCGTCCAGCCCTTCTGTCTCCTGTGCCCTACTCTCCAGAACTCTTCACCCGAACTCGCTTCCATCCAGTCATCCCATTCACGAGCACTGTGATTGGCTAGAGCGCTCGCGCAATTTATTCATGCCAACGCACCCACACAAACATAATGAAACACATTCGAAGAACTGGATTTATATTTAAATAACTTGAAATTATATAAATATTCCTACGGCTGGACCATAAACACGCTCTAACACACATTATTAGATACATAAACAAATTAAATAAACATATATCAAAGGAATAGAACAAGATTAGATTAGATTAGATTAGTTTTTCGATCCATAGATCCGCGCTGAGGAGGTCCTCGAGGATGTGGAACATGTTAATATTTTTTTTTAAAGCTGAAATAACAATACTAATAGTATGAATATGTACAATACGTCATTTGTTTCTATTAAAAATTCGCAATGGAGTAGAAGGAGTTGGCCACTATTAAGTCTTACACGCTCCTTTACAACTCATCAGCTTCTTTAAAACAAAAGGAAGGCCAGTAGCCTAATGTCTCTGTGCACTCTATAACACAGTAAGTATTTAACCAGATTCTTCATGAATAGTATATATCTGATATAAACAAAGACATAGATGAATAAATATATTTATAAGCATGTTGATACCGTTTTTTCGTGTAACTGTGGAGTAGTTAAAGCCTGACGCGATCGATAGTAATCGGCCACTTTGACCTCCAATAACTCATATACTATTCAAGTTACATGCCTGAAATTCATACCAATTTAGATTTACACTAATAGTTTTCTAAAGACACGGCGATCGACAAAATCGGATGAAGCGTTTATATTTTGGAAATTCGTTGCTGGGTGTTACTTGTATAATTTATCATCAAATATTAAACTTTAAACTAATAAAGACACTGGAAATCTGATTACACCATCAGAATGGTCGTGCAAATACTGGTAATGTACATGATTCTTTTTGGGTATCGTGATTCATCTGGTTACTATTAATTTCTATATGAACTGTGAAATGTCTGCCATTAAGGTGTCACGAAGTCCACCATCTTTGGCACTCCCGGCGTGTCTCCTTCATCAACATAGCGTCACCATGGGGTTCCCAGCCACGCGGCTGGACCCCTCTTCCTTCGGCCAGCGTCTGGCACCACGTGGTCGGCCTGCCGCGCCCGCCAGGAGGCCCGTGCGGCTACTGCTTCCTCCGAACTTAAAATATTTTCAGGGTGTCGCAACTCGCCCGTTACCTCAAATGCTGAATATCAAGTTCGGGAGTAGCCTTATAAGATAGAGTCTGGTAGGTAAATGTCTTAAGGTAGATATATCAATTACAGTGATTTGATGCGTTGACCATCTTCCTCTAATGAAATGTTGGAAAGTGATTTTTTTTTCTGAAGAATAAAAATTGTCTTGATGTCTGAGATGCATTGCGACTGTGGGGTATTTTCACATCCTTTTTTCACTGGTTTCATCGACTGGTTGAGTAACGAAGAGTAAGATTTTAGTGAAATCACAAGGACACCTCAAGCGAGATTACGACTTTTTCAAGTGAAGTAAGAATTTGTTGATTCGAAGTACCAGTATGGGAAAGAGCGCTGTGTTGTTTTTTGAAGTTAGTTCCTGAAAACCGATGCAGAGATAAGGACAGCTGTGTATAAGAAGAAACGAAAAGGACTGAAAATGTAGACTAATATTGAACTTCCTTTATCGTAGCGCTTAAGATCGACTGTCCTTGTGCGATGGGACCATGGGAAGATCGCCGCAAGTACGTCTGAAGATAATAGTCTGGAGAAATCAAGAAATAGAATTATTCCATGGAGTGAAGATGAGAGAATTGAGAGATATAAGTTGTATGTTGTATCAAGTCTCAAGGTTGTGATGAGTGAAAGGATCACGTCCATAGAGGATTCCCAACAACAAACTTTATTTACCAGGGATCAAAACAACTGACACTGGTAACAGCACTAATACGCGATGAGCTTGCAACTTACTATTCGTTCAAATAATCCATAAAGTCATAATTTCGGAAAACTCTTGCAAAGTAACAAGCGTAACGTTTAAGGACACATATTTTAATTTAAGACAGATGGCAGTGACTTCTTTCAATAAAAGATTTTTTTTAAACTTAGAACTTATGCTTTTGCTTGTGACAAAGCTAAGCTGAAAAAAAAGGGGCAAGAAGTTTCAAGAAAAGAGTTTACAGATATTGTACTCGTTCAATACAAATACTTTAGGCAAAATTAGGACTAACAAGCTTGGTGGCTAAGAAAGGGTTTGATATCTTTTGAATTATTTAAAACACTGGAAACATTATTTACAAGCTATAGTTTTAAATCAGAAAAAATTCTTAAAGGTAGGATATATGCAACAAATACAGTACTGCTCGAACTTAGGAGCCTTCCGCGGTCGTGGATCCACTTAGCTGTACTGGTCAAGCCGCAACGCGTGAGGCGCAGCGTAGCCGGCTTAGAAAACAGCAAGTTTCTTCTATAACACGCCAAACCGACTATTACAACATGGCCCGTTTTACGCCGACTGTGAAGCCAACCAGACTTTTGCATGTAAGTTGTTAAACCAGCTATTAACGTACAGACTTGCAAGCAGCCAACAAGCCTCAAGTTGTTATAGCGAATTACAATACTTTAAAGCACGTAAGACATTTTCATTGCAACTTTAACCATCAAATGATATAAGTAGGAGGCTTACTGAAATACTCTAGCAGTGCACAAAGCACTAAAAGCACAGCTCATTATAGGATTAAGATAAACTTATCCGTTTAAAATTACAACTAAAACGGCACTGCATAATTTGAGCTGCTAGCGCACACAGTTGAGCAGAGGTAGCCAGTACGTAACCAAGAACTGCAAGAACCATGGATACTAGTAACTTGACTGGCCCGCAATTACGACTACACACGCTGCTATTCAATATAACATACTTCAAATAACTTAACATACTTTACCATAGTCGCGCTTATTGTACTTGCGAGTCGGCCGGAGTGGTCGAGTGGTTCTAGGCGCTACAGTCCGGAACCGCGTGACCGCTACGGTCGCAGGTTCGCATCTTGCCTCGGGCATGGATGTGTGTGATGTCCTTAGGTTAGTTAGGTTTAAGTAGTTCTAAGTCCACAGCACTGATGACCTCAGAAGTTAAGTCCCATAGTGCTCGGAGCCATTTTATCCATTTTGTACTTGCGAGGCATTGGGCTTTAAAGAAAACAGATATTACTGCAGAAAAATTTCCCGGGCGCAAGTTCTGTACAGTTTGAACAATTTGCGCAGTCTTTGTTAGTTAGACCCTGTAACTTTAAATGCTAATATTTTAGGTTAGACTGCACCGTGACTGTTACTGATATTAAATGAAACAACAGGTTTATTGTTACCAGCCACTGCACTGTCTATTTATCTCCACGACACGTTTGAAAGGTTTAAAACTCTATCATCAGGTGGATTTGCATTTGTTAGTATGACATATGTGTGTGTTGTGTTACGATTTTTTGGAAGAACTTGTGGGACTGAAATAGTGTTAGTTTCTCCACTAGGCAGTGCCACAAGTCCTCCAAAAAATCGCAACACAACACAGACAAACACATATGTCATGCTAACAAATGCAAACCTACATGATGGAAGTTTAAACCTTTAAAAAGTGTCATGGAATAAATAAACAGTGACTGGTTACAGTAAACCTGTTGTTTCATTTAATAGACCCGGTAAGTTACGCAATAGACACAGGTAGTACTTGTAAGCAAAACGGCACCGACAGGTGACAGACCACAAAACTTCCTATCGACTATACCGTCGCATTACCTCCGAGTTCCACTGAGAGAGGAACGAGTCATCTTGTCCTTTTCTCTTTTATTCTAATCTGCTATCACAGACTGCACTACAAATTGCGTAATGCACTGCATGGTCACCGCTACTGATTTTCATTCTTCATCTTCTACCAGATATATGAAACCAACAACTAGCGTATCTACCAGACTACACACATTCTTCTCATAATCCAAAAACCAATCAAAAACAATTCAGAGTTACTAGTACTGAACAACACTAGTAGTTACACAAGGAAAATGTAAGAGAAAAGCATTCTATTTTATGTGCCATTTCCATCTTGACCGATCACCACCTGGCACCTGTTTTGATCACAAGCGAGGTAGACTATTCCTATACGTCGGTCGGGGGCCTGAAGATGGCGTAGTAAAGCGATGAAACTTGTTGCCCAATAAAATAAGGTTGAAAATTGACGGCTGAAAGCCGTTTAATTTGACATCCCCTATCGAACATTAGAGTCCCGCAACCATCGCTAAAAAGATGGACATACAGAAGTTTGTGGTCTTGTTTTGTGTTTTCCTTTTATGATGAGTTGCTAGTTAGTGTGATTGTGGTGTTAGCCTTGTAAGCCACAACCACCCATTTCTTGTCCTAAGTGGGGCCTCACTATCTTGAATGCTGAAGTTTTTGCTACATACAACAAATAGCTTTTAGGGAAATTTCATTTGGAAAAGTAACGTTTTTAAACGGTTAAACAGGAGTTTACTTCGGGTATACATAATAATGAAAGACAGAGAGAGATGAGATGGTACTCAGTTGTAGCTTGTAATAAACTTTGTAGATTGTTTGGTAAGTAATGAAGACTGTATTAATATTCTGTGCAAGGATTTCTTTTGTAAACAGACTAAGTATTTTTGTATTTTGAAAGGAATTTCGCCTCTCGATAAGGGAGTGAAGCCAATCTCGTAGAGGGCATCAGAGAGTCTTCCCGCAGAGCTACCTCAGCTGTATACGGGTGAGCAGAGACGCATGAAAATCATACAGACTCCCGCTGTAAAGCACTAGGCAGGGTACACACACCTCCCCTGCTCCCCCTTTGTGGCTCTCCACGGCATGACAGCAGTCTACCTGCAGTCAGCTGACTCCAGGTGACCTTGTTGGCAGCAACAGACTGACGTTGTTTCCTACAGTTTGAGGAGCTGGGGGGTCCCTCCTCCATTCTTGCTGCACCGGACACTCCACACAGCGGACACTCTGCGTGATGGGGTGACTTAGGACCCATGAACCAGGCGAATGTCCATACCACCTCATTGACTGGAGCTCCTGGAATTGCTGCAAAAGTAGTCAGGCCAAGGGGAAATGGATTTTCAACGGTTTGTTGTGATGGGACAACCCTGTACTAACAGGCGCCATGCACTGGCGATGTATTGATGACCATGATGTAAACGAGAGCCGTATATTGATATATGGTAGTATGCAACCTTATCCACATTTTTATGTGATCACTGATATGAGTGTAGCGAGTACACTAGTTGTCTGCCGTGTCATCAGTTTCTGACGCTATGAGCTTAGTTTTAAAAATAACATAAAATAAAATAAAAATAAAGAGACGTTTTATCAAAATGAAGAATACTAATGACTGTTTTCCGTTGCCTATCAAGTGGATGTAGTGATTATCAGTTCCTAAACTTTCGTAAATCTAAGTCATGGACATAATTTTAGTGAGTGATGGCAGTGACAGAGGGATACCAGTCTGGTAATCGCCCGCCATATGGCCCCATAACCAGGGCAGACGGTCTGGAGTGCCATATCATTTCATAGCAGCAGGACCACTTTGGTTGCCATTCGCAGCATCCTCATAGCACAATGGTACGTCGACGATATTGTTGGACCCGTTTTGTTGCCATTTGTGGCAAGCCGTCCAGGGTTTACATTTCAGCAGGATAATGCTCGCTCGCACACGGCGAGAGTTTCTAGTGCTTGTCTTCATACTTTCCGAACCCTACCTTTGAAAGCAGGGTCGCCGGAACTCTCCCCAGTTGACAAAGGTTGGAGCATTATGGCAGCGCCCTCCAACAGTCTCGGGATTTTGACGATCTAAGGCGCGAATAGAACAGAATTTGGTACGATCATTCAATTCCAACGGCTTGCATAAGGACCAGAGATGGATCAACGCGTACTGACTTGCTCAATTTATGAAGCTCTTTTTATCGAATAAATCATCCAGTTTTTCTGAAACTGTAATCATAAGTTTGTTTGTACGTGTTTGTCACATTTACCGATCTCTGTCTCATTTGGAAATTCCTTTGTGGTCTTTTTTTTTTCGCAGGGTGTATGGCAGGGTCTGTAGAAATACAAGTCATTGATACGTGATTTGGTATCTATACTTCCTAAACAGTAAGGTTATTTGCATTTGATCTCACACATCAAGGTATATTTCTGTTAGCGGGAAGTATGAATCTTTGTTGCAACTTGCGTATCAACATATTTATTTTAGTGAGGATGGTTGTTGTGTAGAATTATGTAATTAGCAGTGTTCTATTATGTCTGTAAATTATATTTGACCCAAGTGATGGCAAGTACTCCGAACAAGACACAGCCAGGGCGCAGCTGGTGCGAGTGCCATAGGGACTTCTTACTTGCGCGAGTTTCACCAGCACCACGGACGGTGGTGAGGATGAAGATACCGACTTCGCCTCGCCCAACCGCCGGCCGAGTACAACCCACCAATGACCGGACGTCAATGGACAGAAGCCTACACGGAAGATCGAAGAGCAGCTCTCGCGCACTTGGTAATAGATCGCGGTCCAGGGCTGACTTACGCAGAGAACTAGTGAACTCTTAGAACTGAACAGACAGTTGTCGTAATTGCATTTGCTATGTACTGTGAAGTTTACCTGCTTTCATTTGCACTTAGCCATTGAGGGCCTTTTTTATGATATAAGTTATTACAGTCAGTGTTGCAGACTTCAGTATTCAACTAGTCACAAAGATAAGTAAATCTTTTAACTTATATGCGTGACTTTGTTACTAATTTGTTGGAGTGTCGTAGAACATTCGTTCTTCTATCCTGTTACCTAACCCTGGGGCATAGCTGTGTAATAGTGGCAGGGGAAATTGTCTTAGCGGTGTATTGCACCAGAAGCCGTTCCACGAACTCACAAACTCGGCCTACCGTAAGGACTGTGGCAACTTGCTCTTCACAGCAGTAGCGACGAGGTCTACACAAAACTGACGACGAGGGTTTACAAAAAGTAAAAATCTTCTTTGGAGAATATTTTATACATAACTCTTGTTATTCATAGTGGCTCTCTAGATTATTTTTTACGTGTTTCATAATGCTTGTGTTGCTAAAATAATAATTATAAGTTGTGGTGGGCTAATAGGTTTAATTTCCCGTCTGGGTCCTCACCACTGTGTCACGATGAATAAGAAAAGAAAAACGTCACTAGAATTTGATAACATATAGCTACAACTCCCGGGCTACTTTCTTTCCAACATTGGAGTAGTGAAAGATTTCTGTCTCAGCCACTTTCATCAAAATATTATCAGTAATGATTAACTTGGTTTCACATAGTGCAGAAGATTGCTCTTCTCTTATTTGCTTATCATATAATCATGCATGGAAGAAGTATTTGTGTGAAGAACCAGTTTTATTGATTAAATTTCGTTTTATCTCGTGTCAGTATCCTACCCTAACGTTTTGCCCGTAACATAATCATGGCTAGTTCTGTGATGTATGACTATGTGGTTATCTAAGAGTGCTTGTGTGATCATACAATTACAGCTTTCGTGATTCTCGTTGTTGTTGTTGTTTTTGTTGTTCTTGGAGTATGGGACTGTCCTTTGCATTTTTAGCTTTCAAAGTTTGCTTGTAGGGTGACACACCGGACACAAAAGCTTTTTACCACTCTTTTTAAAAGTGCGTCTTGTGATTGGTTAGTCGGACCAACATATGAACTGTTTGTGAGGTAACGAGCGAGTTGTGGAGCCCTGAAAATTTCTAAGTTCCGAGCTGGGGCCTCTTGGTGGGTCGCAGCCCGGCAGCAATCACGTGGTGCCGAACGTTAGCTTAGCAACTGCGTGATGCCGCACAAACGCCGGTCCAGCCGTGTGGCTGGGAATTACACGGTGACACTGTGCTGATGAAGGAGACATGTCAGGAGTGCCAAAAATGGTGGACTTTGTGAAACCTTAATGGCAGATAATTCACAGTTTGTATAGAAATTAATAGTAGTCAGATGAATCATGATACCTCAAAAAGAAACATGTACGTTACCATTATTTGCACAAGATTCTGATGGTGTAATCAGATCTGAATATCTTTATTAGTTTAAAGCTTATTATCTGAGTGTAAATTATACAAGTAACACCCAGCAACGAATTTCCAAAATCTAAATGCTTCATCCCATTTCGTCGATCAACGTGTCTTTAGAAAGCTATTAGTGTAAACCTAAATTGGTATAAACTACAGGCATGTAACTTGAATAGTACTGGTTATTGGAAGTCAAAGGGGCCGATTACTATCGGCGTCAGGCCATAAGAACTCCACAGTTACACGAAAAAACGGTAGCAGCATGCTTATAAATATACTTACTCATCTATGTCTTTGTTTATACCCGATATATGCTATTCATGGGAGAAATTGGTTAAATATTTACTGTGTTTTAGAAAGCACAGAGACATTAGGCTACTGGCCTACCTTTTGTTGCTATTCCTTTGATGTATGTTTATTTAAATTGTTTAGGTATTTAATAATGTGTGTTAGAGCGTGTTTATGGTCCAGCTATGGGAATATTTATTTAATTTCAAGTTATTTAAATGTAAATCCAGTATTTGGTATGTGTTTCACCATGTTTGTGAGTGCACGTTGGCTTGGAGACATGGAGGGAGTGCTCTAGCCATTCACAGCGCTCGTTACTAAGAGAGACATATCGAGGTTGGGGAGGAGCATTGTTTCTGGATAGGACATGAGGTACTTCTGGAAGGTACGGCACAGGACACGGGGATTGCTGGACGTGACGTCGCGACGGACGCTCGATTGCGGCAGATAGAAATACTTTGGAGGGCTGACTTGTGCACTTGTGAGATTTCCGTGGCTTCTACAGTGAAGACGTAGTGTGCGTTTAGAAGTGAATATCTCGCGAGCTGTGTTGTCGTTCATAACTAATTGTGTGCAGTAGGAATCGATTGTTTCCTTGTTATTCAACTTATACTTTATTTAATTGCTGGACCATTGACACCAATAAGTGTTTTGCAGAAATATACCGCATTTTCAAAAGTACTTCTACTCATCATTTAACGTCGTTAAGATAGTACCTGCAGATTTTATTTAATTGCAATCTTTCATTTATAAATATATATGTTACATTCATAATTCGCAATTGCCGAGTAATAGAAACCTTCCACCATTCGATTCATGTGTGTATTCTTATCGTATACTGTAGACTCAGCAGTATTTGACCTGTAATGCGGCGACTGATTATCCCAGCTCCTAGACAACGAAACTAGCCAAAAATTATAATATTGCAACTCTGAGTCGGAGGGTACGTAGTTCAGGTTCAATATCATTTCCTTTCATCACTTTATTTGAAAGCCCGCATGTTGTATTTTCCACCGATTGCGTTCAAACTTTTGTTTGGGAAGGCTGAGGAACGGATGCTTGCATTTTTCCTGTCCACACGATTGGATGAAGCATTAAATGGTGCTCGGTCGTCTCTCTTGACAATTTGCTGTTGTCCACCAACACTCACGGAGGATGCACCAAAGCGCAGTGAGTGTGATGTTTGTGAAAGATTTTGGTGCCAACAAGCCATGGTCTGATAGTGCGGTCAGTAGCACCTGCAACTCTAGAACGCATTTAGAATAAAAAAAGTTGGTTGGAAACTGGCTAGTCACTTAGTTTTGTAATGTAAGTAATCAATGCAACAGCTAATTTCAGTTGACAAGGAATTAATAGAGGTAAATTTTGAATCTGTAAATTTTATCGTTTTTCAACTTAATGTTTGGAAGGACGAATTGTTTTTCGTTAGCAACACGAGTTAGAATTTCTGCATTGTGCTCTATATATGTTTTTGAGCACAATGAATGGTCACAAGCCAGATTTGATAGAAACCACCCGAAGGTCACAGGAATTATTTGTGAATTTATCTTCTAGTGTCTATCTCACATCGCTGTAATGACGTTTTGGGTTTTTAATGCCTTCACAAGAGCAACGATATCCCATCTTTCTAATAACACGATTCTATGCTGATAGGCATAATTTTAACCATAATATTAAGGCGACAGATTTTTGTTAAATGATTGATAAACTCGAGGAGAATGAATCTGATGTTAATAAAATCCTCTTTCGTGGAGTATGGTTCGCTAGTCATTTCACCTGCGTGCTTTCCACCACTTCTTTTCACCTCCTGTGTTTAATGAGAATTTCTGGCCTGCTTGAGAAACATCTTTTTAGTTATCAAGGAAATTAATTCCTCCATCAGTCGTATTGAAGTCGTTTAGTCAGATTCCTTTGCAGGGTCTAGATATATCATGAAGTCAAATCTGAGTATATTCTCTTACTGACTACAGACGAAATTTCCGTCAGTGGAATTTACCAATACGTAGCAACTGACTGCTCTTGACAGGAAGCACAACAGCTCCATCACGTCCATTAGACATGGTGGAAGGTTTACCCGTATCTGGAAAAGTTCTGAGGGTGTGGATTAAGGTTAAATCTAATTAAAAGAATAACGGGAATCGTTTAACGTTGTGCAACAAGCATCAAAATCAAACTTTGAAAGCAATAAGTGCACAATCTCTCTCGTCCTTCAAGGTATAAAGCAAATATTGCACTGGAAGCCAAAATTCACACTGCAGTGTGACGGTTGCTATGGCAGGAACGTGGCAGCAGATGCTGGCCTGCAACGACAAGTAATCGCCATGGTGGGCACAGCCCGTACCACTGTCCGGAACGTTGTAGACTGATTAATTGCCATGACGCCGTCACGCAGCCAATGGAATTTTATTAATACTGGTCGTTGCAGTCTGTCATAACACTCGTTAATGATCACTCAGCCGCGGTGATTCATCAACGTCGCTGTATTAGACTTAATTTCGACTCTACTTTTCCACGTTAATAACAACAATTAGGCAGGAAATCACTTAGGACAAGCAGAGCTTACTGACCCCAAACCGGTTTTTGCGTATTAGCCGATGTACGTTTGAGCGGAAGGCGACTGAGCTGATGTACAGCATCTACATCCCGAGGGGAATTGCGGTGTAAAAAATGGAAATTTGTGGTAATGTCTTATGGGACCAAACTGCTGAGGTCACCGGTCCCTAAGCTTACGCATTACTTAATCTAACTTAAACTAACTTAGGCAAAGGACAACACACACCCATGCCCGAGGGAGGACTCCAACCTCCGACGGGGGGAGCCGTTCGGACGTGACAAGGCGCCTGAGACCGCGCGGCTACCCCTCGTGGCAATTGCGGTGTATTTGTATTTATTTTCGCTCTACGAAAATGTGTGTGCTATTTATACTATTTAAAATTTCGATGGTAGTCGTAAAATATGTAACGAGGGGAAAACTAAGACACAGAATTGACGTGTTCCGACAGTGACGTCCCCTCTTTTTATTCTCCAGTTTCACACGCTACTGGGAATGGCGTCGTTTCTTTTTCTCAAGAGCTTGTAACTTTGTCCTTCTAGAGCACAGAAATTAATTTTTTGCTCCACCTGAATATTTGCGAACGTATCTGAGCTTAGTTTCAAGGGAAGTAGGAAATGTAAGTCATACGAAATTTAAAAAAAGAAAAAAACTATTGTTAAATAAAAACAAAACAATAATTACAATAAAAGTATTATTCTACGTATCTAGACTGAAGCGGTGAGTGAAAATTTGTACCAAGGCCGGGAATGTAACGCAATTCTCCTTTTTACTAGACAGGTGAGTTAGCCACCAAGCCCCTTGGTAAAGCGGTTCACGCAACTGCACGTATTACCCTGACACGCCTACCTCTTCGATCCAAATTCCCACTGTTGCCCCAGTCTACTTTCAGTTCCCCCTTACAAACGAACAGAATTGCCGAGGCTCTCCATGTTCTGGAATAGCACCTCAGCATCGAAGGTAAATGGGGAATCTAACTGAAACCCAGGTGCAGGTACTTTCACAAATGAAATGAGACGATTTTGGTAATTTTGCTGGTCTTATACAGTCTGTATGAGACCAGTAAAGTCTCTGAAATTATTTAATTTCATTTAAACAATAAAGGTAGATCGAAAGTGCACATCTTTGCACATGTGTGAAATCAAAATTTGCTCTTGGGTCACGTTCAGTACCATGTCGCTCCACCTCTTGTAATTTAGCATGCTTCGAGCCTCCTTGGCACACTGTCCACAAGGGGCTTGACGTCGCTACTCGAGCCCACTCCCCTCTTTGGTGGCGACCCTTTTGATTCCACGTTTCAGCTGATCCCAAGCACGCTCAGTCGGGTTCATTCTAGCAGTTGGTTTCTGCTCCCTAGAGAGGAGTGTTCAGGAAATTTGCACTATGTGTTCACGCATAGTTGTATTTAAAGACCATCTTATCGCAGCAATTTCGACAGTAGGGTCCTCAAATTACCCTCAAGAGTGATGAGAGGCGTCCAGCATCCTCATTCCTCAGACGTGCGCTGGTACCTTCTCAGCTCCACATCCTTCTATGACGATAGGTCTCAGATAAATCCAGTTCTCGTCAGTGAATAACAGCTGACAGTTTTATTCCAGATTGCATCGAACAGCCCCTTTGCTGACTTTATTCACTCTTATTCATTCACTACGACACTGGTGTACTTCTCTTAGCCTAGAGGCCAAGATCATTACTTGGAGAAGATTTTGTACTGTATGGGCCGCCTTCACGTAGACCGCACACAGTACTTTTACTTTTTCTGTGGGGTGTGTAGGAGCCGTAATTTGTAGGTAGCAGTCATTAGCTGGGGGGTCACTACGAGGCAGATTTTTAATGTTCTATCTATAGCGGTTGAATATCTCCATGACGCCGCTATCGTTGCGTTGCACACCAATTCGGCAATCAATTTCCCGTGCGTAAAACCCTACTTTGCTATAAAATGATGATATGCTCAGGGTCTGAGCTTAAAGTGGCCACTGTAGGCGTGTTACGAGGCTGAAGAGAGTACACGAGGCAGACTGTTCGTTTCACAATGGGAGACAAAGCGTGCTTTAGTAAACTGTACTGTAAATGCTGTTGTGTACGACTTCATACACAACGGTAAGGCTGCAGTGAGGAGCAGCTATCGTCGTCGTAGGGAAGCTGGAAAGGAGCACAAATGGTTAGCGAATACACAAATACAGTAAACAGAAGTTGTAGCATCTCCAAGCAAGGCGAAAATACTTTACAAAACGGCAATAAAGTCCACCTATTATTACAAGAAGCAAACTAAAGAGCATCGTGTAGAGTGAGGCTGTCACTAATAATGCACGAGAGAACTGTCGAAGGCTGACTAAGACAGAAGACTGTCGAACACAGCGACTGAGACTATGGCTTGTACCTGCCGCCTGCGATCCTATGTCGTCATAGTTAGTGCTGCTGGAGGCGTGACCCAGCAGGCGCGCGTTATTGGATCTGCTGGGTCCCTGCGCGACCACTTTCGGCATCTGTTGGCAAACGTGTTTCAGTTGCCAACTGTGAGACGCTGATTATGACGGTGTCGATCTATGATACCACAAATATAGGTTCACTTTTACACACACACACACACACACACACATATATATATATATATATATATATATATATTCTCCAGTCGTATATACATATTGGACTGGAGAACTGAGTTCCAGGATACAAAGAAACACAGCAGAGGAAAGGAAGTTGAAAGTGACCATCATTCGTCTCTTGGCAGCAAGTTTCTGAAGGCGGATCAAAGCTGGACTGCTGGAATTGCTTCAGTCTCATCCGAATGGTTCTGCTGCATTTCCTGAAGACTACGAGGGTTGACATAAAAGTTTTCTGGGTAAAGTACCCCGTCATAATGTATAAAACTACTGCTGCTGGAGAAAAACCAAGGCCTCTGCAACCGTGGCCGAAACGTTGGCTTTTCTCCATCAGCAGTAGTTTTATACATTATGACGAGGTACCATAACCAGAAAACTTTTATGTCGTCTGACTCTGGCCGCGAAAGCCTACGCAATTATACTATGAGGGTTGTTGAAATACTCCTTGGACTTGAGGGATTCCCACACAAAGTAATGGCACACTGACAGACCAGGTTACATGGGTGGCTAATATACTACCAGCCCCTACATCATACATCAGTCCTGCAAATCGCTAATGTCTTGTGTCTTCCGGCGTTGCTACTTTCATATAGACAACCGCATCACCTGCAAATAGTCTTAAAATCTTCCGACGCATTCTAATAGATCATTTATATACACTGTAAACATTAACAGTCCTATGACACTTCCTTGGAGTTCTCGGGAAACTGCGTTTACATCTGTCCATTTTGTTCCGTTAAGAGTGACGTGTTAAATTCTTTCTGCAAGGAAGTCTTGAATCCAGCGGCAAACCTAGCCCGATACACGACAAGCTCTATTTCTTTCTCTAATTGGTAGTGTGAGACAGATTGAACACATAATAAGTCTTTTATGAATTTGAAACGTATATGATATAGCCGGCCGCGGTGGTCTAGCGGTTCTAGGCGCTCAGTCCGGAACCGCGCGACTGCTACGGTCGCAGGTTCGAAACCTGCCTCGGGCATGGATGTGTGTGATGTCCTTAGGTTAATTAGCTTTAAGTAGTTCTAAGTTCTAGGGGACTGATGACCATAGATGTTAAGTCCCATAGTGCTCAGAGCCATTTGAAACGTATCTGATACTTATTCTTGGTTGAGTGGCAATCCAGTATTAGGTTATACAATTTTATACATAGCTAAATAACTAGCTTTATTTACATTTTACATATCACAAATGGAAATGCAGGAAGCTAGTCAAGCTGAATTTATTTATCTTGGCGCTGCAGCCCATGGAGCTCAAATAACGATCTTAAAAACATTACATACTGAAGTTTTCGTTAAATAACATCAGGATAATGGGGAAATGGGTTTTATTACTCAAAAAGTCTTCGAGGCACTCAAATATCTGGGTACCAAAACCGTATGCTCGGACCTCCGTCAACAGTCTGCAGTGGACATCGTGTCAAATGCTTTCCGGATGCCGGCCGGAGTGGCCGTGCGGTTCTAGGCGCTACAGTCTGGAGCCGAGCGACCGCTCCGGTCGCAGGTTCGAATCCTGCCTCGGGCATGGATGTGTGTGATGTCCTTAGGTTAGTTAGGTTTAATTAGTTCTAAGTTCTACTCTACTGATGACCTCGGAAGTTAAGTCGCATAGTGCTCAGAGCCATTTGAACCATTTTTAGAGCTTTCCGAATATCTAGGAATATAGAATCTGCTTGTTGCTCTCCATCCATGATTTGTAGGATATCACGGAGAACAGGGCAAGCTGAATTTCACACGACCGATGCTTTGTAAATCCGGGTTGATCTGTGGACAGAACATTTTTTGTCTCAAATAAATTTATTGTATTCGAACTCCAAATATGTTCAATATTTCTGCAGCAAACCGATGTTAAGTATAGCGGTCTGTAATTTTGCGGTCCTATTCTTTCACCTTTGTTATATACAGAAGTCGTCTGCCCTTTTTTCTATTCGCTTGGTACTTTTCGTTGGGCGAGAGATTCGCGATAAATGCAGGCCGAGTAAGTACCCAATGCCGCAGAGCACTCTCTGTAAAACTGCACTGGGATTCCACCTGGCTCTGGGGGGTAATTTGTTTTCAATTCTTTCAGTGGCCACAGATGCGAATTTCTATGTCCTCCATGATGGAGTCTGTTCTACAGTCAGATAACGGTATGTGTGAAGGATCCTCTGTGTGAATGACTTCTTAAATGTGAAATTTAAATCTTCAACTTTCTTTTTGCTGCCTTCTATTCCCACCCTAGACTGCTCGACGAATGACTGGATAGAAGCCTTCGATCCGCTTAGTGATTCTACCTGAGACCAGAAGTTTCTCGGGCTCTCTGCAATATCTTCCGCCACGATATAGTGGTTAAAGTTGTGGTATGTTTCGCACATTTATCATCTTACGAGCGCAAAATTTTCTACTAACTTTTGTCTGTCAGTATTTGAACTCTCGTTTTTGAACCGAGAGTGTAACAATCTCTGTTTCCGTGGAGTTTTCCGAATGTGATTATTAAGCCACGGACGGTCCTTTCCATCCTTAATCCACCTATCTGGTACGTATTTCTCCAGAGAGCGGTTTACAATTACAGGCTGGCCATTATTGAAGTACATGAAGAAAAACGCCAATTAGTTACAAACTACACCGTCACACACTTTATTCAGTGTGTAAACGTCACTGCAGATATTTATATTTAGCGTATCACATGTTTGATGAGCCTGCCATCATTGGCGATGACGTGACGCAGACGAATTGCGAAATTCTGCATGACCCTCTGATGTGTCGGAACATTGATGTCGTCGATGGTATCCTGAGTGGCTGTTCTCAGCTCAGCAATCGTTTTCTGGTTATTGCTGTAAGGCTTGTCTTTAATAAAGCCGCGTCTCTTCAGATCCGGATAATATGGTGGCCATTCGAGGCCCAAGCCTGTGGCCTGTGGGTACCCCAGCGCCGAAATGCGGTCCCTAAACTGCTCCTCCAAGACATCAAACACTCTCCTGCTTCTAAGGGGTTGAGCTCTGTCTTGCATGAAGCACATCTTGTCGAAATCAGGGTCACTTTGGATAAAGCGTATGAAATCATCTTCCAAAACCTTCACGTACTGTTCAGTATCACCGTACCATCAAAGAGTGTCGCAATGATTATTCCGTGACTGGACACTGCACACCAAACATTCACCCGTGAATAGTGAAAAATCTTCTCGATCGCGAAATGCAGGTTCTCATTTCCCCAAACGCGTCAATTTTGCTTATTGACAAACCCATCCTTAAGAAAGTGGGCTTCGTCGCTCAACCAAACCATGCATGTGCATACCAATTATCATCACGCCCAGCGGACAATCATGCAATTTGCACGTCCTAACGCAAACCGTTCAGAAATTATGACGATTTTATTTCGTATAGTTCAATATCTGTCACCCTGTAGTTTAAACTTTCCGATAATCCCTCTGCGTCCGTAAAACTGGAGGTAAATGACGTCCATTCGTTTCCTAAACGGCGTGCTAGCAACTGATTATCTACTTTTTCTCGCATAATGACTCTTCTGGCTTTCTTGACGGATTTATTAACTGTAGTAAGCATAGTTGATATGATGACATCAAGATCACTAATACCTGTTTGTATACTGACACTGTGTACTGACAAAGTGTGCATTTTCTAATTGGTTTTTTCAAGGCAGTTTTCGGAAACTGCGTTCAGCAGTACTTCACAAGATAGCGAGTGTACTAATGGGTGCCACAGTTCACTTCCATGTACGTAAAACGTGCAAGACACGTGAGTTTCTTGAGGTAGCTGCATTATGGACTTCAACAATTCTTTGGGTCTTATAATAAATGAATAATCGGCTTCACTGGCGGCTAGATTCACTTGCTGTGTCGTGACTACTTTTGCCAGAAGTTGGAGTGCTCGGTCTATACCGTACTCCCGTTCATATTCTGCAGCAGCTATCTTCAATCAGTGCCAGGTATTTGGATCAAATGCGCTTCCCGTGCGCGCGTTTTGCTCCAGTTATCCAGGCAGCGCAGTGCTGGCTGGGAACACGGGACCAGGTCGCGAGTGTACCGCGGGCGGCGGAGATCCCGTGGGATGGCTGGGGGCGGCTGCGCCCCTGGGGGCGTGCGCGGCGCTGTAATGTCGCCTCCCTGGGGGCTGCGCTGCTCGCCGCCCCCACTGCCGCCAGGATTCGCCTTTCACACGCTTCACTCGACGATGCACCTCGTACCAGCAAGAAAGCAGTCCGCGTCATGGAAACAGAGTACACGATCATCAATTTGTCAAATATTTCGGTGTGTACGACGCTCGTGTTTTGGAGAACTATTGATTGACGGCAGATTTGACAAAATGGTGGGTGTCGTTTGTGTCGATGTTTCGCTGCGCATGTTTAACGCAAAAGAATTTCTACATTTACATCTACATCTATAGTCTGCAAACCACCCTCAGGTGCATGGCAGAGGTTACCTCCTATTGTACAAGTTGTTAGGGTTTCTTCAAAAAAAAATCACTCTGAGCCCTATGGGACTTAACATCTGATGTCATCAGTCCCCTAGAACTTAGAACTACTTAAACCTAACCAACCTAAGGACATCACACACATCCATGCCCGAGGCAGGATTCGAACCTGCGACTGTAGCGGTCGCGCGGTTCCAGTCTGAAGCGCCTAGAATCGCTCGTCCACACCGGCGGGCTAGGATTTCTTCTTGTCCCATTCACATATTATGGAGCATGGGAAGAATGACTGAATGCCGCTGTGCGTGAAGTAATTATTCTAATCTTATTCTTGAAACTTCGTTAACAGACTTTCTGGGGATAGTTTACGTCTATTTGCAAGAGTCTTCTAGTTCAGTTCCTTCAGTATGTCTGTGACACTCTCCCATGGATTAAACAAACCTGTGACCATTCGTGGTGCCCTTCTCTGTACCTTGTACCTTCTTGATCTCATGTGAACACATGCAGAGAAATGGATGTAATTGTAGTGGGATTTTAATTTAATTTAAACATTTCGAAATTCTGTCCCATATCATGTTAGGTATGCAGATGTAGAGACACTGGCACTACAATCGAATTACTTGGACCTATTTTGATACTATTCAAACAACTAATTTTCATGAATATAATTAGTGTTTCTGTTGCGTAACAATTTTAATTAGTATTTGGGTTCATGGGAGCTCACGTAAGTCCGTTTATCAAACTTTGGTTCAGAGCTCGGCGGGACTAGACCGTTCTGGCCCGGGTGAGCAAATGCTTATACCACACTGAATTTATCATTAGTAGCTGGTTGCGTGAGTGGTTACGTAAATGTGACCCCGATGTGGTACGCAGTGCCAGACACCATACTTTATAGAATAAATCACTAACAAGCCACAAGAACATTTACGCGTATGGTATGACGGTTACAGAATGAATACAACCGGTGGTCCTATCAAGCCGAACTTCATCAAAGTCTCAAAATACTACACCGCAGATACATATTACCAGTTGTGTGCTGAAAACTGTAGCTGAAAGACGTGTGTTGCCACAACCAGATGAATCCTATACATCAATTGCAGGCTAGCCAGATGTCTCTCATTTCTGATGATCTTCCGCCTTTGCAACTCATAGCCGCAAAGTCTTCTAAGTGTGGAGGGAGCACGAAAAGTGTACAGAGAAAGCTACTACCCAAGACAACTTCACTCCAAGTATGCTTACCACCTAACCTACCAAGACTCCACTGCTTCTCCTCTCCAGAGTTTGGTATTGTAATTTCGCGCTCATTCATGCAACAGTAGGAGGGTAGCTCCAAAGCTTCTGTCCAATGGAAAGTTTAATAGCAGAGTTACGTCTCGCGCCTATGTATATTTTCTGAATGACCATGTAAAATTCCTATATTTCATATAAAACCATAAATGCCCATTTTAATGTAGAGAAAATTAAATAAAAGTATGTTTAGAGCCAATAGAATAGAGTATTATAATGCAAAGTAGCAAGGGGCTAACGAATGTAGATTTTGTTTCACAGTTATTAAATAAACCTAACGCACGTACTGTTAAGCCATTAGCGTTTGGGAGACTTTAGCTTTTGGGGGTTTTTAGCATCTGAAAGTCTTTGTGTTCGAGATTTTAGTGTCCGAGCTTTTAGTGTTTGAGTCCTGAGTATTCACATCCCTGAGGTTCATGCGCCACTGTGAAAGCCGGGCTAATTAAAAGTAAAGTTCTGTTCATTTAATTTACTGTCAAAAGTAAGAAAACTGAGAGAACTGAGATAACACTAACATTCAGCCAGCATCTCTAGCAATAAATGATCGATATCATTAGTTGTTGCCGAACCAACATCGCGTCACAACTTGACCCTGTTAGGATATTTATTATCGCCCCAAAGTGTGACCATTCGTAGTAGTGAAACATATCAAAGAGACGGTGTTAATAAAAACCCAGTTAAGGAAAAACTATTGGGTCATACGATTTTGAACAGAGTATCACGAGAAGTGTATTAGATTATCTCTGGATGATAATAATAATAATAATAATAATAGTTTATTCCACATTGGTATTAAAGGAAAAAAATTTCAACGGACAAAACATCGTGCTGTTTTAAATGGACCCTGTGTCTTTTGAAGAAATTCATTCGGTGTACACGTGCTTCGCTAATCAAAGATATCAATTCCTTTTGAAACGCGAATCGGTCGTCTAGTAATTGTTAATGAATATTTTTGGTGGCAATAGCTACACTACGCAGCCAGACGATAGTAGTAATTAGAATCTAACTTATTAATGAAAGAGACTTTAAAAGATTTATGTTACCCCGAATATAGACTCAAATTAGTGCAAAGAGCGGATATTATCAGTAAATACTGACTGCAATAACAGGTAGCGTTGAATTGCCTCGTTTTTACATATCTCGACGAGGTTAAGAACACTGGCTTGGCATAGAGAAAGGACGTCACTCTTTCGCTGATCGTGGAAGTGCAAGTAGGTAGCAATAGGAGGCATCACAATCTCCACGAAACAGAAAACAAAGCATAGCCCAAAGGGGCGTCTGCTTCTCATGCAACGTAGAAAGATGTTATCTAGTTGACAAAATTTTCTGCTAGCATTCCAGAAACATGCCCTTGTAGCGAGAAACTGCTTTCATGTTTTCTACAGCCAGGGAATTCTTCTAATATCATTATATGAACCTGCGAAATGCAAGCACTGTCCAGCCCTACCTTTCTCAAGAGGTCGTACTTCCTTGTACAGATGGGGCGTCCCGCTGACAGTGTAATCCGGGCGCCTCCTAGTGTAGAATTCAGCCTTTGGTATTGAAGAAGGAAGGAAGGAAGTTTGGGTTTAACGTCCCGTCGACGTCGAGGTCATTAGAGATGGAGTACAAGCTCTGATCTTGTCAAGGATGGGGAAGGAAATGGGCCATGCTCTTCCAAAGGAACCATCGCGGCATTTTCCTGGAGCGATTTAGGGAAATCAGGAAAAACCTAAATCTGGATGACTGGACACTGCTTAGACTCGTTGTCCTTTCTGCATGCGACCCCAGTTTGCTAACCACTGCGCCACCTCGTTCGAAGCTTTGGTGTTATCTCTAGGCTTTGCGAATGGGTAGGAGCCCTGCGATATGGAAAACAGCTAGAGCAGTAGTTAACAAAAAGGGAACGGATAAATACCCGGCATCATCGGAAAGCTATAATCCTATTTACTTATTAAACGTCTTGGCCAAAGTTCAGGAACGTCTGCTCTGTGATTGGTTGTAGGCGCACAGGGAGCTCTTGCGTCTAAACCAGTGTCAATACGGATTGAGGAAATGGAAGTCCATAGACGATGCGGTTAATAGAGCTCTTCAGATTGTGGAATATTCGACAACGAAGTGTGCCGTCGCACTCATTCTATAATCATTGGTGGCCTGGGACGTTCGCATGCCTTAAAGATTTCAGGGTCACCAAATGACTGTGTAAAACCTGGTAGGTTATTGTAGTTGGCGTAGCGTCCAATGGCTTGCGGGACAGAGCAAGGTAATCAGGCTCCATAAGAGGTCTACTGTTTTGGGATCTTAGTACTGAACTTAGACGGGGCAGATGCTATTGAAGGTGATGTCGCATATGCAGATGACATTCTAGTAGTTGTGTTTGCGGACTCCAGGGTGAGCCTTCAAGATAAGATGGATGAAGTGCTTGCTCAGACACAGCAATGGTGCAAGAGCGACGAACTGACTACAGCTGTTCATAAAAACACATGCATACCTCTGAAGGGAAGACTTTCTCTTGCCAGAAATCCTTCCCTGAGGCTTGACGGAATACCTGTAAAACGCAGCACCGTTTTTAAAATCTGTTGCTGAGGAAGAGACTAAAATTATGCATAATGCCCTTCTTGGCACTGCTGGATATAAATTACATTTGCACGTGTTGTGGTCGTATCACGAAGCTATCTTCAACGTCATTGTAGGCTTCGCTGCCAGTTTCTGGGAGCATCGCCTTAGACTAGATAGCTAAAAAACAATACTGCGACGAATTCGGCGGAGCTTACTTATGAGGCTCGCTATGCCTTTAGTGGGTTTGCTAATGATCCTCGGGTTTTGTTCAATGGATATCGTGGTAAACCACAGAGCAGCGCTGTGTTGGTTGGAGCGTGAGCAATATGATCGAGTATACGAGATGTCAGGAACGCATATTACTGGTAAAATGTATTCACGAACCTGGAAGTTAGATAAATGGCAGTCTGACTAGGACGCTAGTAGCACTGTAAGGTGTGTTTACAGCATATTCTCAAGCATCAGGAACAGGCTCAAACTTCACGGCATAGCTCCTACTCGAGGTATGGTGCACCTATTAACAGGTCATGGCCCATATCCCAAACATCTGCATCGATTGAGGTGTAGTAACGCACAAACCTGTGAATGTGTAGAGGAAGGTTCCACTGATCATGTCGTTCTCAGATGCCCCTTTTTAAGGTAGAGAGAGATCGCAGACATTTAACCTGTGATCTGAAAGCAATTGTAAGGGACCAAAACTTGCGGGCTAAAGTTAATATGATAGCACATCGGATATCTAATAGTTCTGAGTATAAAAAAAGTCAACAGGTCACATAGGAGAAATATATGGCATCCACTAGTGTCCTGAATAGCCTGAAAGCGCAGGATTGCATTCTGCACAGCAGAAAGGAGCATGTCTGTAGGTATGCTAGCTACCTCTCTTCATAAGCTGCGTTTCAGCTTAGCACATGTGTGAATATTCACCTGGTAAACCCTGTTCTATAGGTAGCCCGACAATATGAAATCACAGGGAGTGAGACCAGGTGATCGCGCCGGCCATACATTTGGAAACGATTAGCTGATAATTCGATCGTTTCCTAACGTATTTCGGAGAAGCAGTTCAACACAACCGATGGGCGGTGGGGACTCATCTTGCATGAAAACTGTTGAGTTCAATGCATCTGTCTCCCATCGGGCAGGTATGACATGCTGACGAACCACATCGCAGCAACGATGGCCAGTCACACTGCACGTCTTTGGTCCTTCAGCGCCAACCACTTCAAAAAAGAACGGGCCAATGATGAACGTAGCCGTGAAGCCACTCCATACAGTGGCACGTTCACCATACAGAGGAACTTCATGCACAGTGACTGATGGTGAAGATCCCCATACTCGGCAATTCTGTGTGTTTACTTCATCCGTTAAAAAAAAAAAAAACGTGCTTCTTCTAACCATAGGATTGTCCAGGGCCAGCCCTCGTCAACTTCAATCCATGCAAGAAAGTGGAGAGCAAAGTCAACACGTCGTTGTGCATCCTGTGCTGCAAGCTGCTGTACGATATGGACCTTGTGTGGATAGCATTTGAGAATGATTCGAAGCAAGTCCGCACAGTAGACCACGGGATCATCAACCACCTGTGGTGCAACCGGTTGTCAACCTCTTCCCGGAGCGATGCCCAGATCCCCAGCTGATTCGAACTTCTTCTTCATGTTCCGCACAGCAGGTGGAGGAAAATGAACCTTCCGTAATTCTTTCAGCCGGTGATATCCTCAAAGCGTAGCTGCAGCATTACTGTTGTTTTGATAAAAGAGTTTCACCAATAATGCCCTGCTCCTTTTGTCCAAGCTCATGTTGACACATCAACAAGTGCACTGCGATAGGACAGGTGTGTTAGATTATGAATCACAATGACTGATCACGGCACCTGGTGGTCACAGTTGGAACTGGTAGATGGTGCTGTGTCAGTCACACCATAGTCTGGACATTAGTGGTACCAAGCTTGGTGCTCGTATGGTAATTAGTTTCCTGTTATAACGTGTTATATAGGGGTTTAATTATAACCACCTGATATATATATATATATACGGGTATGCGTAGCCTCGAGGATTGCCGAGGCACACACATACCAGAGTCGGTGACGTAGAATAGCCTAGCAACAATAGGTTTAGAAATAGGTGTACTTGTAGTTAGTAAGCAAAGCTTGAGTTCTTCGTAGGCTGCCAGTAATATGTCTAGCAATGTGAGATAAAAGCTATTCCTTTGGAACTTTACTTAATTCCCTTTATTTTATGTTATTTTTATAATTACTTGTTATTTTTCAGATGTTGTGTTTTATTTCTACATTAATATCACCAATGGTTGTTGTTAACGTATTTACTGCAATATATAACATTGTATGTCACCATGATTAACGAATATGTACGACCTGTTTAGAATTTCCAAATAATGGCACTGTGCAAATGGTGGACAAATTTAAATACCTGGGAGAATTTATAACAGGAAGGAACAGGAGCAAGGAGGGAATAACAGAGAGGATAAAGAAGATGAGGTCAGCCTCCTGCATGACGAGAGAGCTATATAATAAAAAGAATATATCCACAGAGGCAAAGATAAGCCACTACAAGGCAACAGTGAGGAATGCAGTATTATATGCTGCTGAGACGATGACACTAGGAAGAAATGGGGCAGAGCACCTAGAGAAAGAAGAGAGGAAAACACTGAGAAAAATACTAGGTCCCAAAAGAGGTGGAGAGAGGTGGATGCGAAGACCTAGGGAAGAATTGTACCGGAACGTGAGAACAATGTCCGGGGAAATCAGACTAAAAAGGGCAAGGTTTGCTGGGCATGTAGTTAGGATGAATATGGAAGGAATGACGAAGAGAGTGTGGGAAACGACAGAGAGGACAAGGGGAAAGACAGGAACCAAGTGGATAGTTGAACTTCGGAAGGACTGGTTGGAATTAGGGATCAAGGTCGAAGGAAAGGAAAATTGGAGGAACAAATATACACCGACAAATATGCGGGAGATCAATGACAGAGAAGAATACAGGAAAAGATTAGAATGTCACCAGTGGAGCCGCCAGGAGGAACGGAAACTGAAGATCTCGGAAAAAGAGCGGGAGAGGAGAAGAGAAAGAATGAAGAGGTTCTGGGAGAAGAAGAGGAAAATGCAGTCCACGAAAGGGCTACCCGTGGCCCTACAGAGGCCGTAACACAAGAAGAAGAATTTCCAAATAATACATCCAAAATTTGTGGCAATGAATTGAATTGACTCAAGGCTGGAGAACCACTGTGACGCTAGGAACCTTCAATTCAGAAAGGCCACCAAGCGAGGTGGCGCAGTGATCAGCACACTGGACTCGCGTTCGGGAGGACGACGGTTCAAACCAGCCTCCGGCCATCCTGATTTAGATTTTCCGTGATTTCCCTAAATCGCTTCAGGCAATTGTCGAGATGGTTCCTTTGGCAGTGCGCGACCGATTTCCTTCCCCATTCTTCCCTCATCTGATTGGATAGATGGCCTCCCTGTTTGGTGCCCTCTCTCAAATCAACCAAGCAAACAATCGGAACGGCCGCGAGATAAATTGCGACCAGCTTCGCCCTCTCACTTGTTTCTGCAAGTCACACGCAACCACGAAACTAGCATGTAGTTGGCGTCGCTAAATTCACGGACTATACACGCTTGAATCTAAAGGAAATTAAAAGGAAGAGATGAATTGCAGGTGCATATGCATCACCGACCCAGTCATCGATCCCCGTGGATCGGTTTAATATCGCAGGAATGATCCAATTAACCTCCAAATTAGCATATCAATACGAAGAAGTGTTCTTCAGTACAATAACATATCTCAGAAACTTGTCGTGTACAATAAGAGCTAGGAGAGCAGAGAATGGTGGGAGTTAAATGCAGACATCGGCAGTTTTGATTACGTGAATAAATGAATTAAAAGTGAGAGGAGGCAGCCTAACGTCAGGCTGACGCTTTTCATCGCGAGTTTCCAGCAGCTCAACGAAACAGTTTTAACATTTAACCCTTTGAGCCAATCGGACTAAGAAGTAGAAAACGTGGCGTTTCATCAGTCAGTTCCTGTTACAGCTAACAGAACGCCTCCGGTAATTGCTACCACTTGTAAGGTGTTTGAAAAAGTTACTTCCAGCAAGCGCAAAGAAAGATCTGCCCTCACGGGGAGGTGATTACCCGTTAAGACAGCATGGCAGGTCTCGACCACAACTCACATACTACGATTAGGGACAGACTGACACTTCATTTCCAAGCTGGACAAATAATCTTTAGCACAAAATACTGCGAACCGACCTTTTCATCCACAATATAACACAGAGGCGTTTAGGAGGACATATTGCAATTTAATCCAGTTGTCATTGAGTATGTCAACAATAAATAATAAATCATTCTCAGTTCCACTACAGATATCGAGCTACATCTCTTCCACACAACATTGTCAGGGAACAACTTCTGAGAGCTGGTGGCGCAACATAAGAAATTGTTGATGTATATTGAGTTCATTTGCGACCCTCTTGTAACACCATGTTGTACATCCAGTAATACTATCGTACCATTATGGTCCCTCTTGTACCACCATGTTGCACATCCAATAATACTTTCGTACCATTTTGGTCCAGATTCTATTACGGATATTTTCTTCAAGAGAATAAGATAGCTCAGAAACGTATAGCGTGCGTTAAGAACTAGAACAGTGGGAGCAGAGAATCGTGGGAGTTTTGTAGAGAGATCGGTGCTTTTGGTGAGGAAATGCTGCTGTTAAGCTGACATCAGATTAAGGTGACACACATTACTTCTCTCTTTACAATTTGTTGACTGATAATTATCAAAGAAGAAGTTTATAGTGTTACTAATCGGCAGTAAAAGACTAGTAATATTCTTATTTGCAAAGAAGTAACATTTTACTTACGACTAGTAGTAGGTACGAAGTATGCAGTTTCAAAATAAGGAACCAATAGGGCGTATCAATTGATCTCGTTGTCAAAAGAGGACTGAGGCTATATGATCAAACACGAGAAAGAAATACAGTAGGAGATTACGAAGGAGAAAGAAGTCAAAGGTCTAGGGTAGAAGTTGTACTCCAGCACCAACAATGATATGAATTTCTTCCAAAATATATGTCTCTCTAATATTAAGGGGAGAAAGACACGAAGTAAGTAACCGATAATAATTTTTTCCACTTAATAATTTTTATTTTACGAAGTGGTATTCAAAAGTTACCGAAATTTGTATTTTGCGTAAAAATAATTACTGGTAAATTTAAATGCCGCTAGGTGTCTAAGCATAAACACTTCTTGAACCAGTGTGGGAAGTAACTGTGAGCTGAGTGGTTTGGTCAGTTGTTGGCGAGCGTATTTCCATTGTCGAGTTTTCATGAGTTTGCGGCTGTTCGGAAGCTGACTTAAAGTAGCAGCATGTCTTTGTAACGTTCTGTTTTAAAATTGGGAAAAACGCTGCCGAAACGCATGAAATTTTGAAACACGACTTTGGACATAGTGCTTTAGATCGGACTTACAAATGGGTACACGTGTTTCAAAAACGAGTGAACATCGACTGATGATGATCGTTCTGGTCGGCTGTCAACAGACAACAAAACATGTTCAGAATGTGAGAGCTCTGATTCAGCGAGATGGTAGACATACCGTCGAAGACCTCTGCAAGAATTCGGAAATAACTTATTGTAAAAGTAAAGGAATTTTTCAAAAGAACTGACGATGAGAAGAATTATGGTGAAGTTTGTGCCATGATTGCTTCATGACGATCAGATACAATATAGCGAGGGAATATGCAGGCAACGGAAAACTGCTTCAAGATCGATCAAAATGGTTCAAATGGCTCTGAGCACTATGGGACTTAACTTCTAAGGTCATCAGTCCCCTAGAACTTAGAACTACTTAAACCTAACTACCCTAAGGACATCACACACATCCATGCCCGGGGAAGGATTCGAACCTGCGACCGTAGCAGTCACGCGGTTCCAGACTGTAGCGCCTTTAACCGCTTGGCCACCGCGGCCGGCAAGATCGATCAAACATTCAGACGTTGTCACTGGTGACGAAAATTAATTTTATAGCTATGACCCGATCCTTGAACTAAGCACCAATTATAGCAGTGACAGAAACCTTCTTCATCTCGGCTAAATATTGACTATATAGCTTGTAAAGAGTTCGTCCCACCAGTTAAGACGGTGCTGTTTCCTAAGATTTTAAGGGAGGACATAAGGAGCAAACGTCCAGAGATGTGGTGTTGTTGGAGGTATTTTTACTGAAAGCAAGGTATCATTTGTTTCTCACATTCAGTAACTTCTTCTTCTTCTCCAAGATGAAAATCGAATTGAAGTGGTGAAGATCTGTCATTGTGAAAGAGATTCAAGCTCACTCGCAGATGGTGATAAACACTCTCAGAAAGACAGATTTGTAGGGTGCATTTAAAAAGTGTCAGAAACGTTGAGGTCGGAGCTGCTTTGAAGGTAACGGTGCAGAATATGAAATAGGTAAGACGTAACAATTATAGTTAATATATTTCGGAAACTTATGGATACCACCTCGTATTTCAGCAATAACCTACACGTTGAAGCCATACTGAAATTCACTGGACCCAGGATGGTTACATCCCGTCAACGAGAAAGTAAGAGATCTGAATGACAGGCACAATTCGCAGACAACATGCGTAAACTCATGTTTGATAGAAAATATCATACAATTGGAAAACTACAATCTGCAATGAGATGTTTACTACACACTATAAGCTGTACACAACAAATTCATGGGAAATGACAAATGTGCACTGAAATGCATTGAAACAGAGATAGGACATACCATACACACACACACACACACACACACACACACACACACACACACACACACAAGTGAAGGTCAACTCTGTTTTTTTTTAATGGGATGCTATAGTTTGGTACTTATTTTCTGATAGCGGCTATCGAGACGAATCCAATGATGTGTAACAGTAAGTTCTTTGAAGGTCAACGAAGGTCAGAAAGGTGGCATGAACGTCCATTTACAGAAGATGTTCGAAGTGATGACCATTGGTATGAATGCAGTGCTGCAATCTTCTTATCAAAGACTGAGTGGTATTCCTTATCATTTCGGCACTTATCGAAGCACATGCTCTGACAATTCTCTCTTGCGTATCTTCAGGTGTTGTTGGAACGTCTTTATAAACAATGTCTTGTACGAATCCCCACAAGGAAAAAATCCAGAGGCGTCAAGTCTGGCGAACGAGCCAGACACGACACATCTCCCCCTCGTCCAATCCAACGATCTGGGAATTGTCTCTGCAACTCATTTCTAGCCATCATCGAAAAATGTGCCAGATACCCATCGTGTTGATACCATATACTGTTGCTTGTTCCTGCAGGTACTTCTTCTAATAACAGACCTAATGTTTCCTGCAGGAATGTGGTGTACTTCCTACCATTAAGATTTCCTTCGATGAAATAAGGGCCTATAATTCTGTCCTCCAGAATCCCACACCATACATACACCGACCAAGGTTTTTGCTGTGCAACTTGCCGCAACCAACATGGATTTTCAGTTGCCCAGTAATGCATGTTATGCAAATTAAGATTTCCATGGTTCGTGAATGTAGCCTCGTCGGTAAATAAAATCAAATTAATAACTGTGTCATCCCACTGAATCTGAAGTCAAGCCCATCGGCAGAATTCAATGTGTGTGTGTGTGTGTGTGTGAATTCCTAAGGGACCAAACTGCTGAGGTCATCGGTCCCTAGACTTACACACTACTTAAAGTAACTCAACGCTAAGTACAACACTCGCAGCCATGCCCGAAGGAGACTCGAACCTCCGTCGGGAGGGGCCGCACGATTAGTGACATGGCGCCTCTAACCGCGCGGCGTCAGAATTCAATGATACGCATTCAGTCCGTACCAGTTTATTCGTGGTGGAGACAGATATGGTAAGGATGATATTTATGGTGATGCAGAACAGGAACAACACTACTCTGGCTCATGCTAGATTCCCTTGCGAACTAGCGCGATTAGCACAAGGATTTCGAACCACAGTGGGAAGAGTATCAATTTCCGTTTCCTCGTTAGTAACTTTCCTTTGAAGCATATGTTTCCAACGCATTAAAGATCGAGTTGTTCTCAATTTATCATACACATATTTAAATGTACGACGTGTAGGGTGACTACGTTGAGGATATCTTTCAGGGTATAACCCTCTAGCTCTCACTGAATTTCGTTGGCATTCTCCGTAAATGAGAAGCATATCGACTCGTTCCTCGAAGGAGTACACCATTCATATTCGCTTGATTCGACGATACAAGCCTTACCGTTCCTATTAGTGCTGTATTTCGAAACCGTTGACTGCTGTTTACATGTCAATGGCACGTTAGATGGCTACGCTGTATTCAGCGAATATTTATTGTTTGCACGATATACGAGAAAGAATTGTCAGAGCATGTGCTTCGATAAGTGCCGAAGTGATAAGGAATACCACTGAATCCATGATAAGAAGATTGCAGCACTGCATTGATACCAATGATCATCACTTCGAACACGTTCTGTAAATGGACGTTCGTGCCAGCTTTTTGACCTTTCTTGACCTTCAAAGGCGTTACTGTTACACATCATTGGATTCGTGTCGATAGCCTCTCTCAGAAAATAGGTACCCAACTATAGCATCCCACTTAAAAAAACAAAGTTGACCTTCATATCTCTGACGCGACTACACCTAGCAACAAAAAGCCAGCGTCATATTATGGCCCCAGTTGTCCCACGCAACGTTTGTCCCACAAACTTCTCCGATACTATCATACTTTTGGAGTTACACTGAAATACCTGGTTGAGACACTGCAAGAAATATACTAAGAAAAGCTGCGATAGACGATCGGATCTCAAAAATGATGATAGCGTATAGGCTCACTAATGCTAGGCTGAAACACTATAATACTGTGATCTAAACAGAATATTGTACTTTATGTTATGTTATTTTATGTTAACCGGGTATCTAGAAACGATAGGCTCCGTCCGCGCCGCAGTGGTCCGCAACCCGACGACGACTACCGCAGTCCACTTCACCCCTCTGCCGCCCCACAGCGAACCCAGGGTTATTGTGCCGTTCGGCCCCCAGTGGACCTCCCAGGGAACGTCTCACACCAGACGAGTGTAATCCCTATGTTTGCGTGGTAGAGTAATGGTGGTGTACGGGTACGTGGAGAACTTGTTTGCGCAGCAATAGCGAACATAGTGTAGCTGAGGGGGAATAAGGGGAACCAGCCCCCATTCGCCGAGGCAGATGGAAAAACGCCTAAAAACCATCCACAGACTGGCCGGCTCACCGGACCTCGACACTAATCCGCCGGGCGGATCGTGCCGGGGACCGGCGCTCCTTCCCGCCCGGATAGCCGTGCGTTGGGCCGCACGACCAACCGGGTGGGCACATATCGTACGTTAGTAATGATGCCTCTTGATGAACTAAAAAGTAGAGAATTTGGGCATCTTGGAAAGGAGAATCCAGACCGAAGCATTCTGTAAGCTCTTGAGAAATAAAGAAGTCCACGAGAACGTTAAGGAGGCTCCTATTTCTTGAAGACATGTACAGAATGGATAAAAATGGTCCACCCAAAAAATATATATTTGCGTTCGGAACAATAAGAACGGCACTACATGTATTAAAGAAGCTCGGAAAGACCTCGGATGGTCCAACAACTTGAAGTCCCTAAGTCGGAACAAACAGGTTTCGAAAGAGAATACAAAGTTTGAAAGTGTTTCCTGTCCAAAGAAGAACTACAATGACCGGAAGAACATGGGCGGGAGAACAAAGACAATCATATGAAGGAGTATTTGAAACAGAAAACCCCGGACAAAGACATCACAGTGAAGATTTAGCGTCATCTTAAGTCCTCAGTTCGCAAATTATAGAAAAATGTCGAAATGGTACAGCAATAAAGTATTGACGGTTGTGTGATGAAACGATAACGGGAAGAAGCAGAGGCTTAGCCCGCTGTAATTTCCAGTGTGGTCTGCGTACTGGAAGGGCTCTTTTGGGGTGGGCCTCCCGTTCCATTCCGTGCCGTTCTCCCCGTCGCGGCGCTGCGTTGATCTTCACGCGCCCGTGCACCCCCTGGCCGGCGAGACCTGATGCAGGAACCCCTTCCAGCGCGTCGGCGGACCAGCCGTTCGTCCCTCGCCGGCACGGCCCAGTGCGCTAATCAAGGGGCTTGTGTACTCCCGCGGAGCAGATGGCACGCCAGAGGACCCACACAACATCCGGCGGGAGCGGCAGTTTTCATCCGGTCACCGCGTCAGGCCATGCGGAAACCTCCGCACAGCGGCGTTCGCGCTGGGGTGCTAAGAGCCCCGATATCACTGTCGAAGGACAACTCCGACATCTCCCAAGTGGAACATGACCCACTCAAATAAATTACGTTTCCACGGTATCCTACATAGCACAGCCTCCGGAGAAAAAAAAGTGTATAAATTGAATTATGGATACACACCAATGGAAGCGCTATATGCGCTCTCGGAATACACTCCTGGAAATGGAAAAAAGAACACATTGACACCGGTGTGTCAGACCCACCATACTTGCTCCGGACACTGCGAGAGGGCTGTACAAGCAATGATCACACGCACGGCACAGCGGACACACCAGGAACCGCGGTGTTGGCCGTCGAATGGCGCTAGCTGCGCAGCATTTGTGCACCACCGCCGTCAGTGTCAGCCAGTTTGCCGTGGCATACGGAGCTCCATCGCAGTCTTTAACACTGGTAGCATGCCGCGACAGCGTGGACGTGAACCGTATGTGCAGTTGACGGACTTTGAGCGAGGGCGTATAGTGGGCATGCGGGAGGCCGGGTGGACGTACCGCCGAATTGCTCAACACGTGGGGCGTGAGGTCTCCACAGTACATCGATGTTGTCGCCAGTGGTCGGCGGAAGGTGCACGTGCCCGTCGACCTGGGACCGGACCGCAGCGACGCACGGATGCACGCCAAGACCGTAGGATCCTACGCAGTGCCGTAGGGGACCGCACCGCCACTTCCCAGCAAATTAGGGACACTGTTGCTCCTGGGGTATCGGCGAGGACCATTCGCAACCGTCTCCATGAAGCTGGGCTACGGTCCCGCACACCGTTAGGCCGTCTTCCGCTCACGCCCCAACATCGTGCAGCCCGCCTCCAGTGGTGTCGCGACAGGCGTGAATGGAGGGACGAATGGAGACGTGTCGTCTTCAGCGATGAGAGTCGCTTCTGCCTTGGTGCCAATGATGGTCGTATGCGTGTTTGGCGCCGTGCAGGTGAGCGCCACAATCAGGACTGCATAGACCGAGGCACACAGGGCCAACACCCGGCATCATGGTGTGGGGAGCGATCTCCTACACTGGCCGTACACCACTGGTGATCGTCGAGGGGACACTGAATAGTGCACGGTACATCCAAACCGTCATCGAACCCATCGTTCTACCATTCCTAGACCGGCAAGGGAACTTGCTGTTCCAACAGGACAATGCACGTCCGCATGTATCCAGTGCCACCCAACGTTCTCTAGAAGGTGTAAGTCAACTACCCTGGCCAGCAAGATCTCCGGATCTGTCCCCCATTGAGCATGTTTGGGACTGGATGAAGCGTCGTCTCACGCGGTCTGCACGTCCAGCACGAACGCTGGTCCAACTGAGGCGCCAGGTGGAAATGGCATGGCAAGCCGTTCCACAGGACTACATCCAGCATCTCTACGATCGTCTCCATGGGAGAATAGCAGCCTGCATTGCTGCGAAAGGTGGATATACACTGTACTAGTGCCGACATTGTGCATGCTCTGTTGCCTGTGTCTATGTGCCTGTGGTTCTGTCGGTGTGATCATGTGATGTATCTGACCCCAGGAATGTGTCAATAAAGTTTCCCCTTCCTGGGACAATGAATTCACGGTGTTCTTATTTCAATTTCCAGGAGTGTAGTAATGTGTAGTACCTTTGTCATTTTATACAAAAGGGATGAACTTTTTTGTTTCATTGTCTTCTCGGTTCTAATGTTCTAGCTGACGGACGCTTCTTTTTCATGGTCTGTCGCTAATACAATTATCTGCAGTAATACTAGTAATATTTTGAATATATATAAAAATAATCATTCAAAATTGTGTTTTTTTTCGGTAGCAAGTACCTTTCCTGCCCATGATTTACTTACGTAAGAATTAAATGTTGCCCTGGCCATTCTGTATAAGCTCATTGTTGTAGCGACGTCATTAATAATAAAAACGATATATGCTATTTTAATAGTGATTTAATGCTAAAAGTATTAAACAAATAATCTCAATAAATACAAAACATTGTCTTCTAATATTTTCCAGTTTATTTTTATCCAGAGGTACAGTTTTATTAAGAATGATTTCTATAAATGTGTACGCTGCCATTGCACATAGGCAGCTATCCTGGAGCATCAAGCTTCACAGAAAAAATAATTCAGCATTGTGTTCAATTGCCTTATCGCTTATATTAAAGAAAATTTTTTTTTTAATCCATCGTAAGACGGATGTCTTCACGTTGGAATAAGTATGATATTTGTGGCGATAGCGCCCTGAGAAAATTTAGCCATGGCTTTTAAGAAACATAAAAGAGAATTTTTAACAAAACGTTTCTTTCAATTATCAGAATATTCTCTTTCATTCGAAAAAAGACCCCCGATATCATTGTCGAAGGACAACTCCGATATCTCTCAAGTGGGACATTACCCATTCAAATAAATTACGTTTCCACGGTATCGTAATACGGGACAGCATTATGAGTAGGTTTACATTTGACTCTGAGTCCACTTTTTATTTTCCGTAAGTCGTGCCGCATTCACGAGACGGAAGGAACAAACATTTGCACCCGCAGCTTGCCTGCGGTGCTCTGCCGTCCAGCGACTGCTCCTCGGAACTACTGTACCCTGTTTGTCAGTGATAGTCGGAAGTTGTAGAAGCGCGATCATGAACTATAGGAGACGAGTCTGCTGCTCCCTGCATGCGTTTTTTCAGAAGTTTAACAAACACAATAGATACACATAACAGAGACTTTAGTCGTCAATAATATACTCTCCTTCTCCATTGACGAAAGTCTACCAACGCTGCGGAAACTTTTCGATTCCTCGACTGTGCAAATCACATGGTTTTTGAGGCGAAGAACTTGTCGCCGGCCGCTGTGGTCGAGCGGTTCTACGCGCTTCAGTCTGGAACATCCCGGCTGGTACAGTCGCAGGTTCGAATCCTGCATCGGGCATGGATGTGTGTGATATCCTTAGGTTAGTCAGGTTAAGTATTGATAAGTGTAGGGGACTGATGATGGTTCAAATGGCTCTAAGCACTATGGGACTTAACATCTGAGGTCATCACTCGCCTAGACTTAGAACTACTTAAACCTAACAAACATAAGGACATCACACACATCCATGCCGGAGGCAGGATTCGAAACTGCGACCGTAGCAGCGTCTAGAGCCGCTCGGCCATAGCGGCCGGCAGTGGGACTGATGACCTCAGATGTTAATTCCCATAGTGCTTTGAGCCATTTGAACCATTTTCAGAACTCGTCATCCGGAAAAGAAGTTCCTTGAAGGTTTTTCGATAGAGAGCGGAAAAGGTAAAAATCTGAGGGCGCAAGATTAGGTGTATAAAATGGGCGCTGAATGACTTCCCAACCCAGCTCCTGTATCGTGTTTCTTGTCAGTGTAACAGAATGCGGGCGGCGTTATCGTGGAGCAGCATCACTACTCGCAGTCTTCCTGATCGTTGTTCTTGGACCGCGTCTGCAAGACGCATCAGTTGTGCACAATAAATGTCAGCAGTGACGGTTACGTCCCGGAGAAGTAATTCGTAGTACACTGTCACTGTTCCACAAGATACATGACATTAACTTTTGAGGATGCGAGCAGGACTTTGTACGGTGAGTTAGTACTTTGTTTGTGCTCAACCATTCCTTTATTTTCCTCGTGCTACCATAAAAAAGGTAGCATTTCTCGTCACCAATAACGATGCATGATATGAATGCTTGGTTTTATTCACGGCCAACTGAGCAAGCAGAGACGCACATATAGCTACCCGCTAATTTTTGTCATTTTGGCTTAGATCGTGTGGTACACATACACCCGACTTTTGAACCTCTCTCATTGCATACAGATGTCGCATGATGGTGGAATGATCATAGTCCATTACATTTGCCAGTTATCGAGTACACTAACGTGAATTACTGTGCTTTATGGTTTGATGCTTTTAAACAATCTTCGTCAAACCTAATCGTATTTCCTGAACGTGGAGAGTAACTAATGTCAAAACGACCCTTCTTAAAACTGGAAGCCTATTTCCCGTCCAATGGCACTATCCCCATAAACGGAGCAATTGTTTCTGGCTGCCTCCGCTGTTGTCACCCCTCTACTGAATTCAAACAGAACAATAATTCGGAAACGTTCCGATTTATCCAACTTGATGCTCCATTTTCTGCCGTCCTCAGTTCCAATCCCTATCCGCAGATGACGAAATAACAATATGTAGACTCAAATAGCAACGCCGAACTCAAAATAAAAATGACAGTCGATAAATGAACCCATAAAAACCGGAATAGTAGCATGCGAAACAAAACGCTACGAACTTATTCACCAACCTAATACATCTACAGCTATTTCCCAATTTTCCTATTCCAGTCGCGCATCGTTCGCGGATCGAACGATTGCTGGTAAGCCTCCGTGAGAGTTCGTATCTCTCTGATTTCATCTTGATGGCCCTTTTGCGAGATAGGCGAGTGCATAGGAGGCTGGAATATACTGATTGACTCTTCTAGGCAGTTCGGAACAGCGCGACTTCTACGGTCTCAGGTTCAAATCCCGCCTCGTGCATGGACGTGTGTGACGTCCTTAGGTTAGTTACGTTTAAGTAGTTCTAAGTTCCAGGGGACTGATGACCTCAGATGTTAAGTCCCATAGTGCTCAGAGCCATTTGAACCATTTTGACTCTTCTAGGATTGTACACTCTCGGAACTTTGCGATTAAACCCTAACGTTTGGCAGAACGCCTCTCTTGCAGCAACGCTCAAGTCAGTAGTCTAATTTACGTTACTAACAAGTCGACTGTGTCATAACGCAACGTTATCTGTTGCAGATGACGGCTAAACAAGATCACAGAAATTAATAAAAAAAGTCGACTCCTGGCACATTTGCTTTGTGTCGTACAGAAGAAAAAAAACATCCAAAAGGAAAACAAGAACCCATAAATGGTGATGTAACCTCACAGCAAAGCCTCAAGTCCTTGTGGATGAAGCTGAAAGTTATTCTTAATTTCAAACGTACAGCTTCCAAAGCAGAACATCAGTATAATGCGATTCTTTCTCACAGGCATCACCCGCAAAATGTACATATGAGAGATATTTGTACAACCCTACTTGCAAGAAGAACATTAATGTAATTGGATTTTTCCTTGCGGGAACCATTCTTGCAATGCACACAGGAGTGCAGTCGGTATAACTTGCAATGAAGTTAGCCGCATTTTAGCACAAGCAGTGAAGTTATTCGAATGTCTGCGCAAGCAATGGTGCGACTCACACGTCAACATTACCGTCGTTCAGTTGGAACAAACACTGGCTGTGAACCTAAGAGCCGGCCGCGGTGGCCGTGCGGTTCTACGCGCTACAGTCCGGAACCGGGACTGCTACGGTCGCAGGTTCTAATCCTGCCTCAGGCATGGACGTGTGTGATGTCCTTAGGTTAGTTAGGTTTAAGTAGTTCTAAGTTCTAGGGGACTGATGACCTAAGATGTTAAGTCCAATAGTGCTCAGAGCCATTTGAACCATTCGAACCTAAGAATTATAGCTTACTGTAGATTTCAACCGAACGTAACCAGGAGCTTATTTTAAACGTTCATTATAAGAAAACTTCTCATGTAGCGCTAGTACATTCTGTTTTAGGTGTCCAGGACTTAGGTAATACAAAATAGTTAAAAACAATAACAAGATTCTGCCAGGCACTACTGATTTACAGTGAAGTAGACCGTAAATTCTAGAATTCCGCTGCCGTCATGGCCGTAACACTTACCGTGTATAGATCTTCTGTGGTGCAAGGATCGGACAGGCTTTTGCAGACCAGGGGATGTTGTGAGTCCTGCACTTAAAGCACTCGTCTTCCGTCATGGAGCCCTACTTCCTGAGCTTCGTCTTGCATCGTGACACCCCTGTCCTCAGTCCGTTTAGTGCCTTCCATGCAAAATACGAAGCCCGAAGCACGTTTCTCTTTGATGTTCTCCTGAGGCATTTCGATTAATGAGTTTCGTCATAGTTAAGTTCGATGAGTTGCAGGTGTTGATCGAATTGCTGATTATGTGCCCATGAAGCCCCTCCTTGACCTCATTCTAAGTCTCTGTGTTTCGTATCCAAACAGTTAGTGTCTGGGATCCATTTCCTGTCTACTTTTCTCCGTTTCTGAGTTGTCATTCTGCAGATGTCGGGTGGCACTATTTCCATAATCACAAATGTTGGTGGTTCGATATGATTGTCCGGTTTACTTGAGATCCACTTCAATGGTTGGAATATTTTTATGCCCTCACTTCACACATTAAGTGCTGAGGAGGTGATGAACTCTTGTATTTTTCTTCAAAGGAATTAAGTCAGTTCCTCTTGCAAGGATCATTTTAATATGAAAGAGTTCCTGGACCGCGACTTACGGTACTCACGTACCTGTAGGTCTCAGATACATTGCCAGATCTTTATTTGCAATCCTGTCTACCTATTATTGTAAACGTATTTATTTTTCTATATTAGATTTTTCTGTAACATTTAGTTTCCATGATGTTCATTTTTTCTGTAATATTTGTTTAACAGTAAAATTTATTTTTCTTTAATAGAACTTAGAAAAGCCGTGACCCAGTGGTAACACCTGTTCCTGTCATATCACTGAAGTTACGTTCTGTCGGGCATGGCTAACACTTGGGAGGGTGACTGCCCGGGTCTGCTGAGTGCTGTTCGTAAGCCAATTGCTGAGAAGCCACTTAACTGAGAAATAGCGGGTCAGGTCACAAACGCTGACAATGATCGGAAGATCGGTGTGCTGACGACATGACTCTCCATATCTACGCCTATCGACCTAGGATGACACGGCGGTCGGTCGCTTCCATTGGGCCTTCCGAGGCTTGTTCGAACATGATAAAAACTAAGCAGCAGATACTTGAATGCGAAACTGGTTAGTGCTATTTACATCATTTACCCCTATCTCTGTCCGAACAGGCCATGCAAGGCCCAACGGTACCGGCCGACCGCCGTGTCGAACTCCACCAATAGGTATCACTGGATGACGGTACGGAGTGGCGTGTAGTCAGCACACCGCTCTCCCGGCCACTGTTAGTTTACGTGAGCGGAGCCGCTACTCCTCAATCAAGTAGCTCCTCAATTGTCCTCAGAAGAGCTGAGTGTACCCCGGTTGCCAACAGTCCTAGACAGACACAGACGGTCACCCATTCAAGTGCGATACGATCCCGACAGCGCTTAACCTCGCTGATCTGCGAGGAACCGATGTTACCACTGCGTTAAGGCCGTTGGCATTTACAATAACAAATTTGTGAAATACTAAAATGTAGACTTTCACGGCCGGAAATGTGATGTCCATTATAATTATCCGGGCTGATATGCCGTGGTCACTTGAAGAATTCTGTGTCAATTCCCAACGTTTCGTCCCAGCTGCGGAGGACATCTACAAAGGGGGTCTGTATCTCGATGGAAGGTCCAACACACCCACTGTCTCGCTACTGACTGCCGCTAAATTCCGTGTCCGCGCGCTCCCGCGCCGCAGCGTGACGTCACGTGTTTTTAAAACGTCAGTGCAATTGGCCACTGTCCGCTGCCGTCGATCGCCGTTGCCATCACCCAGTAGTGGACGGGTGGTACACATCTTCTTCAACACCGGCATCCATATACCGTTTAATTTCACGCCCTCCTCCTTTCGGTTGAAATTATTAGATTGTTAAGCGATTTCGATTGCCTCCCTGTAGAGCCTTTCGTAATATCCGCTTGTGGCCGCTAGTACTTGCGTCTCCTCAAAACGAATATGGTGGTTACCTGGCTGGAAAGCATGTTCCGCAACAGCTGATCGTTCCGTTTCTCCTCTTCTACAATGTTTATGTGGGTAGCACTAAAAGAACTGTTTCAAAAAGTTTGGAAGAGCGCAAGGGCAATTGCAGAAGAGGAGAAACGGAACGATCAGCTGTTGCGGAGCATGCTTTCCAGCCAGGTAACCACCATATTCGTTTTGAGAAGACGCAAGTACTAGCGGCCACAAGCGGATATTACGAAAGGCTCTACAGGGAGGCAATGGAAATCGCTAAACACCCTAATAATTTCAGTCGAAAGGAGGAGGGCGTGAAATTAAACGGTATATGAATGCCGGTGTTGAAGAAGATGTGTACCACCCGTCCACTACTGGGTGATGGCAACGGCGATCGACGGCAGCGGACAGCGGCCAATTGCACTGACGTTTTAAAAACACGTGACGTCACGCCGCGGCGCGGGAGCGCGCGGACACGGAATTTAGCGACAGTCAGTAGCGAGACAGTGGGTGTGTTGGACCTTCCATCGAGCTATGGACCCCCTTGTCCTCCGCAGACGGGGACGAAACGTTGGGAACTGACACAGAATTCATCAACCGACCACGGCATAACAGCCCGAATAATTATAATGGACAAAATTTGTGAAACTTACACTTTCGATATCCTGTGATATATTTACAACTTGGATCACCGGAACACGAAATAAATAAATAAGAGCAGGCAATCAGACACAGCGCGCGCAGTCTTATTCAGCACCGTATCCACTAGCTTGGCATGTTTCCCACGTTAATGTGATTATGAAGAGACGTAGAAAACGAGCTCTTGTAACCTCCCCACAGAAATTTAATAAATAATAATAATAATAACAATAATATGATTCTATTTTTTGTGTAACCTCAGAACAAAACTGGTTCCCATTTATGTACCCACAAAATTCTTTTTTCATTTAATGTAAGCTCGAAACAGAAAAATTCCTAAACCTCGTAATAAAAAATAAATTCAGTAACCTGGTAAAATTTGGACGACAGCAGTGCTGCGTCATGGCCCTGTAAGATCATTCTGAATAAAAAGCAAAAATTCTCACCTAGATAAAGTCGGCAACTATCTGCTCTTACAATAGTTTTTTCCGGCGCAGCTCTGTGCAATGCTGGCCTATACATTTGTTATTTATGAAAGGAAGCAACTGATTTTTCTTTTGCAACAATCGGAATGATCATGGATTGGAGAAATTATTAAATTCTTTAAATTGAAATGAATGCTTGTTAGAAATTACTTTATATGACAAAGATTATTATTAGGACATTTTGAAAAGATTTACATGGGAGTTCACATAACATTACTAGACATGCGCGAGGCTGCTTTTTACCTTATACAATAATACTCAGGCTCCGGCATCGCTGCACCGCGACCGGCCCAGCCAATACGATACACCAGACTGCTCGCTAGCAACAACTTACTTCTACTGCTACACAGTTCGTACTGCAGTCAACACTGCTCTTTGGTCTCAGATTCTCTTATAGCTTACATATCGCAGGCAGCGCATACCTCTTACATAACCCTCCACTGGTGGGGGGGGGGGGGGGGGGGTAAAAATTTGGCAGCGATGGTGAGCCAATTGGACTTGCCATGAGCAACAAATTTTTCTAAAATCTACTTAATTAACTATGTTGACAGTCACAGAGTATATACATATATATAAGTACAGAACATAAAACGAAATAGAGTGCACATGCACTGAGTACAGAACATATCAAGAAATCACAAAATGTATACGCAATTTTTCTTAATTAACTAAGTTTACAGTCACAGAGTATATACATATATATAAGTGCAGAACATGAAATGAAATAGAGTGCACATGCACTGAGTACATAACATATCAAGCAACGACAAAATGTATACGCAATGAGTACAAAACATATTAACAAATGACATAAACTGCATACGCACTGTAGTTTTTTTTTTCTTACCATTACAAGAACTAGGATAGGAAAGGGAAGGACTGCATCATGGTTGTAGCACAGTAGCTTGCAATTAGCTGCACTGAAAGTCCATATTTTTCTACAGAAGCACAACACCAAGAGAGACAATCTGAAGTTCTCTTCCCTGAAGTATTATTCAGTGTAGCCAAGACACTGAAATGTCGTATTAATATTCCATGTTATCATTTTGGTAGCACATTAGGTACACCTAACAGTGGAACCATAATAACATCTCCATTGTTCAAGGTGGTGGACACCATGATGTGTCAACACCACACTCTTTCACCAACGTAGAATTAGTGCAGAAACCAAATATAGTGCTCCATGATCATAAGGATAGACAGGACAAACTGATATTGCAGTAATTTCTGGTAATTAGGTCAGAAGGTGAAGGACATCATTGAGAATTTCACTAGTCTATTAACCGATTTGACTAATTGTTGACACTCATTGCCTAGTTACTAAATATTTCTGTACTATGTATGGAGTATTACAGAATATTATTCATAAGTCATCTGATGACAGTAAATATTGGCACTCATTGGCCAGTTACAAACCATTTTTATACATTATTTAAAAGTGATCATTCAAAGCAAGAGTAAATTAATGGCATACCATTTACATAATTCATCTAGTTATAGTAATCATTGGCACTCATTGGCCAGTTACAAACCATCAGAAGTCATCATTCAAAACAGGAGCTAATGAGTGTAGCATCAAGCTACTGGTATGCATATATAATAGCATGTAGGTGACATAATACAAATTTAAAATATAAGAAACAGTGGCATTCATTGGCCAGTTACTAAACGTATAGCAAGTATTGAATATTACAAAACATTTTTCATCATTCAAGTGACAAACGACATATTTAAAATAATTATTGCCACTCATTGGCCAGTTACAAACCATTTTTATATTTTTATAAAACATTATTCAGTATTATTCAGAAGTCATCATTCAAAATGAGAGTTAATTATTGGCATAGCATTTATAGAGTATAACAAAAATATTACTTGCAGAAATTATTGGCATAGTATTTATGCATTATTACAAAACGTCATTCAGTGTTACTCAGAACTCATCATTCAAGTGACATAGGACATATTTAAAATGCAACACACTATAACTATTACTCAAGGTCTGTGGTTAGAAAACATCATTCAGTATTACTCAGAACTCTCTTAAACTGGTAGCATTATTTGGGACTGGTAATACTTTTTTTGTGTGCTAGCAATGCATTGCGTTGGAATCGATAATTAATTGCTGGGGCATGAAAATATTTGCTTTTGACTTATTGCTGCAAATGAGGATAGGTAACGTCATTCTTCATGAGTCAGCTGTAGCAAGGTTATGAAACAAGTAGAGTATATGTGATCACATTCATGAATGACACACACAAATGTGTAAAAAACAGGTTTAATGACTAACTGCTTATAGCACATTAATTCCATGAATAGCTTCTCCTAGAAAAAATACAAAATGGATTATTAAGCTGAAAGAAGAATCGCATATTATGCTGAAAAGTAGTAAACTTCGAATTAACAGGTAATGAAACGTGTACTCAATATGTATGTACTCTAGCTGTCCTTTCCAAAACATTCAGTCATTATACCATGCGACATAAGACATACTGTCAAAACGAACTGCAACAAATACTTAAATAACTACATAGCATTTCTTAACTAACAGTAAATATATAAACTTCATCATTATTCTCATCTGCAAAGAAAAACTTCATTATTCATATTACCGTAACTTCATTACTATCATCACCTGCAAAGAAAAACCTCATTATTCATATTTGCATATTCTTCATATAACTATTCATCATCATTCATTATCATCTGCAAAAAAGACACCTCATTATTCATATCATCATTTACTTCATACAACTATTCATGGTATAGAGTTTCTTATTTCTAGCATACTTCATCACTAAAACTAAGATGTGTAGTTCTGTCTGACAGTCTGCATCAATCGCCTCGTATTCTGAAAGAAAAAAATTAGTTAAGACTGCTATCATACGATGTGTATAGTATATTCCTGTTAATGCTTGTTAATTCTGATCCATTTACTCTTCATGATGAGGTATTGCATCTTCTTTCGTTCATTCCGAAGGTGAAATTCCCATTTCATAGTAATCCACTGTGGTTTGTTTAATTTATTTCTTTTACACGTTATTACTTTCTGAAAATGATGAACAATGATTAATGTCTTGCATTTAAATCATATACCCATTAAATAAAAACTTGTTTCTAGTGATATAATTAAGCATACAGCATAGCATGACAGAAAACGTATTAGGTCAAAAACATGGACAGTGTTCAGGTGCAAAAAATGTACACACAGTTTCATAATGCAGTAGCAAAAAAAAAAAAAAAAAAAGTAGAATAGTCACGATGTTGAGATATCATAAGGCAAAATGTCAAAGTCAACTGGTGTTTGTTACATCTTAAACATTTCATAGTGCATACAAACAAACAGGAAAACAATCATACATACATGAAAAATGGAAAATGTGCACGGTCTGATATATAACGACAAGAAAAGCGACCTGCTAACCTTACCTTGCCGGGCACTTGCCAAGAAAAAATATGATAATCATCAGTAAGCAGTCACATAAATATAATTGCATCATTGGTCATATAAAAATCAGGAAATGGCATTACTGTGTGATAAATCATAAAGTATGTTCATTCAATAAACGGTTTAATATTGGAGACATGGTGATTGCCTTTACTTTTTCTGGTTCTCAGAGTTTCGACGTGTACTACATTGGAATGAGGAATGCTGCGAATTCGATATGGACCTGCCTATAGAAGCTCAAATTTACTACATTTACTCTTTCCTCTGCTGGATAAATAATGTGTGCGTACTAATATCTTCTGTCCAATGTGAAAGTCATGGCGTGTACAAACCTGTATTTGCTGTCTTCTCCGACGCTCTGCGGCACGTTTGATGTTGTTCAGCGCAATGTCAATTATTTCATGGTGTCGCAGTCGACGAGATGTAGGAAAGGATACTAATTCTTTAATTTTGTTAGGTGGTTCAACATTTTTCATTATAACAGTCGGAGCTAGCATAGTAGATTTATTTGGTATGGAATTAATTACATCCTGGAATGAGAGTACGTGTGTGTCTCAATCAATATGTTTTTTATAGCAGTATATTCTACACAGTTTACCAATTTCTTTCATTAGTCGTTCACAAGGGTTCGAAGAAGCATGATACCTGGATATATAGATCGGAGAAATGTTTCTAGCTCGTAACATACGTGTCCATATAGCAGATCGAAATTGTGGTCCATTGTCGGAAATTACTTTCAATACATGCCCTACATGAAATAAAAAATGTTTTACAAATGCTTTCGAAACAGATTTAGCAGTAGCTTTGCGTAACAGAGTGAAGGTAACAAATTTTGAAGTGAGTTCAACAGCGACAAAGATGTAGCAAAAACCTCTATTGGTTCTGGGAATCGGACCAAAAATGTCTACAGCGGCCATGTGTCTCAATCTAACAGGTGCAATGGGATGTAATGGAGGAATACGTGAAGTCGTGTCTGACATAGCTTTCTGGCAAATTTTACATGACGCTAAAACTCGTCGAATACGTTTCTCCATGTTGGCAAAATAACAGTTCTGTCTCAGTATAAGAAAACATTTTCTGGCTCCGTAATGTGCGTAACTTAAATGAGTATACCAAATTAATTTGTTAACAAGCTCGTCAGGAATACATAATAAACAATTGTTGCTGTCAGGGTGAGAGCGGCGAAACAGAATATTATTGCGTACAGTGTAATGGTTTCTAATGGTAACATTATTCCTATCTTTGCAAAGGTGTTTAATTTCTTTCCATACGTTGTCTTTACTCTGCTCTTGTGCTATGTCTCGTAATGACGACGAAATGAAATTTTCAAATGCAACTTGTTGAATATACATGACGCTGAAATTTGCTTTGCAGAAGTTGGTTGTGATGTCTTGCTGATTGTTGCTGAGAGAACGGGATAGTGCGTCTGCTACAATATTTTGTGTACCGGGAATGTGAACAGTTGTAAAATTAAATTCCTGTAAATAAAGTTTCCATCTGCTTAATCTTTCGAGTGTAAATTTTGCTGAAAGTAAAAACTGTATCGCTCTATGATTTGTGTAAACGGTAGTGTGTCTTCCATAAAGAAAATGCCGAAATCTCGTAAATGCCCATACAACACATAATGTTTCAAGTTCTGTTACAGAAAAATTGGGTTCAGCAGGTGACAGAATGCGACTCGCAAAGGCGATGTTTTTAATTACTGTATTACCGTCTTCTTCAATTTTCTGAAAAATGTGTACGCCTAAAGCGGTGTTGGAACTGTCGGTGGCAATGGAAAAATTTCTAGTAAGATCTGGATGTGATAAAAGTGGTGCATTCAACAAAGCTTCTTTCAGATTCACAAATTCAGAATGTGCTTGGCTAACCCAGGACCAAATACTGTTTTTACCCGTCAATTGACATAATCTAGGGGTGTCTAAAGCAGAGTAATGAATAAATTTACGAAAAAACTTAATTAATCCCAAAAAGCTGCGTAGTTGTTTCTTCGTCGTAGAAACAGTAATGTCACGTAAAGCTTGAAGTTTTTCCGGATCAGGCGCAATGCCTTCTGCTGAAGTTACATATCCAAGAAATTTTATAGAAGTTTTCCCAAAGTGCGATTTACTGAGATTAACTGTGAGTCCTTGTGCACGAAAAGTTCGTAACAGTTGTTCAAGAATCAGATTGTGTTCAGACCAGTTAGATCCTGCAATAAGAATGTCGTCTACATACGTAGTGATTCTGTCTTTAAGTTCTGTCGGAAGTATAGTATTCAAACGGCGAATAAATGCTGCTGAAGAAATTGTTAAACCGAACGGTAATTTACAAAACTGGTAACAGTCACCAAAACAGAGAAAAGCCGTGTACTTTCTGCAGTTCGGATGGAGCTGAATTTGCCAAAATCCCGAATTCAAATCTAACGTGGAATAAATAGCAGTACCATGAAATTTCTGTAGAAGTTCTTCCAGTGTTTGAGGGCGATCTGTTTCATTAATAATAATGTCATTGATGTGACGCGAATCAAGTACGAGACGAAGTGAACCATCCTTTTTCTTAACAATATGGAGTGGGTTTATGTACGGACTAACTGCCGGTTAAATAATACCTTGGTCAAGCATAGCTTGTAATACTTTCTTAACTTGTTCTCTGTGAATATACGGAATGGGATAATGTTTGGTTTTAAACGTGTCGTGCTGTTTAACTTGAAATTCATACATATAACCGGGCATAGTACCAGGGATGTTGTCAAAAACTGGGGCTTGCTGTAAAAGAATTTTGCGTAGTTGCGTGCGTTCGTCGTCTGTATTTGCACTGCTCTGTTTAACTTTATCAGAAATCATCTGTATAACGTCATAGTCGGCTTCGTCTGGAGTATTATAGTTGTGTACGTACGTATCTGTGATCAATGTGGAATGACAGTCTATGTTACGTGATGCGGAAATGACCTCTGTACGATTAATTGTTTGTTCTTCTGCAGATAAAGAGTGCTGAAATTCTAAAGCCAGTTGTAAATTTTCATCCTTTATCATTAAATAGGAGTTTTGAGAGTCAATAATTGCGGCGTGTTGTGCCAGAAAATTCGCACCTAAAATAAGGTCTGTTGTCAATAAGGGAACAATCCAAAAATTTGAGTGAAATGTATGACCTGCAATACAAAATGATAAATGTGTCTGTAATTTTACATCTGCTCCTTTACCAGACACTGCTCCTTTTACTTTAGTTTTGCCTAATGGTAACGTAGGATAGGTATTCTCTTTGTTAGATTCGTTGAAAGTTTCCTCATTTATAACTGACATAGGTGATCCAGAATCGATTACTGCTGAAAATTTGGATGATCCAATCTTTACCTCAATGACAGGGTGTGAAATGGTTTTTTGAATAACTGGTCTTTCCTGCAAAAGAGTGTCTCGGATGTCGTCAAAAGTAATAACATTTTCGTGAACAGGATTCTGTTATCTGAAGTATTGCTTACGTTGCTGGAAGATTCATTCTGCACTGTATCTAGTCAAATTCTTTCTGACGTGCTGTTATTCGCGGGAGGATGCTGTGGCATTTCAGCTATTTGTACTGTTCTGTTATTTCTTCCTGACGTATTACGTTCGGGATGATATCTACTGTCTGGTTCATTCATGATAATCTTTTGTTGCGGATGATTTTGTTGCTGGTAAGACCGACTGTTATTAAACGTACGCTGAAAATTGTGCTCATTATTTTTACGTCTGTCATGATAGTCATTGCTATATGGCGCTTTGCGATAGGAATTGAAATGATGTGTTTTCTGTACGTACTGGTTTCCTTGTTGCTGTGCGTTACTATTTGGTGTGGCCGTCGCTGTACTTGTAGGCGGAGAAACATTAAAGCTCGGTTGACCTTGTACATTATATTGTTGGTTAGGTATGCTAACCGGCTGGCTTTGATGCTGTTGCGGTGAAAAGCGTCTATTGTTACCAAAATGTGGTTCCTGTTGCTGATAATTTTGGCGATACTGATAATTAAAATTTTGTCTGTTATTAAAGTTCTGGTGTTTGTCGTTCCTGGAGCGTCTATTACCTTTACTATTGAAATAGCGTGGCTGATCGTAATTACTGTATGTTGGTTGGCCTTGGTTATGATATGAAAAATTTTTGTTTATGAAGGAATAATCTGATTGCTGAACTTCCAAAAGCTGTAACAGATCTCTGAATGCCGAAATATTTTCTTTCTGCTGACCCGTTAAAAGTGATACTCTTAACGATCGTGGTAATTTAGAAATACACTGTTGAATAAGTGCAGATTCACTGTATGGGTCATTTAAGTACTGGTTTTGTTGGACCATGTGTTCAAAAAATTGCGTGACAGTGGAAAAATTTGAGTTCTCATAATTCGGTAAACTAATTAGTTGATCCTTGATTCCGCACTGTGTCGTCTTCGACCAATACGCTGACAGAAAAGCATCCTGAAATTCTTCTACCGGATAGCATTGTCTCGCGATCGGTCTCATACGAGTTGCCGGTTCGCCTTCCAAAAAACTGCAAATAAATTCAAGTTTGTATGTGACGGGCCAAGTTGGTGGAAAAGCAAAGCTAAATTGTTGTATCCAATCCAAGGGGTGAATCTGTGTTCTGTCATTTTTAAATACTTTAAATTTCCTCACGGATAGAAAGTGCTTGTAATCAAAATTATCGTCTCTGTATGTCTGAACAGGTTCAGGATTGTATGATAATCTGTTTGTCTGTGACTGTTCGGAATCTAACTCACGTACTCTCTGTAAATTACTTAAATTATACTGGCTGTGTGAGTCTGACAAATGTTCGGAAAGTGGCGTATGCTGTGATGAGTTAAAGGTTGAAATATTTTTCATCTCCGTCACTTCGTGCTGTAAAGATGACAATTTTGTACGTAATGTATTATTGGACGAACCTATCTCACTGATTGTCTGCTGTAAATTTTGGAATTCGGGTGTTTGATTAAACGAAACTGGTGACGTATCGTCTGATTTGGTGTCATTATTACTTTCGATAACGTCAATACGACTGGCCAATTCATCATATTTTTCAGTCAGTACCTTTACCGGATCATCATTTTTAGCATCGCAAGCATTAATTTGTTCTTGTATTTTACGTGTGGTTTTGTTTAATTTCTTAACGTCTGCTTTGATGGCATCGGGATTCTGTATTAGTTCTAATTGTTCAAGTCTGTCGGTCACTGTCTGAAAGTCTACTATGTGTGTGTCTGTTTTTGTTTTAAGATCAGAGATTTCATCATGTAATTCGGTGCTCAACTGTTTGATAGTATTAATTTCGTCTGATACTGTAGCAATATTGTTGTCTACGTATGTGTTTGCTTTCGTAAACAATTTACGCTTATCTTCCTGTCTCTGTGCAGTAATTGTTTCCGTGACTTGTCGCTTTACTTTATTCTGTTCCTGTATAAATTTACGGTAACGTGTTTCACTGTTTTGTAGGTGGTGATTAAAACGTTCGTCAATTTGGTTGTTCTGTTGTTGAAACTTCGCGTCTACTTTCGCATCCAGCGTACGTGAAAGTTCTGCCGACATTAATTTAAACTCGTCGCGTAACTGTGTTGCGTTTTCAGAACATTGTTTAGCGACTACACTAATTTCGTCCCTAAGTAGTTTAGTTGTGGCTGCTTGTGTATTACCTAATTCTTGAGCCACAGACCCAATTTCTTCACTACTGCTCCTAGCACAAGCCTTAATTTCCTCATGTAATTGTTCTTTAGTATCATGACATTGCACGGCAACGGCTGCAATCTGTTCACTGAGTTGTTTGTTCTGTTCATTTAGGTTGTCGTGTTTTTCATTCAACTGTTTGAAATTTTCATTAAGGTTGTCTTGTTTTTCATTCAACTGTTTGAAATTTTCATTAAGCTTGTCTTGTTTTTCATTAAGTTGTTTGTTCGATTGATTAATTTGTAGCAATAATGCCATAACTTGATCCATGCCAACATTACCCACTCTATTCCCTGTGCTGTGTGATGGTGTATCCACATGTGTCACATTTTGTGTAACCATTTGGTCATCCTCTGATTCTTGAAAAGGTTTGCTAATCAGATGTGCACTATTGGTCGCTACCTCGGAATCAAATAAATCTGACGTATTTTGACTACATTGTTCATCTTCGTGAGAAAAATTTATCTGTTCACTATGCAAATTTTGCAAACCGGGTGTGTCAAACTGAGCAGCGTTCATTGTATCGGAACGTGCCGCGTCATCAATTGTTACATTTACTGAGGACATAATTGAATTTGTTTGCTGATTATTAGGATTAAAATCATTACTAGTGGTCGGTACGCACTGATTGTCTGTAAATGGAGGATTATCATTAAGACACTGAGTGTCGCTTGTATTATCGATCAAATTATTCGAATCGGCTATCTCACTCATTGCACATCGCGATGTACTGTTAACAGTTTTTCGCGGCATTTTTCACAAATCAAAATTAAGCACAAAAATGAAGCAACGACAAAGCAAAAAAAGAAAAAAAAAAGAAATGGAACAAACACAATTACAACAAAGAGCAATAAATTGCCGATAATCTGTGAAAGAAAGAGTGACCAATTAGTAAATGCGTTGCGCCAGATGCAAACTACATTTAAGTACATAAGAGCAGATATATGACTACTTCTCAGAGATTCACAAAGAATACGATCCTGGCCGGTTGTCGCCAAGTGTAACCTCCCCACAGAAATTTAATAAATAATAATAATAATAATAATAATAATATGATTCTATTTTTTGTGTAACCTCAGAACAAAACTGGTTCCCATTTGTGTACCCACAAAATTGTTTTCTCATTTAATGTAAGCTCGAAACAGAAAAATTCCTAAACCACGTAATAAAAAAATAATTCAGTAACCTGGTAAAATTTGGACGACAGCAGTGCTGCGTCATGGCCCTGTAAGATCATTCTGAATAAAAAGCAAAAATTCTCACCTAGATAAAGTCGGCAACTATCTGCTCTTACAATAGCTTTTTCCGGCACAGCTCTGTGCAATGCCGGCCTATACATTTGTTATTTATGAAAGGAAGCAACTGATTTTTCTTTTGCAACAATCGGAATGACCATGGATTGGAGAAATTATTAAATTCTTTAAATTGAAATGAATGCTTGTTAGAAATTACTTTATATGACAAAGATTATTATTAGGACATTTTGAAAAGATTTACATGGGAGTTCACATAACATTACTAGACATGCACGAGGCTGCTTTTTACCTTATACAATAATACTCAGGCTCCGGCATCGCTGCACCGCGACCGGCCCAGCCAACACGATACACCAGACTGCTCGCTAGCAACAACTTACTTCTACTGCTACACAGTTCGTACTGCAGTCAACACTGCTCTCTGGTCTCAGATTCTCTTATAGCTTACATATCGCAGGCAGCGCATACCTCTTACACTCTAACATGGAAATAAAGCGCTTGCGGGCCCATGTCCACAAAATACATTTTATTCCGATATGCGTGAGCAATGCTTCCTGAAAGTTTGGTCGTATATTTCTGTTACGCCCTGTATAATTGATAAGAACAGATGAAGTCTAGCTCAAAGTGTGCAGCTAATTGAGAATTTAGCTTTGGAGTGTCGTAGCGGCCTTCTTTCTCTTCTGGTTCGCTTCAACGCGCCGCTTTCAAGCCGAACGTTTCTAAATGGGGAGTAAGTAGAGAATCAACACGCTCAAGAGCAAGGTGTACGGACGCGGGCGAACTCATTACGAGCTGCTGGCCGGCTGCTAAAGGGATTCTTAATTCCGTTTTATTTATACTCGGCCGTGATGCCGGCGAGCGCTATACCCTTTCTCTCTCCCTCTCTCTCTCGCCTCTCTGCCTCGCCCCTCGCAGCGCCCGCTCCTTTTTTACGCCCGTTTCCGCCGTCGCAGTGATTAGCCGCTCTGCTCCGGCGCGCAGCTGTTTCAAAGAGTATTCAGCGGCCGCGCGCGGCCCGGCCGGCAGCGCAGCAGCCGCCCGCGCGCCGCCCACGCCGCCCTCTGCCGCCGCCCTCTGCCGCCACTACTGCCGGCCGGCGCCTTTTTTTTTCTCACGCTGATTAAAAACTTTCCTTGCGCGGCTGCTCACGGAGCTCATCAGGCCGGCCCGCCGGCCGCCGGCGCGGCTCTGTGGCGCCGGCCAAGATAAATCGGCTGCAGATTAAAGAATGAATAAGTAATGGTGTCGGGCCGTGGCCGCGGCCGCGCGCGCAGATCGTCCGCCCAATAACTCAGCGCCGGCCGCCGCCGCAGGTGGTGGCACCGGCACCGTGTGTCCGCCAAGCGACGACCTCTCGCCGAGCAGCCAGTGAAGACGTAGCTGGCTGGTTACTTGCCGCCCTGCAGCCTCACATGCTGTCGGAAATGTTTACTGGAAAACGATACTTGTTCTTAAGAAGGACGACGCAGGCACCTACAAAGGCACAGGCAATACGGCAACTACAGCCGTTATGAAATACATGAAATGTATTCGGTGTTACGGGTACGGACTACTGTCAGATATATAATGGAATGACGAAAATGATAGTTTGTGACGGACTGGGACTCGAACCCGGATTGTGCCGCTTTACGCGAGCGGTCGCCTTAATCGCTGTGGCTGTCCGTTGTGACGTGGCAACCATGTTACATAGTATTGTATAAATGTACCCACTCTATTTTGCAATTTTATTTAAAGGCTTCAATAGTAATTTTAAGAATAATAATAACGTAAGGCCTACTCCCAAATTTAAACCAAACTAATTCACGCCACGCATAAGGTGATGTGAAGTAATATATTACCGTTATTCAAATTCAAATGGCTCTGAGCACTATGGGACTTAACATCTTAGGTCATCAGTCCCCTAGAACTTAGAACTACTTAAACCTAACTAACCTAAGGACATCACACACATCCATGCCCGAGGCAGGATTCGAACCTGCGACCGTAGCGGTCGCTCGGTTCCAAACTGTAGCGCCTAGAACCGCACGGCCACTCCGGCCGGTTGGCATGGGATTCGTCGAGCTAATTGGACGGCAAGGGGTTAACTAGGAAGATAGGATCTAATGATGACGGACCGAATCGAATTGAAGAGAAAAGAATTTGTAGCATAACTAGACTAAAGGAAGTGTTCAGATACTAAGACACATCCTAATACCCCAACAAATAGTTACTTTAGTAATGGGGAGAAGTGTGGGCGTTAAAAATTGGGGGCTAAGACTTGAATAATGGAAGAAAGGTGAAGTGGATGTGGGTTGGATTGCAGATGTGAAGAGCCTTGCACAGCACAGACTGGCGTTGTGAGCTGCACAAACCAGTCTTCGGTCTGTAGTACACAACAAAACCATTGTCGGTAGAGGTAATTATAGTATTCTTTGTGCCGGAGAAATATAAATTGTGCCAGTAATTTTACACTGATGAAAATGGAAAGTGAATGGAAATGAACACCTTGACCGAATGCTACCTAACTGGTACTCCAGTGCTTGCATGTCTGTGCGATTTGTTGTTTAAAATTTCATCTTTATAGTACCTCACTTCTAGTACTTTCAGTATAAAAAAAGGCATTCCTACAGACGAAGAAGAGTTTACGGTGGCTATTGTATGTGTCTGACGGTACTGGAGCTTCTCTAGTGGAGATCGCAAAACAGCGTTCTCAGAGGATCCACACGTGCTGGTCACCGACGTACTTCGGGCACTGATAAATACGTCATCGATATAAGAGACATGGGTGCTGATGCCTCCTCGCCAATGGACGCAACCGGTGCTGATAATTTCCGACTGGCGCCAAGGACGGCACTTTGAAGTTCGCCGCCAACCACAAGCGCGGCCCAATCACCAACCTCCGCCCCGCCCCCACTGAAAGGGACTTCCGCATTGTGACAAGCGGCGGCCACAGTCAGCAACGGACTTTTATGTTCGGTGTTCGCAAACGAGTTGTAGTACGGAGTTCCAAGGTTGCAGTACGCAGCTACAGTTCGTAGTGAAGATCAGCCTGCGACACTTAATCGCTAAATGGAATCGCCTATAGCCTTCGTACAGAGTTAAATGTTTATTACAGTGATTATAATCTGTTCATCATAAGAATAAACCTGATGTAAACATTACGCCATGTATTCTTTCGCGTTTGCTTGAATCTCATTCGATTTTGTTTCACGTGGAGCGGAAGCCATGTTGTGACCAGTATAGTCAAGTAGGATCATAAGGATACGTTTTATGCTGTATTACACGCTCGTAGATTGAGCGGTAATGTGCGGGAGAACAGCTTTAGCGGCGCATTAAACTTGGACAGCACTGGCCAACCAGCGGTCCAACTAACCTGTAATGATGTGAGCAGTTGCAGTTCAGACGTAAAAAAGAAACGGGCATAGAAGCAATATAGCTTCGAATGTCATTAAATTTTAGAAGAGAATGAAATAGTACTCGGCGAAACTCCAGCACTACCGCGCGGTTCTTACGTGACCAGACGAAAAGCATAAAATGCTCTCGTTCTCACCTGACGTAGTATTATGATCACAAAAAAGAGTGATGAAAATTCCTAACTTAAACACAGCGCAATTTTTCTGAGCGAGCCATGTGTGATGCAACAGCATACTACAGGGACTTCACCGCACTGTTGAATGCTGAAGCCACTGAAGGTATCAATTACAGTCAGTCGTCTGGTAATCTCTTAGCTCTTTCCTTATCCGAATCCGAGAAATACATTTCAGTATTGGGACTGTCATCTGCTACGTTGATAACGAGTCGATCAACAACAGAATTTTGTCCTCTTCTTTGATGACGTGTCATTCTATATCCCGCCAACGTTCGACAGCGTCATGAAAAAGCTTCGTGAGTTAGATCCAGTACATCTGGTAGCTTAACAGTCTTGTTATTTCTCGGGCCAAATTCTTTAACTTGGCTCCATATCAGTTCTGTTGGGTTCTTATTGTAACGGTGCAGTGGGAAATGTAAAAATGCAACATTTGTATGGTGTGCTCGATGCTGTGAAAGTGTTTGCTTTTCATTTTTCTGCGACTCATCTGTGGTATAAAACAATGGGCATAGTCCCAATAAAAAGTATTTAGTTTTTCATTTTTGCCTTAAAAATTCACTGTTATGTTTTCTTAATTTAAGCAACCGTTTTTAACAGTCTTTCATAAAGTATCGATAATTCAGAAAAAAACTAATCACGGTCCTATTTGAAATGAAAACAGGACTTTCGCGTGCAATGTGAAATTAAAAACAAGAAGACGTGCATTATTAATAAAAAATGATGATGAATTTTACAATTACGAGATGTAGGTAATTCAAATTGAACGAGAAAAAGAATTAACGCATGAGAGACTTGAACAAGTGAACCATGCGTTGCAAAATGTTACGAAGCTACTACGCTACCGGTTTCGCTGCACGTTAATACCGATTTGCGCCGCAAATGTTTCTAACACAGTGCACTGAAAAACATTAAAGCCGATTATCTCAGTAAATTTATGACAAAACATTAAGAACATCCTATTTCTCTGCACTTTTTAACCGTGTTCCACACGTGTGTTTCACTATGGAACAGGAAGCAACAGTCTCATCCATTTTCATGCCGCGTATTAACAGCGCGACAATTAGAGCACAACAGTGCAGAGGCTGTGACTATACACGATTTTTGAAATGAGAACTATATAACCAAAGCATAGTTAAACAAACGTTGATAGTTATTAACGCATTTGAATATCTTAAAGTTTCATTTTACGTAACTTACTAATAATACCGTATATCTAATACATCAATAGGATCTACTTGCAAGAGCGTAACAACACTAGTGTACGTGTGCTTCTGACCAGTTATCGCGTTTGTGTTTGTTTATATTAGGTTTATTCTTATGACGAACGGAGTTATAACAGTGTTGCACCCTGAACGGGCATAGTCTTGTTGACAGTGTGTTCAGTAGTACACACCTTCACAGGCTACTACTTAATTGTATCTGTCTGCAAACACATCCAATGAGTTGGTGTACAACTTTAGTGAAGTATCGCAGCTCAATAAAGTGTATATTAGTGTGTCACTAATTTGTATGCACTGCCTAGTTCCTTCATCCACCTTGGGGCACCTAAACCGTATACGATGCGTGAGAGCCGTTCTACCCAGACGACCCGTACACATCAGGAGTATCATACTGACATACTCAACATACAGTTGACTGTAGCGTGATGACTGCAAAATTAGTGTTGATGAGACGGACTTTGGACAACAGTATGTCATTCCAGAAGCACTACACCATAAGAAGATCGTAGAGCTGATCGATTGGTTCCGAGGAGTAGACAGGTGAGAAGAGCTGAAAGCCAGGCAGAGGTTACAGGCAGTGTGTACCACGAATGGGCAGGGAAAGGTTACTGAATGGTGGGTACACTTGAGTTTTCATGCGTTGTTTACTGCTGATACCATACTAAAGACTTCAAGGCGCAGAGTCGGAGTCTACTTGGACACTGAGTGAATGTACAATTCCTTGACTGTCCTGTCCACTTCCTTTATTTGTCACCCATACGTCTATGATGCGATAGGAAGACATATTTTCATACCAGCCTATATTCAACAATCTTTGTAACCTGGCGTAAAATATGTTTCAGGTATGACAAGAAATTCCTCATGACAACATTCGGAGGCTGTTTAGTTTCATGTCACGATGGATGAAATTCTAGTCCTGTCTGTGGATGATGCTGATAACGAACATTATTTCCGAAGAAAATGAAAGTTTAACCATTTAATACTAGTTACCTCGTGAGCATCTCTACAAAATATGAAAAAAAAAATCGGATTCGTGATTCATGGTGTGACATGTTCCACTTACATTTGTCTGTGTATTTTGTTCATGTTTTCAGAATGAACCCGTCACTCAACACATTATGAAACGAACTACGAGCTTAATAGGTATTCGAATCTGGACCATCTTCTACCGTCTAATGTGTTAGTAAGGTTCATCTTAAGATGAATGTATCTTTATGTGGCACTTTTTAAGAAGCATTTCGAAGAAAACAGTATGAACATGCTTGGAGAGAAGCTAGTGATGTCTTCGTCGGAAGACATCCACTCGCTACCAGCAGAAGAAAACGTGTTGTACATAGTGTGGTGTGTCGTGTGCTTGTTGCGTTTTTCTAATAGTAGTGATGCCTTTTGGCAACAGTCAATAGTATCGCTGTTAAGAACTAATCTAACTAACATTCTCTTCCCCTTGGTCCCACTTTGAAAAGTAAATTTCATAATTATACTCCGGGAAACTTGGAAAAATTTGGAAATTTATGGTAAGGTCTTATGGGACCAAACTGCTGAGGTCATCGGTCCCTAAGCCTATACACTACTTAATCTAACTTAAAGTAACTTACGCTAAGGACAACATCCACACCCATGCCCGAGGTAGGACTCGAACCTCCGGCGGGGGGAGCCTCACAGACTGTGACAAGGCGCCCTAGACGGCACGGCTACCCCGCGCGGCGGGGGAAGTTGGTGCATAGTTCACATGGCTGGTGTAAATATCATCTCGAATTGCTCTTTAAACACACTGTCTTATATTGTCCAATTATCATAAGCCTTATGACTTACGACCGAAGAAAGAGGTGGATGTTTCCCTAAGTTGCTGACAACGAATGTGACCCCTGAGCACTTCCCGTATATGGGCAATAAGCATACGAAGGAGGAATCCATACCAGTTGAGGCGGTACATTTTGTTCTGCCCAATCAGCTCTTCTAACAAGCGGAAACATTGTGCTCAGCTCTACTTATAGGAGTGAAACAAGCAATTAAATCCTACACTGTTTAATCAAGGATTAATGAACAACCGTCACGGAAAACCTAAATTTGCCTTGATAACCGAAAAATTACAACCACAGCACACAAAAATGAATCCTGCGCACATCTCGTCACACTCTGCTGTTCCCAAAAACCTTAAGTCTTCCCTTGGTACTACCTAGTTCCATAGTTATATTGCAACATAGAAAAATATCCGCAGCATCGTTCTTTATTTTCTTAGCCTTAATGTACTCGGATACGGTATTTTCTGCACAGGTCACCCAACAACTTCACTTTAACCCTCCTTATCATATCTTTTGCACTTTCTCTTCGCCGTGGATGTTGATCGGAGTGAAAATGAACCAGATCGGCATGAAATGGTCATAGACGTTCAACATGAGCTATCATTGTTCTAGTTGGCAACTGAAGCTCGACGTTGACTTGTGATGTTGCCTCTATCACCTGTTATGGTCCCTGGTACCTTGTTAGAAGCCGGCCGAAGTGGCCGAGCGGTTCTAGTCGCTACAATCTGGAACTGCGCGACCGCTACGGTCGCAGGTTCGAATCCTGCCTCGGGCATGGATGTGTGTGGTGTCCTTAGGTTAGTAAAGTTTACGTAATTCTAAGTTCTAGGGGACTGATAACCTGAGATGATAAGTCCCATAGTGTTCAGAGCCAACCTTGTTAGAAACTTTTCCGTTTTATTCTCAGGGGTAGGATGTCTTGACAGCATTACTCATTGGCTACTTTCCTACTACTTCTTGCCATTCCATGGTTTTGAGAGTGGCTTTCTGTCCATGCCTCCAAGATTTTGAAAGGGCACGGCAGACTTTCTTCCCCGTCCTTTCTTAATCCGCTGGGGCCGACGACCTCGCTGTTTGGTCCCCCCCCCCCCCCCCCCCAAAGTAATCAACGGAGCCTTGGACAAATGGTTCAAATGGCTCTGAGCACTATGGAACTTAACTTCTGAGGTCATCAGTCCCCTAGAGCTTAGAACTACTTAAACCTAACTAACCTAAGGATGTCACACACACCCATGCCCGAGGCAGGATTCGAACCTGCGACCGTAACAGTCGCGCGGGTCCAGACTGTAGTGCCTATAACCGCTCGGCCACCCCGACCTGCGAGCCTAGGACAGTCGACTCATGATGGTAGACAGCCAGCTGGAGCAACTGGAACTAGCAGTATCGTGTGAGGCCGCCGCCGTCGAAGTGGTGGGTGGTGGGAGTGACGGAGGAGGGGACGACTTGGCACGGCGGCCGAGGTAGTGTCAGTAACGGGGGCGGGTGGGGGGGTGGGGGGTGGCCTCAAGTTGTCGGAGCATCAGTTGCTGGAGCGACAAGGACAAGATGAAGACAGCACTGGGAGGAGCCAAATCCAAAGACCTCAAGAAGCCTGTGTACGGGACGGTCACCGGCCAAGGTGACGGTCAACGCGGGCAACAAAATGGTCGAGCGGTTGCTATCTTTTCCGGCTGTACGCACAACAGCTCCAGTGGGGGAAACAGGACGGCTTCATGTCACAAGCAGCCCAGGTTGCTTTCGCAGCTGTGTAATTACTTGTTTGTATTTGGGGCATGCGAAACTTGCGACAGAGTGCACTGTGAAGCAGAGTAGGTAATTGTGTTATTATATACTGTAAACCTGATTAAAGGCATTAAGCAGAAACTAACAACTGTGAGTGATAATCACATAATTCCCCTATCTGATGTAATATTAGGTAATGTAATAATAAAAATAGTAAAATATGACTGCATCGACCGAGAAGCATTAATGAGTATTTTGGAAAAGTTTGGGGTGGATGATACATCAAGAAAGCTGATCAAAGAAAGTCTTACTACCACAATGTCAAAACTAAAATTTATGGGTGAGATTTCAGAACTGTTTTCAATCAGCACATGCGTAAGACAGGAGGTCAAGCCTAGAAAAGGAACAAGACCTAGACACTAATAAAATGACATCAATGTCAGGAAGGCCGACAGGAGGTCAAGCCTAAATAGGAACAAGACCTAGACACTAATGAAATGGCATCAATGTCAGGAAGACTGACAGGAGGTCAACCCTAGAACAGGAACAAGACCTAGACACTAATAAAATGGTATCATTGTCAGGAGGACTGACAGGAGGTCAAGCCTAAATAGGAACAAGACCTAGACACTAATAAAATGGCATCAATGTCAGGAAGACTGACCGGAGGTCAAGCCTAGAACAGGAACAAGACCTAGACACTAATAAAAAGGCATCAATGTCAGGAAGACTGACAGGAGGTCAAGCCTAGAACAGGAACAAGACCTAGACACTAATAAAATGGCATCAGTGTCAGGAAGACTGACAGGAAGACTGGCAGGAAGTCAACCCTAGACAGGAACAAGACCTAGATACTAATAAAATGACATCAATGTCAGGAAGACTGACAGGAGGTCAAGCCTAGAACAGGAACAAGATTGACAGGAGGTCAAGCCTAGAATAGGAAAAAGACCTAGACACCAATAAAATGGCATCAATGTCAGGAATGCCGACAGGAGGTCAAGCCTAAATAGGAACAAGACCTAGACACTAATAAAATGGCATCAGTGTCAGGAAGACTGACAGGAGGTCAAGCCTAGAACAGGAACAAGATTGACAGGAGGTCAAGCCTAGAATAGGAACAAGACCTAGACACCAATAAAATGGCATCAATGTCAGGAAAGCCGACAGGAGGTCAAGCCTAAATAGGAACAAGACCTAGACACTAATAAAAAGGTATCAGTGTCAGGAAGACTGACCGGAGGTCAAGCCTAGAACAGGAACAAGACTTAGACACTAATAAAATGGCATCAATGTCAGGAAGACTGTTAGGAGGTCAAGCCTAGAACAGGAACAAGATTGACAGGAGGTCAAGCCTAGAATAGGAACAAGACCTAGACACCAATAAAATGGCATCAATGTCAGGAAGGCCGACAGGAGGTCAACCCTAAATAGGAACAAGACCTAGACACTAATAAAATGGCATCAATGTCAGGAAGACTGACAGGAGGTCAAGCCTAGAACAGGAACAAGATTGACAGGAGGTCAAGCCTAGAATAGGAACAAGACCTAGACACCAATAAAATGGCATTAATGTCAGGAAGGCCGACAGGAGGTCAAGCCTAAATAGGAACAAGACCTAGACACTAATAAAATGGCATCAATATCAGGAAGACTGACAGGAGGTCTAGCCTAGAACAGGAACAAGACCTAGACACTAATAAAATGGCATCAATGTCAGGAAGACTCACAGGAGGTCAAGCCTAGAACAGGAACAAGATTGGCAGGAGGTCAAGCCTAGAATAGGAACAAGACCTAGACACCAATAAAATGGCATCAATGTCAGGAAGGCCGACAGGAGGTCAACCCTAAATAGGAACAAGACCTAGACACTAATAAAATGGCATTAATGTCAGGAAGGCCGACAGGAGGTCAAGCCTAAATAGGAACATGACCTAGACACTAATAAAATGGCATCAATGTCAGGAAGACTGATAGGAGGTGAAGCCTAGAACAGGAACAAGACCTAGACACTAATAAAATGGCATCAATATCAGGAAGACTGACAGGAGGACTAGCCTAGAACAGGATCAAGATCTAGACACCAATAAAATGGCATCATTGTCAGGAAGACTGACAGTAGGTCAAGCCTAGAACAGGAACAAGATTGACAGGAGGTCAAGCCTAGAATAGGAACAAGACCTAGGCACCAATAAAATGGCATCAATGTCAGGAAGGCCGACAGGGGGTCAAGCCTAAATAGGAACAAGACCTAGACACTAATAAAAAGGTATCAATGTCAGGAAGACTGACCGGAGGTCAAGCCTAGAACAGGAATAAGACCTAGACACTAATAAAATGGCATCAATATCAGGAAGACTGACAGGAGGACTAGCCTAGAACAGGATCAAGATCTAGACACCAATAAAATGGCATCATTGTCAGGAAGACTGACAGTAGGTCAAGCCTAGAACAGGAACAAGATTGACAGGAGGTCAAGCCTAGAATAGGAACAAGACCTAGACACCAATAAAATGGCATCAATGTCAGGAAGGCCGACAGGGGGTCAAGCCTAAATAGGAACAAGACCTAGACACTAATAAAAAGGTATCAATGTCAGGAAGACTGACCGGAGGTCAAGCCTAGAACAGGAATAAGACCTAGACACTAATAAAATGGCATCAATGTCAGGAAGACTGACAGGAGGTCAAGCCTAGAACAGGAACAAGATCTAGACACCAATAATATGGCATCAATGTCAGGAAGGCCGACAGGAGGTCAAGCCTAAATAGGAACAAGACCTAGACACTAATAAAATGGCATCAATATCAGGAAGACTGACAGGAGGTCTAGCCTAGAACAGGAACAAGACCTAGACACTAATAAAATGGCATCAATGTCAGGAAGACTCACAGGAGGTCAAGCCTAGAACAGGAACAAGATTGGCAGGAGGTCAAGCCTAGAATAGGAACAAGACCTAGACACCAATAAAATGGCATCAATGTCAGGAAGGCCGACAGGAGGTCAACCCTAAATAGGAACAAGACCTAGACACTAATAAAATGGCATTAATGTCAGGAAGGCCGACAGGAGGTCAAGCCTAAATAGGAACAAGACCTAGACACTAATAAAATGGCATCAATGTCAGGAAGACTGATAGGAGGTGAAGCCTAGAACAGGAACAAGACCTAGACACTAATAAAATGGCATCAATATCAGGAAGACTGACAGGAGGACTAGCCTAGAACAGGATCAAGATCTAGACACCAATAAAATGGCATCATTGTCAGGAAGACTGACAGTAGGTCAAGCCTAGAACAGGAACAAGATTGACAGGAGGTCAAGCCTAGAATAGGAACAAGACCTAGGCACCAATAAAATGGCATCAATGTCAGGAAGGCCGACAGGGGGTCAAGCCTAAATAGGAACAAGACCTAGACACTAATAAAAAGGTATCAATGTCAGGAAGACTGACCGGAGGTCAAGCCTAGAACAGGAATAAGACCTAGACACTAATAAAATGGCATCAATATCAGGAAGACTGACAGGAGGACTAGCCTAGAACAGGATCAAGATCTAGACACCAATAAAATGGCATCATTGTCAGGAAGACTGACAGTAGGTCAAGCCTAGAACAGGAACAAGATTGACAGGAGGTCAAGCCTAGAATAGGAACAAGACCTAGACACCAATAAAATGGCATCAATGTCAGGAAGGCCGACAGGGGGTCAAGCCTAAATAGGAACAAGACCTAGACACTAATAAAAAGGTATCAATGTCAGGAAGACTGACCGGAGGTCAAGCCTAGAACAGGAATAAGACCTAGACACTAATAAAATGGCATCAATGTCAGGAAGACTGACAGGAGGTCAAGCCTAGAACAGGAACAAGATCTAGACACCAATAATATGGCATCAATGTCAGGAAGGCCGACAGGAGGTCAAGCCTAAATAGAAACAAGACCTAGACACTAATATAAAGTTCGTTGATACCACGCAATCCATGGAGGCTCAAGTCGAAAAAAAAAATTATTGTATTATTCTGCCTGCGAGTACCAGCGATGATGCGTAACCGTAATTGAGACGACAATGCCCTTTGCTGTAAAGAAAAAAAGAGCATCTATGCTTTTTGAAATTGTTGGAGATAAGGAATGCCGACTGGACATTGTTTTTTTGTGGGGTACGATACGTAGTTTGAATATAGACGTAATTTGAAGTGGAGAGGTGATACAATTTGTAATCGCAATTATCAAGAATAAATAACTTATTTTGTGAAAAGGAATATAAATATCGCCTACGAACTTTTATTCGGCGTTGGAGCCCCGGAACTTCATGAAACGATTAGCGTGTTTAGCAATCCAGTGCGTAGTGATTTCTTCGCAAATTAACCATACTGGGTGAATCTGCTACTAATTGTCCGAACGACGCGAAATATTTCGCCGTCAGCTTGTGTGTTAAAGAAGTTCCCTAAGCGACCAGTTTGTCAGTAAGAAGATATCATACTGCCACTGCGGTTCAACCACCTCATTCTGCAAGTGTTTCCAGAGAATCTTACGGCTACTGTGAGTACTTTCGCTGCCACGAGAGACGGAGTCTTCATTGCGAGTTGTAGCAGTTTTCTCCGACTTGGTCTGGCGTTCACTGAGAACCTGAGAAACGGAAACCTACAACCGCCAACTCATTCTGTACTTAACCCGTTCTCTCCTTACAGCAGCCACGAAGAAAACATATTTTATCTATAGTCAAATTTTTTCCACAGATTTTTGTATTAGACTGGTAAAAAATTTTAAAATCTATGCATCTAGGCAAAAAATCAAACGAGTGTTTAAACGCAGTATCTGTCTTATCTTTGTCAAAGTCAAATGTCAAGTTAATTAATTTTTCTTTACGACGTAGCAGTTCATTACAATCAGACGGTTACTCCAGTGGTTTTAAGAGTTCGTTTCGTTGTTGATAGTGTGTGATTACGTTTGTGGGTCATTCCTATTATATAAATATTTTGTTGTTATTGCTTCTGTGTGAAACAGCTGTCATAAGGGACAGGCAAATGAAACCGTGAAAAATGGGGGAAAAAATAAGTGCACTGTTTATTATTTCAAAACTAATCGCCACAACTGATAATACATTTATCTCACTGTGAGATAAGATGGCCAGTGCCTTCATGCAAGAACGTTTGCTGTTGTCTACGGGACGATGACTGTGCCCAGGCATGCGCGTCTTCGACCGAAGCAAATTGATGGCCACGAATGTCTTTCTTCATGGCTCCAAAATTATGGAAAACGCTTGGAGAGAGACCGGAATTACGTGGAGGATGTGTAAGGACCCTCCCAAAAATTGCGAAGGTCGTTTAGGACTCAATGTAGAAGTATCGATGGGAAACCCTTACGCATCCTCCATACAGGAACCCCGAAGAAAGAAGTTCGCAGCCGTCGATGTACTTTGGACGAAGAGGTGCCCGCCTGGGTACAGTCATTGTTCCGTAGACAACAGCAAACATTTTCCCATGAAGGCATTAACCGTCTTGTCTCACAGTGGAATAAATGTACCAAGAGTTATGGAAACAATTTTTGAAATAACAAACAGTTTTCTTACTTTTTTCCATCCGTCTCCTTTAGATTTGACTGCCCCTTCTACATACTCTCTGGCCGAACAGGCCTCGGCAGGCCCAGCGGTATCGAAAGATCGCCGTGTCATTCTCAGCCGACAGGTGTCACTGCTTGCGGATGTGGAGGGACATGGGGTCAGCACACCGTTCTCCCTGCCGTTGTCAGTTTTCGTGACCAGAGGTTGAGTTGACGAGAACCGGTGTTACCACTGCGGCAAAGCTGGCCCTACATACCGGGTGGTTATAATTAAAGTGGAGCTACCGACGGAGGCCCAGTGTGGGATGTAATCATTCTATGGTAGATAAACTTGGTAGATATGCTAATCTATTAATGTCGAATCTACGCTGGAAGAGAAATTTCCCGTAATGGTGGCCACCAAATGCAGATATTGCTGTGTGCACTGTTTTGGGTAAATCAGTCTAATCTAAAAGCCGTCAATTCAACAAAATACCCAGGTATTACAATTACGAACAACTTAAATTGGAAGGAACACATAGAAAATGTTGCGGGGAAGGCTAACCAAAGACTGCATTTTATTGGCAGGACACTTAAAAAATGTAACAGGTCTACTAAGGAGACTGCTTACACCACGCTTGTCCGTTCTCTTTTAGAATACTGCTGCGCGGTGTGTGAACCTTACCAGATAGGACTCACGGAGTACATCGAAAAAGTTCAAAGAAAGACAGCACGTTTTGTATTATCGCGAAATATGGGAGAGAGTGTCATAGAAATGATACAGGATTTGGGCTGGAAATCATTAAAAGAAAGGCGTTTTTCGTTGCGACGGAATCTTCTCACGAAATTCCAATTACCAGCTTTCTCCTACGAATGCGAAAATATCTTGTTGACACCGAGCTACCTTCCAAACTTTGCAGGCTGTGGCTAAGCCATGTCTCCGCAATATCCTTTCTTTCAGGAGTGCTAGTTCTGCAGGGTTCGCAGGAGAGCTTCAGCAAAGTCTGAAAGGTAGGAGACGAGGTACTGGCAGAAGTAAAGCTGTGGGAACGGGGCGTGATTCGTCCTTGGGTAGCTTAGATGGTAGAGCACTTGCCCGCGAAAGGCATAGGTCCCGAGTTCGAGCCTCGGTCCGGCACACAGTTTTAATCTGCCAGGAAGTTTCATATCAGCGCACACTCCGCTGCAGAGTGAAAATCTCATTCAGCACCTGGTGTGTTGTATAAAACGTTATTCAGAGGCAAGCGTTGGTAGCTAGGTATTGTTGTGGGCAGTTATGCTACAATTGCCTACCGACGATGTAATAGTAGATCAAAGTGTAGTTCGAGGTTGTTTACTGTCCCTAGATAAGGCTAAGTATTGTTCGGCATCGTAAGTTTTACAAGATAGCCTTAAATTATTAAATTGTTGCCTCTTTGTCCGTGTAGGGCACGGCTGAATTTGTTTTGGGCTTGAATTTTATTCTGTTTTGATTATTAGGATAGTTGTGCTGTTGAATAATTTTAGCACCACTTATAGTTATTTCGGGCTACAGAAACACATCTTTTATGTTTTTGTTAGTCGTTTCCTGCTCTTGACGTTTGAATGCTTATTAAAATGATTGTTAAATCAAGCCCCAAGTCAGCAGAACTCCTCCAGCCCAAATCCCACTACACCTATATAGAAGGATTTCAAGGGGAATTACCGAAGAAATCAGGAAAACCATGGACAGAAGGAAGGAGGCGACAACATGGGCAGAAAGTGAAGAAGTACTAGAAAAATAAGTAATATCAAATAATGGAGATAAATTGAAGTTCATCTACATCTACATGGATACTCTGCAAATCACGTTTAAGTGCCTGGCAGAGGGTTCATGGAACCACATTCACAATTCTCTATTATTCCAATCTCGTCTAGGGCGCGGAAAGAATGAACACCTTTATCTTTCCGTACGAGCTCTGATTTCCCTTATTTTATCGTTGTGATCGTTCCTCCCTGTGTAGGTCTGTGTCAACAAAATATTTTCGTATTCGGAGAAGAAAGTTGGTGATTGGAATTTCATGAGAAGATTCCGTCGCAACGAAAAACGCCTTTCTTTTAATGATTTCCAGCCCAATTCCTGTATCATTTCTGTGACACTCTCTCCCATATTTAACGACAATACAAAACGTGCTGCCTTTTTTGGAACATTTTCGATGTACTCCGTCAGTCCTATCTGGTAAGGATGCCATGCCGGGACAAGCGTAGTGTAGGCAGTCTCCTTAGTAGGTGTGTTACAGTTTCTTACTGTCCTTCCAATAAATTGCTGTCTTTGGTTAGCCTACCCCACAACGTTTTCTATGAGTTCTTTCCAATTTACGTTGTTCGTAATTGTAATACCTGGGTATTTTGTTGAATTTACGGCTTTTAGATTGGACTGATTTATCGTGTAACCGAAGTTTAACGAGTTCCTTTTAGCACTCATGTGGATGACCTCACACTTTTCGGTATTTAGAGCCAACTGCCACTTTTCGTACCATTTCGATATTTCTTCTAAATCGTTTTGCAGTTTGTTTTGATCTTCTGATGACTTTTTTTTTATAAGGAACATTAAAAGGCCTATAACACTACCTTGGGGACCGCCAGAAATCACTTCTGTTTTATTCGACGACTTTCCGTCAATTACTACTACGTGTGACCTCTCTGACAGGAAATCACAAATCCAGTCACATAACTAAGACGATATTTCACAAGCACGCAATTTCCCTACGAGCTGCATGTGTAGTACGGTGTCAAAAGCCTTCTGGAAATCCAGAAATACGGAATCGATTCTTAATCCCTTGTCAATAGCACTCAACATTTCATGTGAATAAAGAGCTAGTTGTGTTTCACAGGAACGAGGTTCTCTAAACCCATGTTGACTGTGTGTCAACAGACTGTTTTCTTCGAGGTAATTCATAACGTTCGAACACAATATATGTTCTAAAATCCTGCTGCATATCGACGTTAACGGTATGGGCCTGTAATTTAGTGGATTTCTCCTACTACCTTTCTTGAATATTGTTGTGAACTGTACAACTTTCCAGTCTTTGGGTACTGAAGTTATTATGTGGCTTTAGTTGGACAAGACGAAGATTAAAGAAATTATGGGCTTATAAACTTAACTGATACCTAGAAGGCACATGTAAACGTTTATGCGGAGCTTGTAGGTTGCATTTACGCAGGTCAGCCGGGGCGGCAGGTGGAAGCGGCTGCCCACGCCTCAGCGCTGCGGGGTCCGCCGCCCGCTGCCTGCAGCCTGGCCCCAGGCTGAGAGACGAGCGCTGCTGCAATATTCATCGCGGACCGCCGGCCACGCCGGAATCTCGGCGTCCCGGCCTCCCCGCACACCGGGGTCTTCCGCGGGCACCAGCTGGGGTAGGAAAACTGCCACTGGTCCACAGTCTGCTCCAGGGATGGAGCTCACAGACGCCGCCACACTAATGTCGGTTAGAAGGGAACAGGTGCCCAAAACGTAGTGTGCATATTCATGCTACATGCATATGTCGTTTCGTTGTCGTCGTCTTCAATCCGAAGACTGGTGAGATGCTGCTCTCCACACATCGCTAAAAAGAGGAAAGGCCGTTGGACCTGATGGGGTATCAGTTCGATTTTACACAGAGTACGAGAAGGAACTTGCCCCCCTTCTTGCAGCGGTGTACCGTAGGTCTCTAGAAGAGCGTAGCGTTCCAAAAGATTGGGAAAGGGCACAGGTCATCCCCGTTTTCAAGAAGGGACGTCGAACAGATGTGCAGAACTATAGACCTATATCTCTAACGTCGATCAGTTGTAGAATTTTGGAACACGTGTTATGTTCGAGTATAATGAATTTTCTGGAGACTACAAATCTACTCTCTAAGAATCAGCATGGGTTTCGAAAAGCCACGCGGGATTAGCCGAGCGGTCTAGGGGGGCTGCAGTCATGGACTCTGTGGCTGGTCCCGGCGGAGTTTCGAGTCCTCCCTCGGGCATGGGTGTGTGTGTTCGTCCTTAGGATAATTTAGGTTAAGTAGTGTGTAAGCTTAGGGAATGATGACCTTAGCAGTTAAGTCCCATAAGATTTCACACACATTTCTTTTGAAATTACAATGAAATGAACACCCTTAGCTGCTTCCAGGCGTTGACATACGTCAACGGAGGCAGATGAAAATGTGTGTACCCAGACCGGGGCTCGAACCCGGGATCTCCTGCTTACATGGCAGACGCTCTATCCATCCGAGCCACCGAGGACACAAGGGATAGCGTGACTGCAGGGATTTATCTCTGGCACGCCTCCGGCGAAACCCACATTCTCAACGTATTGTCCCGCACTACATTCGTAGTGCCCCCGCCCATTATACTCATTACTCGCAGCCCGTTGCCGATTCCCGTAAGAGATCGTTCGGACATGTCCGAAAGAACAGATACCATCTTAGTATATATATATACATATATATATATATATATATATATATATATATATATATATATATATATAAACAAAGATGGTGTGACTTACCAAATGAAAGTGCTGGCAGGTCGACAGACACACAAACAAATACAAACATACACACAAAATTCAAGCTTTCGCAACAAACTGTTGCCTCATCAGGAAAGAGGGAAGGAGAGGGAAAGACGAAAGGATGTGGGTTTTAAGGGAGAGGGTAAGGAGTTTTAAAACCCACATCCTTTCGTCTTTCCCTCTCCTTCCCTCTTTCCTGATGAGGCAACAGTTTGTTGCGAAAGCTTGAATTTTGTGTGTATGTTTGTGTGTCTGTCGACCTGCCAGCACTTTCATTTGGTAAGTCCCATCATCTTTGTTTTTAGATATATTTTTCCTACGTGGAATGTTTCCCTCTATTATAACCATATATAAGGCTCACCGGCCACTTGACCATCTTCTTCTTCTGTGCGAATCCACAAACATGTCCGAAAGAACTGATACCAGCTTAGTATATACATTTCTTTCGGTTTCGAAAAAGACGATCGTGTGAAACCCAGCTCGCGCTATTCGTCCACGAGACTCAGAGTATCATAGACACGGGTTCCCAGGTGGATGCCGCGTTTCTGGACTTCCGCAAGGCGTTTGATACAGTTCCCCACAGTCGCTCAATGAACAAAGTAAGAGCATATGGACTAGCAGACCAATTGTGTGATTGGATTGAAGAGTTCCTACGTAACAGAACGCAACATGTCATTCTCAATGGAGAGAAGTCATCCGAAGTAAGAGTGATTGCAGGTGTGCCGCAGGGGAGTGTCGTAGGACCGTTGCTACTCACAGTTGATATAAATGACCTTGTAGGTAATATCGGAATTTCACTCAGGCTTTTTGCGGATGATGCTGTAGTATAGCCGGCCGTTGTGGCCTAGCGGTTCTAGGCGCTTCAGTCTGGAACCGTACGACCGCAACGGTCGCAGATTCGAATCCTGCCTCGGGCATGGATGTGTGTGATGTCCTTAGGTTAGTTAGGTTTAAGTACTTCTACGTTCTAGGGGACTGATGACCTCAGATGTGAAGTCCCATAGTGCTCAGAGCCATTTTACTATAGTATACCGAGAAGTTGTAACAATGGAAAATTGTACTGAAATGCTAAATGATCTGCAACGCTTTGACGCATGGTGCAGGGAATGGCAACTGAATCTCAATGTAGACAAGTGTAACGGGCTGCGAATACATAGGAAGAAAGATCCCTTATCGTTTAGCTACAATATAGCAGGTCAGCAACTGAAAGCAGTTCATTCCATAAATTATCTGGGAGTAAGCATTAAGAGTGGTTTACAATGGAATGACCATATAAAATTAATCGTCGGTAAAGCAGATGACAGACTGATATTCATTGGAAGAATTCTAAGGAAATGCAGTCCGGAAACAAAGGAAGTAGATTATAGTACACTTGTTCGCCCACTGCTTGAATGCTAGAAGATCGAACGGAGAGCAGCGCACTTCCTTACAGAATCATTTAGTAATCGCGAAAGTGCTACGGAGATGATAGATAAACTCCAGTGAAAGACTCTGCAAGAGAGACGCTCAGTAGTTCGGTACGGGCTTTTGTTGAAGTTTCGAGAACCTACCTTCACCGAGGAGTCATTTAGTATATTGCTCCCTCCTGCATATATCTCGGAAGAGACCATGAGGGTGAAATCAGAGAGATTAGAGCCCACACAGAGGCATACCGACAATCCTTCTTTCCACGAACAATACGATACTGGGACAGAAGGGAGAACCAATAGAGGTACTCAAGGTACCCTCCGCCACACACCGTCAGGTGGCTTACAGAGTATGGATGTAAATGGAGATGTAGATTCTGTCCCGGGCATTACAGCTGCAACCGACATTTGAACCTGATTACTATATTCAAGCCTTGGTCTCCTACTTCAAATCTTACTCCACCCTCACACAAACACACATAGACTTCTGTCCATAACGAAACTGTCTATTCCTTGCGCTCTAGCAAACGATCTCCTTTTGCTTAGTCAACTTGTGCAATATTTTATTTTCTCCTCAGTTTGATGCAATATTTTCTCGGTACTTTCCCATTTAATCTTCAGCATTTTTCTGTACCACAACTTTTCGATACATATTCTCCTCTTGTTTTAACCCCAGGCCATTCACGTTTCAGTTCCGAACAAAGCTACACTCCAGAAATATTCCTTCAGAAAAGAGTTCCTAACAGTTAAATTTATATCCGACAAAACTTAAAAAATTTGTGGCTTGGAGCGTTACATAGACTGTGGCTGCACTAATAAAAATGAAGTTTTATTCATGTCGTACATGTTGTACGGTTAGTCACAGAAGATAAATAGTGGTATGTGTTATTAATATAAAATTTGTACACTAAGAGTTGTAGATGCCAAATACACCGTTGTGCAAAACTTGAGCACAGAAGCAACTCTGGCGTGATCTATCACTCTCAAGAAAAATAACTCGATGAAACTTGGAACATAGACAGGAAGAACTCCTACTCCATAGTGTACAAAGTAACACAAATAAATACGCAATGTAACGAGCAGAAATAACGCTCTTATTCAGAGGCAAAAATTACTCTGAAGTCACAGCGATTCATGGTAGTTACCAGGACATGACAGAGAGGGGAACATGGTTCTTAAAAGGGTGTGTGGTAACCATGGCGGGCAATGCATTCATTGCAACGTGCTGCCATTCTGACCACCAATGTGGTTGACAGCAACTGCTAGATGGTATTTGGGGCCGCGCAGAGTGGCCGTGCGGTTTGAGGCGCCATGTCACGGATTACGCGGCCCCTACCGCCTGAGGTTCGAGTCCTCCCTCGGGCATGGGTGTGTGTGTTGTTCTTAGGATAAGTTAGCTTACGTAGTGTGGAAGTCTAGGAACTGATGACCTCAGCAGTTTGGTCCCTTAGGAATTAACACATTTAATGGTCTTTGGTGTATGTAGAAGTGCTGCATCACGTCAGCTCAACGCATCGCACACATGATAAATGATATTTAAATCGAGAGAACGGACAGGCAGGTACATTCACCTAGTACTCTCGTTCCAAGAGTTCCACCTGCGCTGTTCGATGCGGTGGCGCAATGTGATCCAAAAAAAGTGAAGTCATTGCTGAATGCAAGAATGAAAAGATGCACATAGGGAAAGAGTACAGTATCGCATTAACGTTGACCGGTGAGTGTGCCATGTTCAAAAGCCCGTGCAACATTATGCTTTCCCACACCATACCATCTGGACTACCAAAACGGTCATTTTCGACAATGCTGGAAAAGACCTACTGTTCACTGTACTACTGACATTATATTTTACCATCTTACAAGAAGCCCGCCCGGTTAGCCGTGCGGTCTAACGCACAGTTTTCCGGATTGGAAAGGAGCGCCTGGTCACCGGCACGAATCCGCCCGGTGGACTTGTGTCGAGGTCCGATGAGACGGCCAGTCTGTGGATGGTTTTTAGGCGGTTTTCCATCTGCCTCGGCGAATGCGGGCTGGTTCCTCTTATTCCGCCTCAACTACACTGTGTCGGCGATTGCTGCACAAACAAATTCTCCACGTACGCGTACACCACCATTACTCTACCATGCAAACATAGTGGCTACACACGTCTAGTGTGAGACGTTCCCTGGGGTGTCCACCGGGGCCGAACCGCACAATAACCCTGAAAGAGTGGTTTGGTGTGGGGCGGCGGAGGGGTGAAGTGGATTGCGGTAGTCGTCGTGGGGTTCTGGACCACTGCGGCTGCGACGCGGACGGAGTCTCTCCGTCGTTTCTAGGCACCCGGTTAACATACAATACTATACAATCTTACAAGAATATGAATACTGAGAAGCGCTCTTCACTATTGCTGATGGAGTTTATAGATCAAGATTCTTCGTTGCTATACGATTCTTAAGACGTCGCGTTATTATTAGAACAATTTTCCTACTGCTTATTTCGACACCCAGTAAATCAATTCCTACCTAGACATCACTTTGGATATCAAGCTGCTAACTTTTCATTTCCTAAAAAAAAGTCACTAAACAAATGAAATCAATAAAAATTTTAAACCAATGGAAAAATTTAAAAAATTGACGATAAATGTGAAAAATTTTCTCGGGCTAAATACACCAAATACTAGCGGCTTCGGTCAAGAATACCATCGTAACGACCGGGAGAGCGGTGTGATGACCCCAAGCCCCTCCCATCCGCATCCTCCTCTGAGGATGACACGGCGGTCGAATGGTCCCGATAGGCCACTCGTGGCCTGAAGACGGAGTGCTAAAATACAATGATTTATCATAACGGAATCTTACGAGAGGTGAGAATACGTAACGGAGCCAGGAACATTGGTGTGTGGTGTCATAATGTTGCGTGGAGGCACTGGCCTCCATGCCACTGAACACCACATACTCTCCAAACAACGTCACTGTGATACTACTCCTTTGCCCTGTGCATCTTTTAAGTGGTTTATTTGGCCCTTACTTCATTCTTTGTGGATGACTACGCGAGATTCCATCGAACAGCGCAGCTTGTGGAGCTGTTCGAACGAGAGGATAGGCGGCGAATTGACTGGCCTGTCCGTTTCTCCGACTTAAATTCCATACACGAGGTGTGGGATGCGTTGAGGGAAGGTACTGCAACATGTCCACATGCACCAACGACCGTACAGCAGTTATCAACCACGCTGGCGGAAGAATGGAGAGCCCTTCCACAGGAACTCCCTACCAGCCTTGCGGCCAGAGTGGGAGTACAGTGCAGAGAATGCATTGCCATCCGTGGACATCACATGCCCTGTTACTATGCCCTAAGAAAGCTCGGTACGCGAATTGTAAATCCTGAAAGTTTTGTCCCAGGAAACGGAGGCTAGCTTAGGCGATGTGCTAATCAAACAAGCCATTAGTCAGAATTGTTCACATTGCTTCAAAACACTGGGGCCGGATGGGGTTTGCGACGCGGCTCATGGCCGAAGCGCATAGAACAGCAAAGCCGCAACAGTGTGTGGAGAAGAGTGAAGTAGCATTTTGAAACTGAAAGCACTCGCGTGCTATAGAGAAACTCACACGATGCACGTTTAGCCAGGCCTAGTGCCGTTCTGCCTGCGTCTTCAACCTGAGAGAATGACGGGCTTTTGAGTGCTGGCTGCCTGCCCGCTCATTAACTCGTCTAACTCCGGCACGAGGTGTGCCACACTTGTGGCGTGGCGGATGCTGAACTTGGGAAACTTCACTGATGTGGGGAGCTGGTGTGCTGCCAGCCTCGGGCGCTGAGAGACGGCCGACGGATTGCAAGCTGTCTACAATCCGACCGGGATAGGCGCGCCCTTGCTGCCCCCTAGGTGTCACGTGCCATCCATCGTCCTCGGCCACGCCTGGTTGGTGACTGGATGCACAGGGGTGCATAGATGGCAAAACTCCGGACGACATGAGCGGGTCACGCTCGTTCTTCGCTGGTTGCCCACACGACACCGCGGAAGCTCCCTTCCGGGACCCAGGGCAATGGACGTCATAGGCGCCTTCTGGGCGCTACCGCTTTCCGCGATTGGCTGCGTTCGTACGCACCTTGATGGGCGGCCGACGCCCTGTACAAGGAAATAAACATCTGCCAACGCTAACACAGTTTCACTATACGCTCTGGCGTGAATCCGCCTTCTGTGTCGCCATTTCTCTTCCCATCCTCACGCCTAGCCGCCCGAAATAAGCCGGGTCGTGCAGTATTAAGAACCATGTTCCTCTTTTTGTCGCCAGCGACCGCCACTTCGAAATGCCGCCGAGTGGCGCCTCCGGCGCGGCCGCAGTGACAGAGATGGCGCTCCGGGATCGGTCGCGCGCGTACTGCTGGCAGCGTGCGGGCAGAGCCTTCCGCAGGTGGACGACGTAAACATCGCGCTGCGACGAAGTGGGTTGATGAAGAGTGGCTGAAGTCTCTACCCTGGTATTCCGTTGGACCCGTCGGGACACATGCTCGATCAACCGGAGGTTCCAAGCCATTGCTGCAGTGAGAGGTTATGAGGAGAAGCGGCCCGCTGGAACTTTTACCACGTATCAAAACACTCTCGTCTAAACAGACCCTGGTCAACAATGTAAGCAAAACTCTAGTTTTGGTGCGACGAATTGATATTGTGGTGAACGGCATATACCGACTGCGAGAATAGAACTTTCCGTGCTACGAACGCATCTCCGTGTCTTACTGAACCAAATATTTTGTTTTAGACACTTCTTGTGAAGGAAATGGAGAGATCGGACGTGTGAGAGAAGGAGAGAGATTGTATTATTGTGAGACGCCATTATGGTATAAATTAAATGTTCAAATAGTTTTCTACACAAAATAAACTACAATCACCAACATCAAGTATTCAAGATGTGTATATCTCCATACCGAAATTAGTTTATTGTATCACGGTACAGATATTCAGAGACGTAGATAGCTTGGAAGTGAAGTCTGGAACGATAGTGCGAACCTGCATTTCCCACGGTCAGAATTCGTCGAGAGATTATCTCCGAATTAATAATCCTTAACTTGCTTAATTGTTGGACGTACCATACCGTCTCATCAAACAACATGACATACACTTCTGCCGAACGATCTGCGCAGCGTGTAAAGGTTTCAGAGATTTCTGATAGAGCAGATAACGACGAGGAATTTCCGCGAGATCGCCAGTGCGGAATACATCTCTTGCTCTCCTGTGGTATTTAAAACGATATATTTATGTTTTCCAGACGAGATACTGGCAGAAGTAAAGCTGTGAGTACCGGGCGTGAGTCGTGCTTCGGTAGCTCAGATGGTAGAGCACTTGCCCGCGAAAGGCAAAGGTCCCGAGGCCAGGAAGTTTCAAGAATCATATTTATTACCTTATTGCTATTCAGTTGAGTACTGTGTATCCAGTTAGTCATTCGACTATCGCCGAAGAAAGTGTCGTTCACGTCTTGGAAGGAGGACTGCATATGGGTAATGTTAACGTCTGAGCTATCAGTTCAATGTAGCATTGGATTTATCTGTCGTGTAAGGATTACATGTGGTCATTTTAATATTATTTATACTGAAACTCAGTGCTTAATATTAAATCCTTTCTTGTTAATTTCTAGTGAGATTTGTGCGATTTCTGTATTCCCTGTTAGTTAACGGGACTTGTTTATGTAAAGATTATCTGTGGTCGTTTTAAAGTTGCTTACTCTAAATGCTGGAAGGTGAACCCAGTACATAATTTAAAAGTTTTTTGGTTGGTTTTAAGTACGCTTATGTTATGCTTGTTCATTAGCTGCTGCCTTAATAGTAGTTGTTTCTTCAAGGTGAAAGGGGAATTTAAATTGAAATTTTCCCTGTTTATTCATCTTAAAACATGTATTAAATAAAATATTGCGTGATTAAATGTTTTTAATGGATTCTCTTGTAAAGCTAACTGAGGGTTCACCTCTTGAACGAATTTTCTGTTTCAATATTTGTGTGTAATAAAAGCATGAAACTTGTTCGTGGGTATGTCATTACGTACGCCTGTAAATTCCAGCACCACCACTCCACTGCTACGTCACATTTCTGTGATGTCCAGGGGGTCATCGCGAAGCACTGTTTTTCAATAAAACTGTCATTTCTCTTCAACGCATTCGTATTTCTTTGGGTTACCATCTGCACTATACTGTAGTTGTTCTTTCTATGTGTGGTTCAAGTTTTATCGAGCTATATTATTTGGCAGGGACGCATCATGTTAAAGTTACATTTGTCTTTAGGTTTTACACATCGTTGTAGTACCTGTGACAATGGGCTCAGTGACTTAAGTGATGTCCCTTGTCGATTGACCCTGACCGTTCATCAGAAATGCATCACATCTCAACTCTCGCATGTGGCTTCTTGCAGCTATAGTCACCTCAAATAGCGACGTCAGTAGTGAGGTGAGCTAGGGCGCCACGATGTAGGCTATAGCCGTGTAGCCCTGTAAGGTCGTTCCAGTAACACAGCTTGATTAACGCTCAGTAGTAGTCTCAGACTTGCATCTAAGCCCCCGGGAAGGCCGTTTCTTGTCTGGTATCAGTTGTGTGATCTGCATGGAGCTTTGTTAAGAAGTACCTGCTCCTCAGCCATCGGTTTGTTGTGGTCGACGCACTTTCCTTCTGTTCGTGTGTTCGTTCTCATCTTTCTATCTCTCATCTTCCTCTTACGTACAAAACGTAAGAAACAAAACAAAATAAGCAATATACCAAGTATCTGAGCCATCTAGTCATATTAATATTTACACTAAAATCGAATGTACTAAACGAAACCAATAAATAATACCAAAATCTGAACCTTTTCTCAGTGGCAGTCAAACCAGTATTATGTTCAAATTTGAAACGTATCTGCTGCTATTAAAATGTGCAAATGGAGGATAGATTAAAACAGTTATTTCAATTTCGTGGGAGTGTCTTTCCTTTAAGATTCGACTATAGGCTCACTTACTGTTTGCGTCTGATAATCATTTAAAAGGAAAGCGCAACGGATAACTATCTTTTACATTTAACATTTTAACCAAGGAGACAGAGCAGAACTTCTAATTTATTAATGAGGTTTTCAGTTCATTCTTCCACGAACACACTAGAGAAAAAGGGGATAGGATGGTAATATAGAAGTCGTATATTACTTTTCAACATATGGTCCGAACGATTTATTAAACAATTTGATTGAACGTGGACCAAGTACAGAAAAAAACAGCAGCATTCACAAAGTAATAGACTGGTTTGGTTCCCTACTTTACACGAAGATTCAATGAAATACATCAGGGCACCGAATCGAACAATAACGTAGCTTGGTTGGGAAACCAAGGGCAACAAAAATTAGGCAAACGAGTCTAACACTGGTATATCCGCTCATTCTACAACGCACCAACACAAAAATGGCTCTGAGCACTATGGGACTTAACTTCTGAGGCCATCAGTCCCCTTGAACGTAGAACTACTTAAACCTAACTAACCTAAGGACATCACATACATCCATGTCCGAGGCAGGACTCGAACCTGCGACCGTAGTGGTTACGCAGTTCCAGACTGTAGCGCCTAGAACCGCTCGGCCACCCCGGCCGGCGCACCAACACACCGAAATAAACATCGCATCGTTAGTACGAAAATTCCCAAAAAACACAATGACTTCACAGCAGCTAGAGACGTGAGACAGAACGTAGGCTGATAAACACGTAGTCGCACATGGCACAACACATACAAAGAAAGGCCCCGGTTATAGCTACGAGGAAATGTACAGAAATACAGTAAAGCGTACAAACAATACACGAATGCGCCGGCCAGAGTGGCCGAGCGGTGCTAGGCGCTACAGTCTGGAACCGCGCGACCGCTACGGTCGCAGGTTCAAATCTTACCTCGGGCATGGATGTGTATGATGTCGTTAGTTTAGTTAGGTTTAATTAGTTCTAAGTTCTTGGAGACTGATGACCTCAGAAGTTAAGTCCCATAGTGCTCAGAGCCATTTGAACCATTTTATACACGAGTGCTGAAGGTGTGAGCAGTTGTTGGAAAACTAATAAAGATCGAATTAAACGCGATCGAGTTCCACAAACAATTAAATTACTCTGAAGTGCTCAATTCTTGTCTCACAAAATAACTCGGCTAAGCAAATACATATTCGACACTACACATTGAAATAAATCTACTGATTAACTGTAAAGATGCAAAACACTTTACCCAAATTCCCACAATGAGAAGCATCGGTTTACAATAGAAAAATTAAGTAGAAATTGCGAATGCATTTCATACAGTACTCACGCACTGAAAATGCACGCATTTACTGTAGGTTAACACAGAAAGGGCTTAGACTGCCATCGAAAACTTGGCAATGTGGCTGCACAAAGCCACCGACTTTCAGTTTTCAAAAAACTCATTTATGATCTAAAATTCAATCTCGCGCCTCTTGTAATTTCGTTTAATGAATGTATCCTATACACTGAGAATGAATCCACTAACTACCGGTCTGTGATGCCAGAGCCTTTTTGTTCTGCCCTACAAATCGAGCCTAGCTCACTTACACACTAAGTATTCTTAATGAAAAACTCAAGAATGATATTAAACCTTCACATGAAATTAATCCCATGATTAGATCTAACTGCCAAAGGAACTGAAATAAAAATGACTGAAATTCACACACTAAATAATTAAAATACCTACATCTGTGGCCTGCCCACATATCAATCCTTACTCACCAGGCTCGAACAGAACAGTAACCTTTCCAGCCTCCAATCTGCAGTCTGCTGCTTCCGCTAATCCTGCGGTGGGAGGGATTGGGGGGGGGGGGGGCGGGGGGGGGGGAGGGAGGGGAGGCCACACCAGAGATGCAGACGCTGTCTTACCTGCCAACCTAACTCTTTTGTGTGCCTTTGCACTAGCTCTTATGACCAAGCTAAACCTCTCTGCCAGTCTACTTCCCCTAAAGCTGTTGGAAAAACTGGAGGAGTAGAGGAAACTACACTCCTGGAAATTGAAATAAGAACACCGTGAATTCATTGTCCCAGGAAGGGGAAACTTTATTGACACATTCCTGGGGTCAGATACATCACATGATCACACTGACAGAACCACAGGCACATAGACACAGGCAACAGAGCATGCACAATGTCGGCACTAGTACAGTGTATATCCACCTTTCGCAGCAATGCAGGCTGCTATTCTCCCATGGAGACGATCGTAGAGATGCTGGATGTAGTCCTGTGGAACGGCTTGCCATGCCATTTCCACCTGGCGCCTCAGTTGGACCAGCGTTCGTGCTGGACGTGCAGACCGCGTGAGACGACGCTTCATCCAGTCCCAAACATGCTCAATGGGGGACAGATCCGGAGATCTTGCTGGCCAGGGTAGTTGACTTACACCTTCTAGAGCACGTCGGGTGGCACGGGATACATGCGGACGTGCATTGTCCTGTTGGAACAGCAAGTTCCCTTGCCGGTCTAGGAATGGTAGAACGATGGGTTCGATGACGGTTTGGATGTACCGTGCACTATTCAGTGTCCCCTCGACGATCACCAGTGGTGTACGGCCAGTGTAAGAGATCGCTCCCCACACCATGATGCCGGGTGTTGGCCCTGTGTGCCTCGGTCGTATGCAGTCCTGATTGTGGCGCTCACCTGCACGGCGCCAAACACGCATACGACCATCATTGGCACCAAGGCAGAAGCGACTCTCATCGCTGAAGACGACACGTCTCCATTCGTCCCTCCATTCACGCCTGTCGCGACACCACTGGAGGCGGGCTGCACGATGTTGGGGCGTGAGCGGAAGACGGCCTAACGGTGTGCGGGACCGTAGCCCAGCTTCATGGAGACGGTTGCGAATGGTCCTCGCCGATACCCCAGGAGCAACAGTGTCCCTAATTTGCTGGGAAGTGGCGGTGCGGTCCCCTACGGCACTGCGTAGGATCCTACGGTCTTGGCGTGCATCCGTGCGTCGCTGCGGTCCGGTCCCAGGTCGACAGGCACGTGCACCTTCCGTCGACCACTGGCGGCAACATCGATGTACTGTGGAGACCTCACGCCCCACGTGTTGAGCAATTCGGCGGTACGTCCACCCGGCCTCCCGCATGCCCACTATACGGCCTCGCTCAAAGTCCGTCAACTGCACATACGGTTCACGTCCACGCTGTCGCGGCATGCTAACAGTGTTAAAGACTGCGATGGAGCTCCGTATGCCACGGCAAACTGGCTGACACTGACGGCGGCGGTGCACAAATGCTGCGCAGCTAGCGCCATTCGACGGCCAACACCGCTGTTCCTGGTGTGTACGCTGTGCCGTGCGTGTGATCATTACTTGTACAGCCCTCTCGCAGTGTCCGGAGCAAGTATGGTGGTCTGACACACCGGTGTCAATGTGTTCTTTTTTCCATTTCCAGGAGTGTATATTAGCAGACAACTACTGGCTACTATCACGAAAACTCACATTCACTCGTTCCAATCACACACCACAGGTTAAATGGGGGAACAACACGTGGGGGTGATTCTGGTGCCCACCTGTTGATAACATAAAAAAGAAAAGAAAAGATATATTCATGCAAACGGCATACGTCCTTCTGAGAGACTAGTGGTTCACTAGCAGCAGATAGACATAAAGATCTCTCTCTCTCTCCCTCTCTCTCTCTCTACATCCATATCACGGACAGAAAAGCTGTCACACAGTTGATTGTCACGATTTGTTTCCTTTGCATACAAAGATTGATTAAAAGTTAGTAACACCTTAACTCTATGGGACTGGCACTACATTGTCACCCTTTCCAAATATACTGACAACTCATTACTTCAACAACACACATAAAACAGTCCAACTAACTGCGGGGCATTACCCACAGTTATCTGAGATAATTAAACATACTCAGACTAATTAATTGTGGACCACAAATATCTATATATCTACGCAGTAACAGTTCAGTTGCTTTTTTGGCTCTTTCATCACACATTGTCAAACATCATATTCAGAATCGTGATAAGTAATACATTTGCATGTAACAAAGCGTAGCAATACAAATAATCTAATCACTCCTTAACCTGTCGGGAAGAAAACAGTCGTTGAGTACAGGTCATACATAAAGAAGTCTCACCACTTACTCAGGACTCATTGTCCTAGTCAGCAACTGCCAGGCAGTAGCGGAGAAAGACTTTAAGTCGTAGTATGTACCTACAAAATCAGACATTAGCAACAAAGTAATCTGTACCGCAACACCTCACACAGCTGACACGTGTATCCTCTATGGCTTGATATACATAAAAATCATACAGCTCCACTAAATAGAAAATAAATTATTAGTTAAGCATAATCATACAAAATTTTAACATTATCATTTAAATACATCCACTTCTCAGTCAGTTGGGAACGTGAAGGAACATAATACGACATATGAGGCTGCTAGTTCGGCCACTCTTCACTATAATCCACTACATTACTGTGAAGAAAACTACCAGCAAAGTAATCAACATCAAGCAAAATCTCTGTTATCAGCTTTCACTTTAAAATACTAACTGAATATTCAAAATTTCGGTATTCTGCCTCATATTCAACCAGGAAACAAACTTAGTCCAACCAATGTAACACAACACAATGCTCATCAAAACTTTACACAGCTTCGCTCGTTTTTTCGTCTCTCCATGTCGTTGTCCCTTATCAGTGGTAATTCACATTGATCACTTACCTAACTCAGGGTGGAGGAAACCTTTATACCTTTTCTGAGTGCTCCAGCTTCAGTCATTCTCTGATCTTCAAACAAATCCCTAATCACCAATATCCTCCGTTGACATCGCTTCATTTTAGCTAATGCACCTACTTTAAACCTTCAAGGGAATCTTTAATCACAGTAAGGTTCCTGAAATACTGTACGCAAAACATTGACTACTATTGTGCCGTGATGGAAGCGGCACCGTTCCGCTGTGTAGCAGCAACAACTCGCGAACAGTACGCCTCTTGGGGCTGATCTTAGACGTAAAGTCCGCAGCTCGTGGTCGTGCGGTAGCGTTTTCGCTTCACACGCCTGGGTTCCCGGGTTCGATTCCCAACGGGGTCAGGGATTTTCTCTACCTCGTGATGACTGGGTGTTGTGTTCTGTCCTTAGGTTAGTTAGGTTTAAGTAGTTCTAGGGGACTGATGACCATAGATGTTAAGTCCCATAGTGCTCAGAGCCATTTGAACCATTTTTTTGATCTTAGACGGTAAACATTGGATACATGATTAGCCTGGTGAATGCTGACGGAGGGAGCAGTGCCCACACCTATGGGTCACATTTGGAAGTCTTGGCGAGTGTGGCGGGGCGACTTCTGCACGGTCGCCACAATAGGAGTCCGGGTGCAACTGCCAAGCTACTCATGAACAACTTTAAGAAAAAGTTTTCTATACACGGCTACCGAGCGCATCTCTGCGCTCGTGTCAGGGAAAGTAAGCTATTCCCTTATTTTTGTGTTGTAAATTAACAGTGACTTTACTACAGAGTTTATATTTTTGGCCGTTTTCCGCCGTGGTATTGCATGTTAAATTGCCGTAATTGCGATAACGCCACCTGTGCTGTTTTTTTATTTACTATTTTTTTCTATTTTTGTTGTAGCACCTAGTAACCTTGGTGCGTTTTTTTAACTGTGCCAACTGGAGGCACAGCTTGTGCTGATTGCATGAAAAGTATTTTTAAATGCGAGCATTTTAGGTTAGGCTTCACCGTGACTGTTACTGACATTAAATGAAACACCAATGTTACTGTCACCAATCACTGTTTATTTATCTCCACGACGCATTACAAAGGTTTAAACTTCCAACATCAGGTGCATTTACATTTGTTTGTATGACGTGTGTGTGTGTGTGTGTGTGTGTGTGTGTGTGTGTGTGTGTTTATGTGACGATTTTTGGAGGAACTTGTGGCACCGTCTAGTGGAGAAACAAAACACTATTTCAGAACATGGTTTTGTGTTTCTTTTGACAAAAATTAGATATACGTTTAGTTTTAGCCAGAAGGAACCAAAAACCAGGTTCTCAAATAGTGTTTTGTTTCTCCACTAGACAGTGCAACAAGTTCCTTCAAAAATCATTACACAACACACACACACACACACACACACACACACACACACACACACACACACACACACATACGTCATACTAACAAATGTAAATTCACCTGATGACGGAGGTTTAAATCTTTGAAACGGTCGTGGAAATAAATAAAGAGTGACTGGTAACAGTCAACTTGTCGTTTCTTTTAATGAAAATTATTACTAAGTATTGTCAACTATTTTGTTTTAATAGACGTTCTTAACCATAATCCATTTTTTCAACCGTCCCATTTACTTTCCTGTCGCTCTATTACAATTATCTTTCCATCAATACTGGTTTACCTAACATAGAAAAAATTGTAAGTATCGTCGCTGTAGTTTCGCAATAACACCAAAAATTACAAGAATCCGATTATGGTCAATATCAAAACCGGTCTTTTTATCTTTACTAGGCTATCAATTTTTTCTTATCTTCCTAACAAGTAAATTTGTTGCCTGCTCTCTTTGAAGAGTAGGTCACAATATGTCGTCTAATGCCATGGTGTTTTTCTATCAGCAACTGGCAAGACTCAGTACCCTCGTACAAAGCCATTAATCAACACGGTGTTCCCTAGCATTCAACGATCACTTACTACCCATAATAAATTTCAGAATGTCCGCAGCTCGTGGTCTTGCGGTAGCGTTCTCGCTTCCGGCACACGGGGTCCCGGGTTCGATTCCCGGCGGGGTCAGGGATTTTCTCTGCCTCGTGATGACTGGGTGTTCTTCATCATCAGTTCATCACCATTGACTCGCAAGTCGCCGAAGTGGCGTCAACTAAAAAGAACTTGCAATACGGCGGCCGAACTTCCCCGCATAGGGCCTCCCGGCCAACAATGCCATACGATCATTTTATTTCAATTCCAGAATAAATTTAAACATTGGTTAAAGTTTATTTCACAACTTCGCTCGATACAACACAACAAGGAACTAACTCTATAACCATCTCCACGTGCAGGGAACCTAAAACCCACATCTCTGCTTGGAGCGTACACTCATAATGACCTAACCTAAAAACTTGATGGGAAACCACAAACCATATCGCGCGTTCTCAGTCACAAATATTTCTCCCACGATGCTCATCAATACGGACAACCAACTACGACGTTTTACGTGTGGCTTCACCTGTTCCTCTTTTTTAATTTTTTAATTTTTTTAGCCATCAGTCTTCTGACTGGCTCAATGCGGCCCGCCACGGATTCCTGTCATGCGCCGCTAACCTCTCCATCTCAAAGTACGTACCTTACGTTCCTGTTGGATGCATTCCAATTTTTGTCTTTCTCTACAGATTTTACCCTTTACAGCTCCTTCCAATACCATTGTTACCTTATTAGTCTATTTAATTTTTCACATTCTTCTGTAACACTCCGAGTCTTCTGCTTAGGTTTCCCCGCAGTTCAGACTCACGGCTGTGCTCCAAAAGTACATTCTCAAGAATTTGTTCCTCAGATCGAGGTCTACGTTTGATATCAGTAGACTTCTCTTGGTCAGGAATGCACTCTTTGCCTTCTCTAGTCTGTTTTTTATGTTCTCCTTGCTTCTACCGTCCTGAGTATTTTGCTTCCAAGGTAACTGAATTCCGCAACTTTCTCTACTTCGTGAGCGTCGATTTAGTTCTACCTGCACTAACAGTGTCTACATTTTCTTCAAGTATCTTTAACTTTTACTGTCATTTGAGGTTAAAAGGTCCAGGTGCATGTTGCATTTATTGAGTTATGTAAGCTCTATTCTCTTACGGTACTTGTAGGTCGAAAGGACTCTGGTGTCTGCCTTCTTTTCCTCTGAAGCGTTTAGACCCTTGTGTTATTTGCCGCTTATAATTTAGGTAAATTTAGCGTATTTTTCTGTGTGTATGTTTCAGAACCTGTACTGAACCGCTTAAAATGGTTCAAATGGCTCTGAGCACTATGGGACGTAACAGCTGTGATCATCAGTCCCCTAGAACTTAGAACTACTTAAACCTAACTAACCCAAGTACATCACACACATCGATGCCCGAGGCAGGATTCGAACCTGCGACCGTAGCAGTCGCGCGGTTCCGGACTGCGCGCCTGGAACCGCGAGACCACCGCGGCCGGCACTGAACCGCTTAGGGTGTAGGGCTGAGTTCAATCCAGCTGCCGTACGTGGGTACCCATAATTTTGGATTTTTTCTTGCTTGCTCTTGTGAATAATTATACTTGTTGATTTAAAAAAGTTCTTTGTCTTATTTTAAAGTCAGTAAAGAAACACCTGTTATATTGTATATTCTGTTATCTTAAAAGTTTCTTGTATGGTTAAAGCGTGTTTGCATTGTGGTCTTTGTAACACCGGTTTTTAAGGGAAAAAAAAGGAAGGAAGATAAACTGTGTACCAGTAAGTGCCTAGGAGTAATTCAACGAACACTGATTTTCAAAATTCTTGTATTATTATAGAAATTGCCCTTTTAAATTTGTTCTCTGGTAAGTAAATGTGTCTAAAGCGGATTTTCTTCGTCCTCAGCACCTTACCACTCCCAGATCCAAGCTCCCTAGCATTTAATCTGCCTCCTCGAAAATTATGGGCACCAAAGAGCTCGCTGTAGAATACGTGTTTCACAGAATCCAAGGAGATGAAGCGTTCGTAGCTCTTAAGGTATGTATTTTAGAGCGTATGCTTACTAAACATGGTTTTTCTTCGTCTGGTCCACGTATCACCTATGTAAATTTGTCGGTGACGTTCTTGTTCGTCCTCTATATCAGTCAGTTTACCTTTCTTATTCTCGTAATTCTCGTTCCATTAAGCAGCATCCCAAGCCAAGATCAGTGTAGCTTTCTTCTGCAAGACACATATTAACCACCCATTGTGGAAACAATGAGTTGATTATTTTAAGTTTCATCGTTTAGAGTGGCGCCAAGACGTTTTCCCATTCAAATTCTGCTTTTTATTACACGACATAATAATTTACAATCTAATTTGATCAGCGACGTCTCACATATCTGTTTCGACACAGCCCCATATACTTGTTGCAAGACTCACGAAGAAAAGACATCTTTATATAATTTTATGTATTTGAGCGGTGCCTGCTCGGTTGGACATGTCGAACTCCTATGGGAATCAATAGTTTGTGAGTAGAGGTTAATGGACAAGGAACACACCATTGCCGCATGCTCAGGTTTGAAATTTGGGCCGGTTACGAACCGTGTCCGGATGGCCGAAGCAGTTAAAGCAACCGCTCACGAGAAGCAGTAAATCCGGTTCGAGGCCAGGTGCAGCACAAGTTTTCCACTTCCGCCACTACATTACCACAATCTCTGCCCTTTGCTACTGGAAGTCGCGTATTCCCACCCATCCCTTCTCTTTACTCCTCATTTTCTATTTCACACAAAAAATTCATAGCATTTGGCTAGCTAGAAGAAATGTTCTACAAAGTGACCAAGGAGTAGACTAAGTTAAGGAATTCCAGTACCACGAAAATAAAATGACACATGAGGGACGAATCATGGGGTACATGAAAAGTAGACTAGAAAAAAAAGAGGACATTCGTCCCAAAAAGAAGTCTACTAGTATCAAAGGTAAGCCTTGACGAAAAAATTTCCAACATTGTATCGAAGTGAATTGAGAAGTGAGGGAAAACCGTGACAGAAGAAAATCGAAGCATTTGAATTGTGTTGCTGTAGCAGGAAGTCGAAAATTGAATAGGCTGATAAGATAGGAAATGTGTTTCCCTGGAGGATCAGCGAGGAAAGTAATGTTCCGAACACACTAGCACGGAGAAGCGTCAGGATGACAACATGAGTTAAGACGACAGGGAATAATTTCCATGGTACAAAGGTAGCTGTAACGGTAAAGAGACAGAGACTGGAATATTGCCAACAAATAATTGAGGGTGATGCGTGTAAATTCTACTTTGAGATAAAGAGGGTGGCACAAGAGATGAAATCGTGGAGGGCAGCATCAAACCAATCAGATGAATGATGACTAAAAAATGTATGAAAATCTGAAGAAAATTGGTAATATGTGTTCCTGCAGAATAATAATAGCAGTTCCGCTTGTGAGAACAAATATGGTTCAGACTAATTTGAAATCCAGTAGGGGTGGCGACGAGCGTACTTTTGGCGCTCTGTATTCAACGTCATCGTCATCATGGTTACCGTAACAGTGGAGAATAATGTGAAGTACCTACCTCCACATACCCTAAGGTGGCTCACGGAGTATAGATGTAAAGGTAACACTCAATGGAAACTTCCCTGTGCAGAATCGGTTGTTACATTTACATGTGTTCTCCGTAAACAACCAGAAAGTTTGTGACATGGGGTACTTGGCATAATACCACAAACCAGGGCTGCTGCCCTTCTACTTTCGTGTGGACTGCGGGACGAATGATTGTCTAAGCACCACTGTGGGCGCTGCGGCTATTATAATCTTATCTTCGCGGACCTTAGTGACACGTAGGGGATTTTAGTATATGCTTAACTTTAGTCTGATTCGTGATGAAAAGAGTAAGCTACGGGTCCCACTCAATATTGCAATATTCCAGGAAGGGTTGCGCGTGTATGCTGTAAACAATTTCCAATTTATACTGATTCCATTTCCTTCGTATCCTACCAGTGAACCTCTCTACCACCTTTCTCACATATTCCTACTGGTAGATGTTTGCATTAGCTAACCTATTCCAAATGTGATTCACTGATACTGTAGTCATGACATACCATGTTCTTTTTTGTTTTGTGAACTGTACAACTTTATGTTTCAGAACATTTAAAGTAAGTTGCTAACCTCTGCACCACTTTGAAAAATGCCGCGAAAGTATTCAGATCTTGATAATAATTAAGATAGTTCTTCATTTCTCCTAACTTTTTTATTCTTTTTTACAGGTGTTAATATGTATAGGAAAACGTCCTTACATATACTACAAATTTGATGTGTCTTCAGTACGTTTGCAAAGTTTCGAACATTTTAGACATATGGCAGAGACGTAATGAGCCACCAAATTGGCGTCTATCCAAGACAATAGTTAGAAGTAGCGTGTTGTAATTCAGTTCTTGGCTGCGGAAAACAAACCATGGTGAACATCTATTAATTTATGTGTGCAGTATATGCTAATGATGAAATTGATAGTACTCTTGAACGATCGGTAAAGAGATTTAAAGAGCAAGGAAGTGCAGAAACTGACCTCCATGATCGACAATGTTCGGGTCGCCCTGCCACAGACACTAATCCAGATATAGTGAACCGCCATCGATGCTATTATTCATGCAGACAGCCGCCTCACAACTCGGCTATTGGTTCCACAGCTATCAGTGAGCACTGCAAACGCATGTGCAATGACTGAGACTTGTATAATTACAGATGTAATCCAGATGGGCTCCACGAATGCTCACAACAGATCGCAGCAATCAAAGAGAAATCATTCCATTTGAACAGATAGAGCAGTTTGAGGCCAACGGAGAGGCCTTTCTCTCACAGACCGTTAGAGGTGGCGAAATCTGGGTCCATCAGTCTGAGATATAAAGAAAAACACAATCACTGGAGTGGCACCATCCCGCAGTCACCAAAGAAGAAGCTCAAGGCAGCTGTCTCTCCTCTGGGAAAGTTACCATGATTGTTTTTCGGAATAGTTTCCTTATTATTTATCTTATGGACTCAAAAACCATGAATTCAGGGTCGTACATGAAATGTTCTTTTCTTTTAATGTATTATTAGTCACCTAACAGTCCAGCTGTCTTCAGATCATAATAATTTCTTGATTAGTGTTGGTGACATTGACAACATCCATCCATTACGTAGTTAAAAACAGCTTTTCATCGTTCGTGGCCAGTGTATTTGAACAATTGTCATACAACAAAGGCCTTCGTGTCCCCATTTCGCTACAGTACCGGCCACACATGTGTATACCACGCATCTACCGAATGTTGCGTTTCACGAGCTTTATAATTAATGGGCTTCAGATACCATATTATTCAGACATACCACGCTACAGCAACATATGTATGTCTCTGTTATGAGATGATATAATACTGATTGCGTAAGTTACCAAGATTTCATGGCATAGCGTCTTTGTTTTATGACCATCTTTCGATTACATTGGCCACGAATGATGAAAAGCTGTTTTTAATCGTGGTGGATACGTATGTTGTCATTTTAAGAAAAATGTTAACGACGTTTGAAGCCGTAATGGCACCAACACTAATCAAGAGTATTTTATGATCTGAAGATGGCTAGATTGTTAGCCGAAACTAGTAATTCATCGAAATAGATATCGTGTGCGATATTGACTTCATGGGTTTTCAGTCCTTAACATAAATAAAAAATTTACAACAGATCGCGTGTCTCCTGGTTGACAAATTTAACAAACTTGATTTTGGAATAGAGACAGTGTCTTTTTCATGTGTGTTGCCGAAAGGGTCAACCATTAATTTGCAGGTATGTCTGAAGACCAAGAACAAATACAAAACCGTTTCGACGTGTTCGGTCCGACACGAACCTAAAAGAAATCGTGCTTCTACATGAATAGGCAAGTGTCTCAGACTCCGGAACACACTCCCGAACTATGCTGGACATCATTGCGTCATCTGCTCTACAGTCCAGGCCTGATGCCCTCGCCCCTCCATCTGTTTGGGCCATTTCAGCATTCCCTACGTGGGACACTTTGAAGATGGGCTGAGTGTTATCGATGCAGTGAAAACATGGCTACGGGCACAGGTCGAGTGCTTTTACCAAAAGGGAATACGTATTATTACATGCCGCAAAGGTAAGACCATAGAAAATGATGGAGACTATGTAGAAAAAGGAATGTTAATTGATGTTACAAAGTCCTAACTCTTAAGAATAAATAAGTTTTGAGAAGGAAAACCGTGGGAGCATTGTTTATTGAACGACCCTTGTTAATAACAGCTTCATATGCGAAAATATTATCTGCGAGGTCATTACTACATAATACTAACAACAAATGTACCAACACACTTTCCTGACAGCCATCTGTTGTTCATATACGAAATAATATAAACTGCAACAGTCACTTGTTGCTAATATTTTGTTAGCATGAAAAGTTTCGATAGCGTGTTGCCATCATCAGGTGCAGTTATAGTTATTGTAAAGTACCTGATGATGGCAGCACGTTACCGAAACGCGTGGTCCTAATAACATATTAGTGAAGTGACTTTTGCAGTATACCAGGTGTACCGGTATGAAATGAGCGTTAAGATACAAATGTGTCGATAGTAAACATTTGTTGTGAACAAGCCTTAATTTTGCTTGTTTGGTTGGTATGACATCTGTCAAAGATATTTAGTATACATCAAGTCATGGAACAAACAACATCATATGTTTCCATCGTGTTAAAAATGTCGAATTTTGTACCAGAAAGTAATGATTTGCGGAAAGCATTAATTTTTTGTTTTCATTTGAAAAAAAAAAAAAGTGCTGCAGAGTCGCATCGAATGCTTGTCGAGGCATACGGTGATCATGCTCTATCAGACGCAACATGCAAAAGATGGTTTCAACGGTTCAGAAACAATGATTTTGATGTAAGAAATGAAGAACGTGGAAGACCACCAAAAAAGTTCGAAGACACCGAATTGCAAGCAATACTGGATGAACATGATACTTTGAGTCAGAAGCAAATGGCAGCAATGCAAAATGTTGCACAACAAACAATTTCTGACCGTTTGAAAGCTATGGGAAAGATCCAAAAGTGTGTAAAATGGGTGCCACATGAATTGAATGAAAGACAGATGGAAAAACGAAAAACCATTTGTCAAATTTTGCTTCAAAGACATGAAAGAAAATCAATTTTGCATCGAACTGCTACTGGCGATGAAAAATTAATTTATTTTAAGAATCCTAAACGGGAAAAATCATGGGTTAATCCGGGTCAACCATAAACATCGACTGCAAAACCAGATCGATTCGGAAAGAACACAATGCTCTATGTTTGGTGGGATCAGAAAGGTGTGGTGTATCATGAGCTTCTAAAACCCGGTGAAACTGTGAATACTAATCGCTACAGACAACAAATGATCAATTTGAACTATGCATTGATCGAAAAAAGACCAGAATGGGCCAGAAGACACGGCAAAGTAATTTTTTACGCGACAATGCACCTGCACACGAAGCAGATATGGTTCAGGATTCAATCAAAACACTTGGCTGGGAGCTTCTACCCCACCCACCGTATTCACCAGACTTGGCCCCTTCCAACTACCGTTTGTTTTCATCAATGGGACACGCATTGGCTGAGGAACAAAAAAAATGGTTCAAATGGCTCTGAGCACTATGGGACTCAACTGCTGTGGTCATAAGTCCCCTAGAACTTAGAACTACTTAAACCTAACTAACCTAAGGACATCACACACATCCATGCCCGAGGCAGGATTCGAACCTGAGACCGTAGCAGTCGCACGGTTCCGGACTGCGCGCCTAGAACCGCGAGACAACCGCGGCCGGCGGCTGAGGAACACATCGATTCCTACGAAGAAGGCGAAAATTGGGTATCCGATTGGTTTACTTCAAAAGACGAACATTTCTATTGGAGTGGTGTCCACAAATTGCCAGAAAGGTGGTCAAAATGTATAGAAAGCAATGGTCAGTACATTGAATAAAATTATTTTACTTTTCAATTCAAAATTAGTGTTTCATTTTCACAAAAAATGCTCATTTCATATCGGTACACCTGGTATATTATTTCGTGAAATAGTATGCAACACAATCGCAGCCCCCAAACAACATATATATATATATATATATATATATATATATATATATATATATATATATATATATATATACAGGGTGTTACAAAAAGGTACGGCCAAACTTTCAGGAAACATTCCTCACACACAAATAAGGAAAAGATGTTATGTGGACATGTGTCCGGAAACGCTTAATTTCCATGTTAGAGCTCATGTTAGTTTCGTCAGTATGTACTGTGCTTCCTCGATTCACCGCCAGTTGGCCCAATTGAAGGAACGTAATGTTGACTTCGGTGGTTGTGTTGACATGCGATTCATTGCTCTACAGTACTAGCATCAAGCACATCAGTACGTAGCATCAACAGGTTAGTGTTCATCACGAGCGTGGTTTTGCAGTCAGTGCAATGTTTACAAATGCGGAGTTCGCAGATGCCCATTTGATGTATGGATTAGCACGGGGCAACAGCCGTGGCGCGGTACGTTTGTATCGAGACAGATTTCCTGAACAAAGGTGTCCCGACAGTAAAACGTTCTAAGCAATTGATCGGCGTCTTAGGGAGCACGGAACATTCCAGCCTATGACTCGCGACTGGGGAAGACCTAGAACGACGAGGACACCTGAAATGGACGAGGCAATTCTTCGTGCAATTGACGAAAGCCCGAATGTCAGCGTCAGAGAAGTTGACCACGTCACTGTATGGAGAGTGCTACGGGAGAACCAGTTGTTTCAGTACCTTGTACAGCGTGTGCGGGCACTATCAGCAGCTGATTGACCTCCACGGGTACACTTCTGCGAATGGTTCATCCAACAATGTGTCAATCCTCATTTCAGTGCAAATGTTCTCTTTACGGGCGAGACTTCATTGCAACGTGATCAAATTGTAAATTTTCACAATCAACATGTGTGGCCTGACGAGAATCCGCACGCAATTGTGCAATCACGTCATCAACAAAGATTTTCTGTGAACGTTTGGGCAGGCATTGTGGATGATGTCTTGATTGGGCCCCATGTTCTTACACCTACGCTCAATGGAGCACGTTATCATGATTTCATACGGGATACTCTGTCTGTGCTGCTAGAACATGTGCCTTTACAAGTACGACACAACATGTGGTTCATGCACGACGGAGCTCCTGCACATTTCAGTCGAAGTGTTCATACGCTTCTCAACAACAGATTCGGTGACCGATGGATTGGTAGGGGCGGACCAATTCCATGGCCTCCACGCTCTCCTGACCTCAGCCCTCTTGACTTTCATTTATGGGGGCATTTGAAAGCACTTGTCTACGCAACCCGGTACCAAATGTAGAGACTCTTCGTGCTCGTATTGTGGACGGTTGTGATACAATACGCCATTCTCCAGGGCTGCATCAGCGCATCAGGGATTCCACGCGACGGAGGGTGGATGCATGTATCCTCGCTAACGGAGGACATTTTGAACATTTCCTGTAACAAAGTGTTTGAAGTCACGCTGGTACGTTCTGTTGCTGTGTGTTTCCATTCCATGATTAATGTGATTTGAAGAGAAGATATAAAATGAGCTCTAACATGGAAAGTAAGCGTTTCCCGACACATATCCACATAACATATTTATTTGTGTGTGAGGAATGTTTCCTGAAAGTTTGGCCGTACCTTTTTGTAACACCCTGTATAGAATGGATACATTTGAGTGTACTGCTCTTTTCCCCTCAAACATAGTTTCGGTCAACCGGAGAGCGGATCACTGTTATGGTTACGTCTGTGAATGGCAGGTTGCGCCGCTGGGGGTAGACGCGGCGTCTCGCGACTGCCCGCCACTGGGGCGGGCGGTGGGGCGTTGCCATGGCGACGCTGGCGCCGCTGGCGGGCGCTCCATCAGTCTCCAGCGCTGGGCTGGCGTGCCGCGGCGACTCCATACCCGGAGTGAATTCGCCGGCGGCTGTTGCCAGCACGGAGGCCGTTAACTGCCGCGCTGTTTTTACTGCGCCGAGACCTTGCTCTGCCGACAAATGAAATGGACGCAATCGTATAGCATGCGTGGCACACCAGCGCATTTCCGCTAAACTACTCACCAACTCTGTTTTCTCAGGCCGGCGGTCGAATATAACTTTTCCTTTCTAATGGCGCATAAACGGGATGAAACAGTTGCAGTAAACTAACACTTCTCATGATTCTCTCCTCATTACAGAGAAGTAAAATTTACGGCATCTCTCTATTAACGTGCGTAAAAAAGAATACGTCAATATCTCATTACACATTTGATGATAAACTATCTGTAGACTGTCCAATTGATTAATATTAAAGGGTAGCCGGCCGAAGTGGCCGTGCGGTTCTAGGTGCTACAGTCTGGAACCGAGCGACCGATACGGTCGCAGGTTCGAATCCTGCCTCGGGCATGGATGTGTGTGATGGTTAAAAAAAAATGGTTCAAATGGCTCTGAACACTATGGGACTTAACATCTGTGGTCATCAGTCCCCTAGAACTGCTCGACCACCCAGGCCAGCTGTGTGTGATGTCCTTAGGTTAGTTAGGTTTAATTAGTTCTAAGTTCTAGGCAACTGATGACCTCAGAAGTTAAGTCGCATAGTGCTCAGAGCCATTAAAGGGTATGGGAAAGTGGAAGAACAAAGTGTGCGTAAACAAAAATTACTTTTTGACGACCCTAAAACAACTGTATATAAGACTGCTGTAGTTTCTCTGCTACTAAATTAATTTACATTTAAGAAACAGGGCAACCAAGTTTAACCGTAAACACCACAAAATAATGTTTCAAACGGCTCTGAGCACTATGGGGCTTAACATCTGTCCCTAGAACTTAAAACTACTAAAACCTAACTAACATAAGGACATCACACACATCCATGTCCGAGGCTGGATTCGAACCTGCGACTGTAGCGGTCACGCGGTTCCAGACTGAAACGCCTAGAACCTCTTGACCACAACGGCCGGCGTAAGCACCACAAATAAGCGACTACACATAAGATTCCCCACCCCACAGGGTAACTTCCGTAGTGGTGGGCAACTGTGCGCTTGGCCGGCCGAAGTGGCCGAGTGGTTCTAGGAGCCTCAGTCTGGAACCGCGCGACCCCTACGGTCGCAGGTTCGAATCCTGTCTCGGGCATCGATGTGTATGCTCTGTGCCCCTGAGAATCGAAGCTTAAACTTACATGAGTCAAACTAATCCCCAGTTAAATTATTTGACAGTTTCTTTTAGGAAATTACATTAGTGAAATGTATTTAAAGAGTAACATGAAATCTGTAATCACATTCATTTTCAAATTTCAGCAAGTTTCAGAACGTTCATTTCTTGGTTAAACTTGTATCACAAATATAGTTTTCGGGTGTTTCCCTCGTTCATGCGGCATGGTTACAAGTAGAGCACGAAAAACCGCTGTACCTTAGTCCTTGTCTTAACCCACTTCTCCAGTCCGCCCCCGGTAGCTGAGTGGTCAGCGCGACAGAATGTCAATCCTAAGGGCTCGGGCTCGATTCCCGCCTGGGTCGGAGATTTTCTCCGGACAGGAACTGGGTGTTGTGTTGTCTAAATCATCATCATCACTTCATCTCCATCGACGCCGAAGTCGCCGTAGTGGCGTCAAATCGAAAGACTTGCACCCGGCGAACGGCCTACCCGACGGAGGCCCTAGTCACACGGCATTTACCTACTTCTTCACAAATGCAACGTAACTCACTAGGTTCTTCACTATGTGTAGGATTAATGATTTCAGTGCGCCAGTAAACTGTTTAACGTAATTATCGTCAACATCACAAATGCTCGAAACACTGCCTGTCAAAAAAGGTTAAGCACCCAGAAGACAAGGTCGGATGTAGTGTCACTTCGTACACGTACACGTCACAGGTGGGTATGTAAATTTTTAGTATTGCAGTTCTCTTTGACAAGTAGAATAGAATCACAGTACATCAGTGTTGTTCGTGTTTGGTGTTATTAACAAGTCTGGTAGGATGTGCAAGGGACTTAAGTAACGTCAGATGTTGAGTATCAACGTGAAAGACACCAAGTGCCGGAAACGTGTGAGACAGCTTTATCAGCCCCTGACAGAGTTCTAAAGGAGCCTCGTTGTGGGTCTCCGGTCGATCATGCAACGTCCAGATACGTGGGGCATTCGAAAGTGATAGTGACCCGATGTTGTACAGAATTAGGAACGTGTCTGCAGACATTATCTCGTCGAGGTTTCTTCGACCACATCTGACCACCACAAGGAACAATCACCTTATTGTGCACAGAGCACACTGTAACCCCTTGACATCTGCGTCTACCATCCGGAAACAAATAATGGACTCACTGCAACATAATGAGTCATCCCGCACTATTTCTCAGGCACCAGCAGCCGGACTACCGAATTACCGTCTCATGAGTAAGCTGCAGTCAACACCCCGGTTGCCTTTGTAGTGGTGACGTGCTAGTAAGTGTGGACTGGTTATGAATGGCGTCGAATTGTGTTCAGCAGTCAGTCACGGTTCTGGACCATTTCGGATGATCCTCGTCAGCGAGTATGGCGGCTTCCTGGAGAGAGCTCCCACTCTTCTAATGATTTGGAGAGGCGTTTCTCGTGGCGCCATGTTGCGGGGAGCCATCTGGTATGACTTGTAGTGACTGAGCGAACTCAGACTGCGCAGCGGTACATCACGAACATTCTGCGTCCCCTCTCGTACGACAGTATCGTGGTGTCACTTTTCAACAGGACAATGCTCGTCCGCACTTGCCGCGTGACTCTATTAACTGTCTGGACGATTTTAAGGTACTTTCTTGGCCAGCACGATCCTCATGTCCCACTAGTTGCGACACGGTCGCAAATAGAACAGTGATCCAGAAAGTGTAGAGTAAATTTCTCTATCTTCGTCCATGATTACTAAATTGTTAGGTCCTTAGACTACCGGCTTCGGTCAGCAATGGCCATCTTCTGGTTTAAAAACAAGTCATAATACACTGAAGCTCCAAAGAAAGTGATACATCTGCCTAATATCATGCACGGCCCCAGCGAGCACGCAGAAGCGCCGCAACATGACGTGGCATGGACTCGAATAATGTCTGAAGTAGTGCTGGAGGGAAGTGACACATTGAATCCTGCAAGGCTGTCCATAAACTCGTAAGAGTACGAAGGCGTGGAAATCTTTTGAGAATAGCAAGTTGCAAGACATCCGAGATATGTTCAATAACGTTCATGACTGGGGAGTTTGGTGACCAACGGAAGTGTTTAAATTCGGAAGAGTGGTCCTGGAGCCAATCTGTAGCAATCCTCGACGTGTGCGCTGTCTCATTGTCCTGCTGGAATTGCCCAAGTCCGTCCGAATGAACAATAGACATGAATGGATGCAGGTGATCAGACTGGATGCTTACGTACGTGTCACCTGTCAGAGTATCAGGGGTCCCATATCACTCCAACTACATACGCCCCACACCATTACAGAGCTTCCACCAGCTTGAGCAGTCCGATGCTGACTTGTAGGGTCCATGGATTCATGAAGTTGTCTCCATACCCGTACAAGTCCATCCGCTCGATACAATTTGAAACGAGACTCATCGTACAAGGCAACATGTTTCCAGTCATCAACAGTCTAATGTCAGAGTTGACGGCCCCAGGCGAGGCGTAAAGCTTTGTGTTGTGCAGTCATCAATGGTAGACGAGTGGGCCTACGGCTCCGAAATCCCATATTGACGATGTTTCGTTGCATGGTTCCCTTGCTGACAGTTGTTGATGGCCCAGCACTGAAATCTGGTGCAGTTTCCGGAAAGGTTGCACTTCTGTCTCTCTGGTCCCGTTCTTTCAGGATCTTTTTCCGGCCCCAGCGATGTCGGAATTTAATGTTTTACCGGATTCCTGATATTCACGGTACACTCTTGAATTGGTCGTACGGGAGAATCCCCACTTCGTCGCTACCGCGGAAGTACTACGTCCCATCGCTCTAGTGCCGACTATAATATCACGTCCAAACAAACGTTAATCTTGATAATCTGTCATTGTAGCGGCAGTAACCGATCTAACAACTGCGCCAGACACTTGCTGTCTTAAATGCGAGTTGCAGATCGCAGCGTTTTATTCTGCCTGTTTACATATCTCTGTATCTGAATACGCATACCTATACCAGTTTCTTTTACCCTTCAGTGTACAGTGACACCATAGCGGCATCTTCATAGACGGAAGGAAAGAAATCTGTCTGGCCCCGTATCTGTCCCCTGTAGAACATTTGTGGGAACGTCTAGGATGTAAACTCCGTCCAGTTACCAATATCCAGGATACAAGGACAAGTTACAACAGTTGTGTACCTGTTTACCTCAGGAAAGGTTTTGTAACACCCTTCCAAACCGAAACAGCAGAAGCATCCTGGCCAGTGGGGGTGCTGTGTCACGCTAACAGGTAGGCTCATTCTGCCAAATTCTTTGTAAATTTGACTCAATACTGCAGTCACTGATGTAACATCACATACCTTCTAAATCCGCGAAGTTTGATTTTGTTTACTTCTCTCCTTCTGGTTGCATTACTTTTCTTCTGTGAGGCAATGTATATCACGCAAGCCACTGCCCTGTGGACGACGCAGGATACCGCGAACAAGTATTAGAGTTTTTCCGTTCTACTACATTCGCATGCAGAGTGAAGGAAAGATTACTGACTATGACTATATACCTCTGGTGCCACGCTTATGATTCTTACGATGGTGATAGCAAACACATCACGCAGTTTTTCCACTCCTCTGTCGTATGTTACATCAGTGCTCTCCAAAAAACGGTGTCATACCATTATTTGTGAATTACGACAAATACACTACGTTTTTTACCATTGCGTGACTAGACGAATAGTTCGACTGTAGCCTAAGTGCAGTCATTTGAATGGTTATGCTGTACAATCACTTGAAAATGACTACGCAGACGTAACTGCACAGTGACAAATCCAAAATGACCACTTGAATACAGCTAACAGCGGAGCAGTAGTTGTGGTGTCACCGCCAGACACCACACTTGCTAGGTGGTGGCCTTTAAATCGGCCGCGGTCCGTTAGTATACGTCGGACCCGAGTGTCGCCACTATCAGTGATTGCAGACCGAGCGCCGCCACACGGCAGGTCTAGTCTAGAGAGACTCCCTAGCACTCGCCCCAGTTGTACAGCCGACTTTCCTAGCGATGGTTCACTGTCTACATAAGCTCTCATTTGCCGAGACGACAGTTTATCATAGCCTTCAGCTACGTCATTTGCTACGACCTAGCAAGGCGCCATATTCAGTTACTATGTATGAGAATGTATTCTGAACAGATACTATTGTGAATCATGTACCGTCAAGAGCGACGTTCATCATTAATGGATTAACGTTAAGTATGAACTAGCTACATCCGCTCTCTGAATTCTAATTCCTTGTCATGTTCCAGACCTCACGTCAGTATAGACCTTCCCTCCTCACGCCAGCCTGTGTGAGTTAAAAGCGTGCATTTCGGCCCCCACTAGTAACACGGTGTTGGCCCTTCAGCCAACCCAACAGTAATGAATCAAAATAAATAGTAACGTTTAATCTACTCGGTAAGAGCCGTGTGTCACCTTTGTTGTTGTCTTCAGTCCTGAGACTGGTTTGATGCAGCTCTCCATGCTACTCTATCCTGTGCAAGCTTCTTCCTCTCCCAGTACTTACTGCAACCTACATCCTTCTGAATCTGCTTAGTGTATTCATCTCTTGGTCTCCCTCTACGATTTTTACCCTCCACGCTGCCCTCCAATGCTAAATTTGTGATCCCTTGATGCCTCAGAACATATCCTACCAACCGGTCCCTTCTTCTTGTCAAGTTGTGCCACAAACTTCTTTTCTCCCCAATTCTATTCAATACCTCCTCATTAGTTATGTGATCTATCCATCTAATCTTCAGCATTCTTCTGTAGCACCACATTTCAAAAGCTTCTATTCTCTTCTTGTCTTAACTATTTATCGTCTATGTTTCACTTCCATACATGGCTACACTCCATACAAATACTTTCAGAAACGACTTCCTGACACTTAAATCTATACTCGATGTTAACAAATTTCTCTTCTTCAGAAACGCTTTTCTTGCCATTGCCAGTCTACATTTTATATCCTCTCTACTTCGACCATCATCAGTTATTTTGCTCCCCAAATAGCAAAACTCCTTTACTACTTTAAGTGTCTCATTTCCTAATCTAATTCCCTCAGTATCACCGGACTTAATTCGACTACATTACATTATCCTCGTTTTGCTTTTGTTGATGTTCATCTTATATCCTCCTTTCAAGACACCGTCCATTCCGTTCAACAGCTCTTCTAAGTCCCTTGCAGTCTCTGACAGAATTACAATGTCATCGGCGAACCTCAACGTTTTTATTTCTTCTCCATGGATTTTAATACCTACTCCGAACTTTTCTTTTGTTTCCTTTATTGCTTGCTCAATATACAGATTGAATAACATCGGGAACAGGCTACAACCCTGTCTCACTCCCTTCCCAACCGCTGCTTCCCTTTCATGCCCCTCGACTCTTATAACTGCCATCTGGTTTCTGTACAAATTGTAAATAGCCTTTCGCTCTCTGTATTTTACCCCTTCCACCTATAGAATTTGAAAGACAGTATTCCAGTCAACATTGTCAAAAGCTTTCTCTAAGTCTACAAATGCTATAAATGTAGGTTTGCCTTTCCTTAATCTATTTTCGAAGATTAGTCGTAGGGTCAGTATTGCCTCACATGTTCCAACATTTCTGCGGAATCCAAACTGATCTTCGCCGAGGTCGGCTTCTACCGGTTTTTCCATTCGTCTGTAAAGAATTCGCGTTAGCATTTTACAGCTGTGACTTATTAAACTGATAGTTCGGTAATTTTCACATCTGTCAACACTTGCTTTCTTTGGGATTGGAATTATTGTATCCTTCTTGAAGTCTGAGGGTATTTCGCCCGTCACCTAGTTATTATAAAATATGATTTCACTCAGATTTGTACTCTTTATGGTGTATGTAGTATTCCGCAGTTCCTAGTAATATCATTGACCGAGGGGTAGTTTAGATGCTTCATATGTGAAACGCCACTTAATGACAGGCATCCACTGCTATTAGTACATCTTAGACTGTCCTCGCAGCATCATGTAAATACGTCGTATCGATTGAGTATCATCTAACGTCGCCAAGTGCCTTGCCTATTTGAATACACCGCTTCCCTGGCGTGGCCAGTACTTGGATGGGTAACTACTCGCGTGCGTCAGGCGCTGTCGACAACTTCCGCTCTGCCATTGTGAAAAGTGAAAGTTTATTCAGATCAACAGAAAGTGTGGTGCCCTCCACAGAAGGACCCAAAACATTTATGAATATGAAGATGGCATCTGTTCCTTCGGACATGTCCGAATGAACAGATGACATTGGCGACCATGCAGCTCTCTAGAATGAAATTACAATTAAATCAACACCATTAGCTGCTGACGGGCGTTAATATCCATCAACGGGGACAGTTGAATTAATTATAATTTCATTCTAGAGAGCTGTACGGTCACCAATGGCATTTGTTCTTTCGGACATGTCCGAAAGAACAGTCGCCATCTTCATATCGTTAAGGCTAACCGACTGATGACCTCCTTCAGTGCGGTTGCACACAAATTGCCTGAACTCTTACGTGAGTCGGTGGATTGTCTGCCGCGAGTAATGGGTGTAGTGGCAGGGGCACTACGAATTTAGTGTGTGGACTATAAGTTGAGAATGTGGGTCTCACGGGGAGCGTGCCTGCGATAAGTCCCTGCAGTCACACTATCCTCTGTGCCCTCGGTGGCTCAGATGGATAGAGCGTCTGCCATGTAAGCAGGAGATCCCGGGTTCGAGTCCCGGTCGGGGCACACATTTTCAACCGTCCCTGTTGATGTATATCAACGCCCGTCAGCGGCTAATGGTATTTATTGTAATTCCCAAATATTTTGTTACATTTCGTTTCCACAACAAATGACTCAAATTAAAAAGTTGTCCATTTAATTAAATACAAAGGGTTTTCAGCTACGAAAAACTTAAAAACTGTAGGGAAGGAGAATACTTAGTAAATACAACAAATCCACTGAAAAGTCTGTCAACACTAACAAGGGGGCTATACGAACTTCCCCCCGCAGGTTTGATTCATAGTGACAGAGTCTGCAGGACACGACTAAGACTTCAACATACACTTATCAGCCAGAACATTATGACCACCGACCTATTATCGACATAAATCCGTCCAGCAGATAGCAGCGTCACCTGGCAAGGAATGACTGCTAGTCAGACGCACGCACGGTGCATGCAGTATCAGTGAGCGAGTCATCCGTGTGTAGAATGCGGAAGGTGCGCGATCTATCTGTTTGACCCGGGGCAGAATGTGATGGCGCTGAGGCTCGACACGATCATTCCGGAAACTGGACGACTTGTCGGGTGTTCTAGGAGTGCTGTAGTGGGTGTCTTTAACACGTGGCGAAACCGAGATGAAACCATGGGCAGACGTGTTGGGGCTGGGTGGCCACCCCTCATTATAGATGTCGGACGTCGCAGGCTGGATAGACTGGTAAAACAGGACAAGCGGCAAAATGTGCCGGAACTAACGTTAGACTTTGATGTTGGGCAGAGTGCAAGTGTGTATGAACACGCAGTGCACTGAACACTGCTAATTATGGGCCTACGCAGCCGATGACCCACGAATGTAGCAATCGGCAACTACGACTGAAACGGACACGTGACCATCGGAACTGGACGTTGGCGCATTGTCAGACCGTTCTTCATTGTGTCAGACCTGAACCTGATCGAACACATCTGGCATGTGTTGGAACTTGGTGTTAGAGCTCATCGCCCCCTTCCCCGGAATTTACGGGAATAGGTGACGTGTTTGCAGATGTGGTGCCAATTCCCTCCAGCGACCTACGAAGGCCTCACTCATTACATCCATGCCACGGCGCGTCGCCGCTGTTATCGAGTTAGAAAGGTGGTCATAATGTTCTGGCTGATCAGTGCAAGTAAGTAGGAAGACTCAACTCTCCTGCGTTTTTGAGGAAATAGTATTGAAAATTTCCTTACATACGAATTGTGCATCCGAGCAACTAAGTGCTTAAATTCGGCGTTCATTGCGTGTACCGTACATCTCAATAATTATGGTTTTCGTGATTTTACGACCATTGTCAACCTGATTCATGCAGTGGTTCATATTATTTATGTTACATTGTCATCAATGGAGAAACAATAATATAAATAAAATTTGAAAGTTCTCGCGTATCCCTTTTTTGTTTCCAATATCCTTTAGGGAAAAAATGTCAATTTTCCAAGATAAAGGTGAGGAGAGTCATTAAATATTGATGATTTGCACAGTCATAATAAATCTGTCTCTTAGAATTATGTCGAAATAGAGAAAAAGGTATCGATGGTGTGTTCGATCTGAAGACCTGTGGCTTATAAAACTTAGCACTTACTACCACGGCTGATGACTCCTTGAATATCGGCGACCCTAGAGAGTTGATCAGCACGCCTAAAATTTTCATACCCGAGTTTCTCGAAAACGGTTGAGAGTTGCGTCTTCCTGGTTACATACGTTGAAGTCTTAGTCGTGCTCTACCCATCCTGTCAGTATGGGTCAACTCGGTGAAGGGAAGTTCATGCGGTCCTCTTGTAAAACTGTCTGTCCTTTTCCGGAAGTTTACTGCAGTATGCGGTCATTACCAGATGGCACTCACGGTGGACATCGAAAAAGTTCAAAGAGGGTCAGGGATCAATAAGCGAGTAGGGATGACAGTTATTACAACAGCGTTTTTTGTTGCGGCGAGATATTTTTACAAAATTACAAACACCAACTTTCTTCACCAAATCAGAGCTAGCACGGAGAGATTTATGTGTTCATTTTTCCAGCGTGCTATTTGAGAGTGAAACGGACGACAAATAGTCTCGAAAATAGTTCTAGTAAGCCAGTGCCAAACACTTACGTGTAAATCGGAGAGTATTCATGTAGACATGGAGGGTTATTTGGAACTGAAATCGAATAGTGTCAGCAGTGAGTGAAAAGGAGAGAGAACTATTGAAAGTAACGCTTAGGTTGTTAGAACCGCACACTGTTACAAGTTACTCTGGAGAACACTGACGAAACATAGACGCGAAATGTGCTTTGAACACAAATATGAAGTTTGAACAGCACTAAAGCCCTAAGTAATGACTCTTCTACTTAAGCAAGTGACAGTTTGACGATTCTTGCGTACTTTCAGAGAGAAACAGACAAGTCGACACTGAATAAGGAGAGAAGAAAAGGTAAAATGTTACGTTCCCTATTTTTCCGTCTCCAATTACCTAGTCATCGACAGGACGTTAATCGTTAATACTCCTTCCTTTCATTCATTCCTGCAAGTAGTCTGACATATTGAACGCTAAATTAATGTTCAAATGTGTGTGCTATCTTATGGGACTTAACTGCTAAGGTCATCAGTCCCTAAGCTTACACATCACCTAAGCTAAATTATCCTAAGGACAAACACACACACCCATGCCCGAGGGAGGACTCGAACCTCCGCCGGGACTAGCCGCACAGTCCATGACTGCAGCGCTTTAGACTGCTAAATTAATTACATGAGAAATCGTCGTGTATGAAGAAATTTACAGCCACAAAGAAGTACAGTCTCCATTTGGGAAAAAAGATACCGAGAGAAACCAGCGACTCGTTCAGAGCTGCATTGAGACACACACTGACTCTGGTGTTGTCGGCAGTGAATTGAAAGGAGAGAGCGACTGGACGGAACGACTCAGCTGTTAGGAGCGTACTCTGTGGAAAGTTGCTCTGAAAGACGCTCTCAAAACACAAATATCAAGTTTAAACAGCACTAAAAGCCGAAAGTAACTTCTTCCTCGGCTTAAGCTAGTGTCCGTTTGAGGACGCTCACGTAGTTTCTAAGACAGAGAGACAAAAGTAGTCACCAGTGAAGGAAACAAAGAATTTTGTCGTGCAGACGTGGAAATGGGGGCGGGGAGGGAGGGCGGTGAACGTTGGGGACGGGAGCGAACGCGTCGACGCCGGGCGCCGAGACGCCGCGTCGGGATTGGCGGGCTGCGAGTAGCGGCGCGCAGGCGCCGCCGTGACGTCACACACCACGTGACGCAATCTCGCTGCTAATCAAGACTGATGGTCAATAATGGCGGAAGAGGGCTGGGTGGCGAGGGCGGGGTGGGGAGGGAGGGGAGGGGTAGAGTGAGAGTGAGGGAGGGGGAGAGCGGAAAGAGAAGAGAGAGAGAGAGAGGGAGAGGGGGGAAGGTAGTGGAGAGAAGAGAGGAGAGGAGAGGAGAGGAGAGAGCGTCGCGCGGCGTCGCGTAGCGTCGTGGCGGAGCGTAGCGGAGCGCGTGCGAGCCGGCAGCGCGCCGGCAGGAGCAGCCGTCCTCCGGCCGGTCTCTTTTTATTGTCCGAGCGCCCGAATCACGGATGCACTTACGGAAATTGGAGCGCGGGCCGGCGCGCGCCACGAGCGGCCGCCCCCAGTAGCGCCGTCCGCAGCCGTGCCGGTGCGGCCGCGATGCGCAGCCGGTGAGTGCCCGCCGCCTCCACCGCCTCCGCCGCCGCCTCCGCCAGCCGCCGCCACGTTGTCCCCGGCGGGCATCCTGCTCGACCTCTCCATGTCGGCGGCGGTGGGCCTGCAGCAGCAGCAGCAGCAGCCGCCGCAGCCGCCGCCTCCGCAACCGCCGCCGCCGCTGCACCACCATCACCACCACCACCTGCACCACCACCACCAGCACCCGCACCAGCACCACCACCCGCCGGCCGTGCCCGTGGCCGTGCCCGTGGCGCGCGCGCCGGGCGTGCCGCCCCCGACGCCGCCTCCGCCACCGCCGCCCCCGGGCCTGGCGCTGCCGCCGCTGCCCCCGGGCCCGCCTCCGGCGCTGCACCCACCGCCTCCCGATATGGCGCCCGTCGCCGTGCCGCCACCCGGACCGGACGTCCTGCTCGCGCTTCTGGCCCGAAACAAGGCGCTAGAAGGTACCGTGCTGCCCTGCTCGCCCGTCGAAGCTCTCTCTTCCTGTCTTCTTGTTCAGCTCTTCGACCCGACTCTACTCTGCTACATAGGGATGGTCCCTCAATAGTGACAACAGCAACAGCGTAAAGGACAATTAATTTTATTAGTAATTTCCAACGACTCTGATACATAACACTTTACTGGTACGCATGAATCTTGAAATGTAGCGATCCTCAGGATTTCCTTTCATATGAAGTTCTGAAATATTTTCGGGTATTCAGCTGGGCTGCGACGTCCAAGCGCCAAGATATTTCGGCAAGCTGACATGTTGCCATCTTCAGTTGATCATGATCCTGCCTTCCGCTAGGTGTAGCCCTATGCACCCCCTTCCCTACCCCCTCCTCCTCTTCCCCTCCCCCCTCCCCCTTCATGCACTCGATAGTGCTTCCTCCACGCGTCTCCAGCAGAATACAGTATTAGGACCGTCTGAAAATGACAAGTCTCCTCACCGAAATATCCCTTCCAGTTGTACGACGCCACCTCGTCAAATACCTGAGAGTAATTCATGACCGAAATGCTGTTAATAACATATTTTTTTCTGTCTCGATCCCAATGTCTCTTTATTAACATATGTCCGGTTTCAGTGCCTCAAGCACCATCATCGGATATAAAATGCTTTGCTCGGAATAGCATGTCAATGCTATGACTGCTGATTTGTAGCATTTAAAGCAGTCTTTCAGACAACAAAAAATTATCTTTTACATTGTGACCGGTTTAGATCTGTACGGTCTTCATTATCTATGTGCTGTCTTGTTAAACTAACAACCAAAGAAAATCAAAAATCTTGTAACAGTGATAGCTAGCGTCAAAAGTCTTAAAACATTTTAAAACTATTTGATAAAGAGAAGTGACCGGTTGTGTAGGATTACCATGAGCATACTCTATGCCGATGAAGACCCTACACTACGGCCCATTTCCCTTTATCATATAGTTTTATTATGTTTTACAGCTTTTGACTGTAGCTATCGTGTGTACTGGTTTTCAAATTTCGTTATTACTAGTTTATCACAGATAAAGAGCATAGATATCGAAACCAGTTATAAAGGAAAAGGTTACTTTTTGTTGCATGAAAGACTGTTTTGCATGCTACAAATCAGCAGCAGTCATAGTCTGTTGCTTAAGACAATCTCTTTACATTGACATTCTATTCCTAGCCAAGCATTTTATGTGCGATTATGGTGCTTAAGGCGTTGAAACCGGACATCTGTTAATAGACTTTGCGATCGAGACAGAAAAAATTATATTACTGAAGGTTAAACCTTTAATCATTGGGGGGGGGGGGGGGGGGGTGAAACTTTATCTGTGCTTGGTGTGGATGTTTCTCGTGTAAGTGTCCATCGATTTAGGTGAAACTTGATTGTGACAGTTATGAACATCAACTGAAACTACAAGCTGTTGTAACTTGTCACTTTTCACTACGCCTGCCGGATGATTAAACCTGCTTCGTGACACGGATATGTCACTTAAAGTGTACTGAGAGTAAATCCATATCTGATTAAAAGACTCAAACCCATCTGCTGATTGTGCTATAGTCCTCCGAAACGTGTTACGGAAAGTTTTAATGACTGAGACTCCTCTTATTAGCTTGTGGCTCCAACTAATAGTTAGCCGTCTTTTTAAAGTGAAATTTTTATTACCCGCACTTGTGTTTCGTGGCTACATTAGAAGTCCTTAGTGAGTCTTTTCCTCCTAGGATGCGTCTGTGAAAAATTCCAACTTATGCAGCTAGATATTCTCCATGAGCGCAACACCCATGAACAGAGGCAACAGTTAAATCATTGAGAATCTCATAAAACGGGCCTAACATCCGTGGGCGCAAGAAAAAAACATATATTCGATGCAGAGGTCTACTTAAAATAAAAAAAGAAAGAAAACGTCTAGGAAAGATGAGCATATGCAGGAAGAACCCAAACTTCACTGACAAATTTCAGGAAATTTCCTGAATATTTATTTTGCTATAAGGATCCACGGTCTCTGGTAACTGGCAACGTTTTTGTTTGTTACCCAGTTACTTTTTTCCTGTGAAAATACCTTCATAATAGCGAAAACACCTGTAATATGAGACATCAAACGCCGTGATGAATCATCCCTTAGACGTTGTTGAAGTCGGTGCGGGAACAGCTCAGCGTAGCGTCGTCCATTGCGTTCAGTGAACCCACAAACAAGGTAAATGTCGGCCAATACTTCGCAAATAAACCTATCCATTTTCCTGCATATCACCGATAGCGTACAACTAACACTGCAGAAAGAAAAAAAAAGATACAGAACCGGATAGCACTAAATGCAAGCTTGAGGACGAATAATGAAATGAGCAATGAGGTTGAAAATAACAAATATCTTGAGTATGTGGAAAAAGTTTATATCCGGACAAAACACACAGCACTTTCCGTCGCCATTTGCACTGTTGTGAAGATGAATAATGGGGACAAGAAATTAAATGAAATTTAATTGCTCTTTAACGAGCTAGCGGAAAACGTGGGCTCTTTGCAGCAAACTACTTTTGAAATATACCTGAACAGCTTCCGAAATATTGTCGGTGCAACTAAGATGTGATTGATTTTTTCCTCCTATTGGCTGACAGTGTTTATCTGTGCTTGATACGGAAGTTTATTACATACTTATCCACCTTTCTCAACTGAAACTGTTTGTTTTTGATAGTTAAACTTGTATGCCCACACTAAATTAGGACTCTTTAGTGAGTCGTTTCTTCCTCGGTTGCTTCTGTGGAAGATCAAAGCTCCACTAGATATTCTACACTAACGTAGCGTCCGTGAAAGAAAACAGCCCCTGAGTAGTTCGAGAACGGCCAAGAGATTCGTCATGAGATCAGGTGTAAAATTCCTGAGTATTCATACAACAAATACCATGAGGAATGAAAAAGACACGTAATCATTAAAAAGTAACCACAGCAGGGAGAAGTGAACATATAGAAGGCTGGGAGCAGTCTCGGCCGTTGTCACAATAAATAAAACCTGGGTTATGTAGCTACTCATACCTCGTTTTGACCAGTACAGTTCCTCTGTCCTACTGATGGTATCATCCTTCCAACACATTCATCTTCAAATAGCATTCAGCCGTTTGAACAACACTCATTGCTGGAGAAGATCCCAGCTGTACTGCGGTTGTGAATAAAAAAAAAGGAATAAATGAGATGACCTAAGAGCTCAGAGACATGCCTAAATTAAATACAGTTCCTAGGGCAGACTTTTTATTACCTGCCACGTTGTTTGACTAATGTGTCACTATATTACTAATTTGTGTCAGAGGCTAACTATTACGCTCGGATGCCAATATCTTTAATTAGGAGCCTTTGCAGGATTAATTATTTGATTGGAGTACGGTACTATATGTGGGCTGCTACAACAGTAAAATGTAATCCCACATGTAAAGAACCGGTCATTGCTTTATTTGTTTCATTTGTGCTATTGATACAACTACTATGTCACAGTATTTTACATGCAGTGAGTGGCTAACATCTGTGGTTGGTCGCTAACAATGTCCCGACAGCCTTCGGGTACTTTTCGAAAATATTTAGTGTGGCAGATGTATGACGCTAGTCAAATGTTTCAAGTCTCAGGCTCTACAGTCAACTCCACGCACTCTCTTTCTTGAATTGTTTACAATTTATTCACCACTAACTTGAACTTCTATGTAGGAGCATTTGATTTTGATAAAGCAGTTACATAACACGCTTAGACTTCCATAGATTCTGGCCGTGAGAATCGGGCCACTGTAATTCAAATATTGAAGTGAAACATTAGTGACGAGAATACGGCAAAAAGGACGAAAGATACAGCATTACGTTATTGTACGACAGATAACTACACACTTCTACGCTCGATTACTCCGGTGACTACTGCACGTCGTCTACAGCATTTTTGGCTGGTGACATCGTGGGGATAAATCACGACACGAACGTACAGAGTAAATCTGCTTCGGGTCATTCAAAAGCTTTAGTGAACCTGAACACCGATATAAGCAATTCTGATAGCTCACGGTACTGACTATCAACGGAAACGGAAAACTCTGCGTACGTAAAGAAAGTCCTTAAAGAGCGTGATATTGTGTTGTTGTCACTTCGTATTCATATTCCCGGATTTCTCGTTCTATGTCCTTAATTGCACATATTTGACAGTTAGTGACTGTTAACAAAGATCACAGCTGTAGAATGTCTCTAGTGTATTATGACAATAAAAGAACCTACGGCTATCATCATAGACATGCGGGAAATAAGCTTTCACAACTTCTTACAAAATCATGGACGTAGGCAAAGAAACTCTTTTGAGTTTCTGTGTGATATTTGTTAAAACTGTTTGTTATTTACATTTTGTCATCTATATACTTAAAACAAATCATGTGATCCGTACAAAAAGGGAATCTATGATTATTAATATATTTAGATGAAACTTTAAGTATATAACTAAATAAGGAAAGGGTAACTGAAATATTTAGAAAAGAATAGTAACCGAGAGACAGAGCATGTGAGGAGAAGGCAAATTACTTGTTAAGAAAAGAAATCTGCCTACTACAATGGTCAAATACCATGCATATAATTCTTTTGTCCATTAACTATTGCGACAAGAAAAACATTTACATTTTTCAAAGCACAACTTATTCACTACCATTCTGAAAGCAACACGTATGCATCCTACGATCGCACTAATATAAACTTCACTAACGGTAAAGTCAACCTCGAAAGTACTCAAGTTGCGGCTAGACAAGCGAAAATAGGAAAAACTTACTTTTTTAACAGTTAATGATGCTGTAAGTTGGAGAATTCGTAAAACTAAGATTGAAATTGATTTCTATATTACATTATTACTCCGCACTACTGTTATACAACAACCAGCTTTATAATACTCTCTCGTACACAAGCGCTTCTGCTTCCTAAGTAACGAGGAAGTAGATTATGACACGTCATTCAAACTTTAGCTATTCAACGTTTGTCAGTTTTATACATACCATATGGAAGCAAACGCTCAGCTGGTAACAAGAAAACAGAAACAATGTAGTTTCTCCGCACCGCGCAGCTTTGGCGCCATACACATTTCACAGTGAGAAGCTTTAACTCAATTACGTAATCCTATGCTAAAATATATGATGAAACCATTTCATTAAAAATATTTTTTCGCATTAACAGCTATACTGATCCAAAAGTAACCGATAATGTGCTCCTACTGGAAATAGCTTCAGGACTAAACTCACTGTATCAGAACAAATCAGTCTTTTCTGATTTGTTTTATTGCTAGAAATGATTTCACTCGTTTCGTGAAAGACGATTTCTATACCGACACTGCCCTTCTGACAACCGCACAGAGTAATGCACAAAATAATAACAAAAGGACTTCTGTACGAAAACGTTAACCAATCGTGTGGTGAAAGGAAAACAGCATTCCAAATAACTACACTCAAGTGTAGTCAAAAAACGCTGCAATAATATTTTCGTTATCAGTTGAATGAATTAAATGATATTCTTTGTGGCTAGCAGCAAGCCATATTTTTTGACGAGCCGTCGAATATAATCAAATATGTTACATCAATATTTTCTGTCAGTTAACACAGATCAAATGATTTTCGTTTGTGTTCGAAATCACACTAAATTTCTTGAGGAGCGGACGAGTATTGTCCAAAATATTACAATTAGTATTTTCAGAGTCAGATGAAATGATTGAAATAATATTCGTTTTTGTTTCATACCACAGCATTTTTCTTGACCATTTGTGTATGTCGAAATGTATGGTCGTAATAACTGAAAGCAAAGGTCGTACCCAACATTTCGATGTTTCTATTAAATTTATGCTTTAACCCGACATGGATAAAGAAACAACCATGGACATACGGCGAAAAATTATCTACGAAGGTTATAATGCAAATACAGCCACCAGTAGTTTACCCTGCAGATTACTGGTTCCACAGTTGTAATCTCCGATGCCTTTCACTGTATTGCGATCACAACGTTAGGATGAAAAATCTTGGTATTTAAGCATGAAACAATCTTATGATGTCACAAAGTGCCTATGATATCCCAATCTACTTCGCATGACTGATCCAGACTTATGGAAACAAAACGTCCGAAGCGCTTTGTTAAAATTCTTAGAAAATATATCAGGCTGTGAAAGACTTTAGAAATTCGTACTTACCTTTATAACTGGCACATATTTCTTGACAATCGTAGCAGATCCCCTTCTGAACTTAACAACGTATCTTGAGGTAGATTCATTTTTCTTTGAAAAACCATAACAACTTTAAGCAGGAGTACAAGTTGTGAAAGCTTTCACTGGATTTCGCTCGTTGAGAAGGGCGGGAGACACTTAGTAAATATATAAGATATTGACTGTTAACACGCTAATCATTAAATTCGTAACACACATGTCGTCGTTGCAAATATAAAACCTGTTAGGGATATAAAGCTTGTCGTCAGGCTTAAGAAAAACGACTAGTCTTTTGCTGACAAAGTAAGAGTATTAGTAAGTTTTCTTACAATTCAGTTCATGTTTTGCTTAGGTAAGATAGTAAACTCAAGGTATATTAGAAACTAAGACGTTCAACAGCGTACGGTATTTATGTAGTTTGTATTTTCAGATCAATTACATAAAAAATTTGTAAATTTTTTTACTGCATGTCACATTATTGACTGAAAGGCGTCAGTCGTTCTTATCGAGACAATATTTCTATTCGTTGGGATGGGGCCTCTCATAGAGGAAAAATATCAATAAATACGTAATTGTGACTTCGCTGTTAACTAATATTAATCGACAATATGCCAAACCAAACATCACAATGAAAATAGATTGTATAACTTTTCCTTTTTAAATATGCGGTGCAAGACTCGGTTTGTAAATCTACTTTTCAATAAAACTGTCTGATTTACATTTTTACTCGCTGTAGAGAACTGCTGGTCGGTTAACGTATTATATTAAGAGCGTTAAATTAAGATATGCAGTGACGAATATTAATTATTTAATGCGCACAACTGAAGCCAAAGCTGTTATATCACCGACTGTATATCGTTGTGCATATAGCTTAGAGATCGTTTATACTAAATGATAAGAGGCTTAAAAAGCTGTGTTAACCTAGATACAGACATCTTGCAGTAAGAAATCAAACTTGAATAAGAAGATATATGACAAGTAAATGTGTAAGCAACTGATTATAATGTAGATTAATAATAACAACAATGAGCTGCAATTGGGTTGGGAATTTGCTTAAACAGCTATACTGCTATGTTGTAAACAGTGATAGCTTAGATGTGCTGTGTATGAAAGAAATTTATGAAAACAAAGTCGTTACGAACATCGACTGGAACTGTCTTTACAGTTTCCTGAAGCTAACTGTCTACATCGTATTTCATAATTATATGATTTGCGTTTTGGAACTGGAGAATTCTCTACCTCGCTGACACATTGCCGTGCCTACGCTCCTCGAAACACTCGTTTCGGTGGTTAGCAGCTCGTCTCCTGCCTCTTGTGCATCTCGGACTCTCTTTAACCTCACTACATACATACGATATTTTTGACTGGGAAACTACACAAGGGAGCTTCAGCTGCCTAATTGGAAAAGTCCTCTCTACGTTGAAAACTTTCCTTAGTAAAACACAAGTGTTCTGTCGTAAGTGCATATTTTGAAAGTGGTTGACTGTGTTGAATTCGTGTAAGGTTTCTGTGACATGTTTGTTTTACTGATGATAACGACAGAGAAGAGAGAGTCATGTGCACGGCCTAATCGTCTCGAATACGGATGAAATTGCATGGGCATGTATCATCAGTCTATATGCGCCAGCGCTAGACTTCACTATCAGTCCGTAAATAACATTTCTAACCAACGCTTCTTGACCATTGTGACATCTGTTACGCTGAATCTCTCTCTCTTTCAGGCCAAACGTTTGGCACGGAAGTTACGGGTGTACGATTTATGTAGTTACGAACGTTCGAATGAAGCGGTGATTACTGGTGCACTTCTCAGAAACTGAGCAATACTGGAATTTACGTACTAACTAGTTATAGAACAGTAATTATAAACTTACACGCAATTCTATTACTTCTTCATTCGCTTCGATTGTGATACTTTTTTTGAAAATAACACAACGGAATAAAGATCTTGATATTATTCATATGCGGTGTGGTAAATTACGAATACAACCTAATAGACGCAGAGAAAATGTTATCTATTAAAATATTTATATTTTTGATCACAATTTCACGTTTTTCTTTGATGTGTGGGAAATTTACATGTATCAATGACATTCTCAAGATTAAAATATCTATATAGCACAAACACAGTAAGCGACATTACGGGAATGGGAATATATTCGACGCTATAAAATCTTAATTTGCTGAAAATGTTCCCCAATTCGTTGAGTGATAAAAATGCAGTAGTCGTGTTTTCCTCAATTCTAAGCGATGATTAAATCTTTATAGGTTAGTTGCTGGTTTGTTGCAGATAAAAATAGACGTATCTATCATTAATTATACAAGTTAATACGTAGATGGCGTTTAAAATGGTTGCTAAGTCGAACAGATTTGATCAGCTGTTGTTCAGTAGACCACAACAATGAAACTGGAATGTTATTATTAATCAGGTGTTTATAATGAGCCCTGAAAAACAAGTAAATCCTTGTCTCAATGTACTTACACACTTCCTATTTTCCATTCTTTTAACTTGATGCACCAGTTAGAAACCTAATTGATAAAAGAAATGCCATTACAGTTATTTTTGACGTTGTTATAAATAATACAAAGTGAATTTAAAATCTCGTCATTTTCATTAACAAATTTTCAAGAATGCCAGCTATTGCAGGAACATTCCATCAGTATTTCCTTCTCTTGACATTTGTTATGTAAATAACCGCGAAGAGAAGAAGAGCCCTACTACAACGATAGCCAAATAATAGCAAAGGTTTTATTTAATTATCTCGATACAATTACCTAGAACGTTTCAACATTCTTGACGGCTACCATGAAGACGGCTCCAAGGTTTTACAGCGGTATGCCTATGGGGCATCGCTGACACATTTACTGCTCACTGTTAACGATCATTGATTTAGAAAGTGGCGTATCAAGGTATTCTTTCTGCATACACACTCCCTCAGTGAAGCTTCCGACCAGCTGATCGTGTCGATGCACAAACCATTCATAGCTATAGCGCTCAGTCCTTTCTCCTTCTGGAAAGCAGCGGTGTCCACAGCCAAAACAATTTTACGGAATGACAATAATTTGCCACAGCGGCTGTCGTTATGTGGAGAGAGTATAATTTTATTTTTCATTCTACACCACAGCACAGTTTCCACTGCGTAGTTATTTTTAAGTTCATTTGTAATGCGCTAGTATACGTCAACAAAAGTTTTGACTGTAATTCAAATATTTCAGTTTGGCATGTTCTGCTATAGATCTGAAAACTACTACACAGTCAAATCTGTGCAGTGGTAAGCAATACGAAATAAAAGAATTCTATGATCCAAGTAACGACCACCAGTACAGCAGACTGTTGTTTTCTGTAGTGGCTTCCGCTAAGTTACAGAAACAATTTCAGACTATTCCGCTGTTCCCATGCCTACTGAAACACTTTAAATACTTAATGGAAGGAGTTATCATTAACAGGTACAGCTCTGAATCCGTGCCGTCCTGGAGCATCGAGTGGGGAAAACAGAAGCCCTCTTTGTCTGCAGTGGAATCCGTCTCCACAATTGCCACTATTTACGTGACCACGTTCGACTAACAGATCTTCCATAACCGGTACTAACATGTAGCGAAATTAGTCAACACTTCGATCACTGATCGATGTCTGACAGACAAGGCGTGACCAGGGTTACACCTCTTCACGACTACACACGGTAACACAGTTGACACAACGAGTCAGCATCGAATACTTTTCTTCACAGAAGAACCTCCGTGGTCTAACTGAGGTCATTAATGGGTCCCGTTTGCAACCTACTCCCACTCCGATCGTCGAGGAAACAGAGGCGCTTGCTGCGTTCAGTGTAACCCGTCGCCGTGTTAGCACTATAGATGTGCCGACACGGAGACGAACACGTCTTAAGCAATCCGCCGCGGAAGTGGATACGACTTTAACCATTGACCGATGTCTGAGACAGATGGCGTCGCCAGGATTAGGTCTTCCATGGTCAGCCACAGACCCACAGTTGAGACAACCACACAGCAGCGAACATGTTATTCGTAGAGGAGCCTCTATGATTTGATTGAGGTCATGATTGAGTTCAGTTTTCAATCTATCCCCACCTGGAGCGTTGAGCGAGACAAACTACAGCATTTGCCATTTCCAGTATAGCTCGCCACGATTATCACTATTGACTTGATAACACGCGGGCAAACACTTCTTCAACAAGCGGTACTAGTACCCGTCGCTGAACTGGTTGAAACTGATCTGAGACGGAAGGCGTGAGATGAATTAAGCCACCAACGATTATCAACGGACAGGCAACTAATATAACACCATTGCGGCGCAAACGTTCATCGTGGAAGGGCCTTTGTGGGTTGACTGAAGTCGTGATCAGGTCCATTTTACAGTCCATTCCCCGTTGGAGCGTTGTGCAAACGGACGCACTTCTGTATGTGGTGCAGCGTGTCGTATGGATAAGCGTTAGTGACGATCACACCGGAACGGACACTTCAGTAATCTGTACTGCGATGTTGCGGTACTAGCTGAAATTGGAAATGGGAGCACTGACCGATGCCGGAAGGCCTGTGCAAGATCCAGCCATGACTATCTGCAAACACTAACAGTTGACACAACACTGCCAGGCTGATGATCTTCGTAGAAGAACCTCCGTGGTATGACAAAGATCATGATTAGGTCCAGTTCTGAATCCATTCCCAGTTGGAGCGTTGGGGAAAAGGTTGCTGTTACTGCATGCGGTGCAAACTGTCGCCTGGATTAGCACAAGTGACGTGATAACATCGGAACGAACACTTCAGTAATCTGTACTGCACCAGCTGGAATTTGGGAGTTGGAGCACTCTCCGATGCAGGAATGCGTGTCTTGGACTAGATCCATCCACGACTACCTGCTGACACTGCCAGTTGATGCAACACAGCGGCGCAGACGATCTTCGTAGACGAGGCCGTGGTTATGTCCAGTTCTCAATCCATTCCCAACTGAAGTGTTGGGCAAACTGTCGCACTTACTGTATCCGGTGGAATCTGTCATTTGGATTAGCACTAGTGACGAAAACCACTGGAACGAACACTTCCGTAATGCGCACTGCGACGTTGCGGTAATTAGAACACGGGGCACTGATCTACGTCGGAAGGTGTATCTTGAACTAGATTCTCCCACAACTATTTGCAGACTTCTGACAGGTGATACAGCACCACAGCGGAGCGTGTGTGTTGTGACTGCGGTCATGGTTAGGTACGGTTTTCAGTCCGTTCCCAACTGAAGGGTTGAGCGAGGCAAACTGGAGCACTTGTATCGTGTGTAACTTGTCGTCACCATTCGCACTACTGATGTGATAAAACGAGGACGAATGCTTCTTCAGCAACCGGTACTAATGCATTCCGGAACTGGTTGGCAGCTCGACCACTGAACGATGTCTAACACTGAAGGCGTGACGAGGCTCAGATCCTTACACGACTACCCGCGAAGCGCGAGGTTCACGATAGCCCCTTCCGCTTCGGCAACCAGCAGTACGGAGCGCGGCGTCCGCGGCGGAAGCGCGGCGTCTTCTGGACGTGCCCGGCGGCGCGGCCGGCGTCTTTATATAGCTGTACCGAGCAACCGCTGCCACAATCCCGCAGAGTGGCAAACCACAGCCGCCTAATACACTTAGCACGCAGCCGTAGGTTACAGGCTGCTCCGTGTGCCTCCTGGCCATCACTTCTAATAAGCGCGCTGTCGTGGCCGCCGCCGCCGCCGCACACCCATCCAGCCAAAAATTACTGCTCGCTGCTCCTGCGCTCCGCCGCCTCTTTTCCGAAGCCGGCAGGCAGCTCCTCTGCTTCCTGTTGTTTTAATCCAATTCCGCGCCGCTGACCGCCGCTCCCGACCACCTGCGCCGTGTATTGTTTCCCACGTGCGGTGCCGCGCGCCACCTCTTAGCAGATTGGGCGTCTGCAAGAGGATGCAGTCTGGTGGCCACCTTCTGCAGCTGTTCTCCGACGTGCCTGCTGTTCGACGAGCGTTGGACGTAAAATTCCGAAGTCTGTGGTTTCCGAGTCCTAATTGAGATTACTGCCACTAATAAAACTTCACAAGCAATCACTTCAGTCTGCATACATACATCATAGATATTTGAAACTTGAAAAGTCCTCTGGCACCATAGACTTTCATTTGATTAAAAACCATTTATGCCTTGGTTTGGGGCATGATCCTCCCGTTTCATTCGATGCCGAGGTGCTATTCCATAACAACTGGAGAGGCTCTGGAATGCTATTCAAGTTTAAGGGGAGTACGAAGTGGGCTGAAGAGTGAATGGGAATTTGGATTGAACAGAGAAGCATGCTGCTGTCGTATGTGCAATTGTCCAAAGCCACTGTGCTAGGTTGGTGGAGCAGTTAGTGCATCTGCCTAGTGACTAGGAGACTTGGGTTCAAATCCTGGTCTTCGTACAAATTTCAGTTGTCACTTCAGTCTGCATATATGCATCATAGATGTTTGAGACTTGGAAAGGTATCTGGAAGCATGTAGTTTCATTTGATTGAAAAGCACCTATGCCTGGGTTTAGGCAGGATTCTCCATTTTGTTCGATTCCGAGGTGCTTTTTCCAGAACAGTTGGAGAGCCTCTGTAATGCTATTCGGGTATAAGGAGAACACCAAGTGGGCTGACGCGTGAATGAGAATTTTGGTTGAGAAAGGGGGCGTGCTATGGTAGTCTGTGCAGTTGTACAAAGCCACTGTGCCAGTATAGCGTAGTGGCATCTGCCTAGTGAGCAGAAGGGGTAGCTTCGAATCCCCCCTTGGTACAAATCTTCATTCGTTCCGCTTCAGTATATATGCTACGGTCGCAGGTTCGAATCCTGCCTCGGGCATGGAAGTGTCTGATGTCCTTAGGTTAGTTAGTTTTACGTAGTTCTAAGTCTAGGGGACTGATGACCTTAAATGTTAAGTCCCATAGTGATTAGTGCCATTAACATAGGAGGAATAACATAGGTGTACCTAATGGTCAATGTATGAAACAGCAACAGAATGGACTGGCGGTAGTGATCAACATACTAAGCTCACAGTCAGTGGCTTCGTGTTTCAAATTGAAATACAGCCATCCATATTTAGGATTTCCGTTGTTTACCTAAATCTAATAAGGGAAACTCTATGAAGATTTCTTGGCAAAGGTCTCGGTAGACTTATTTCCTCATTCTTGTTGTATTCGAACCTATGGCCTTCTTTAAAGTAGGAACTATACCGGCATTTACCTGTAGTAATTTAGGGAAACCACGGTAAACTTAATTAAGGATGACCAGATAAAAAATGGAACCTCCGCCCTCCCCCTCCCTCATTACGATACCAGTCTCTTAAAACAGTGTTACCTCATTTGGTTCATCCCTAGTTTTTAATATTGTTTACAAAGAAGCTGTTTAACAATATCAGAGGCTAGTATTTCATTCTTCATTCATTTCTCACTACCAGTCATTAAGTAATTTTTACAAACATTGTTTCATATTCATACAGATGTAGAAAGTGTATGTCTTAAAATGAAGATATTCTGGGTAGCAGAAGAACGTGAAGGGTAGTGTATACGTGAGAAATTGTGTAGAAATAATTAAAGTGACGCAAGGAGTAGAAGATGGAAACTACAAGGCAGGAGAAAATTGCATTGTAAGTCAGTGCGTTATGTGTAGTATCTATGACAGGAAAAAGTTAAGAAAATGTGTAATTTGGCAACAAACCGATCGAAGTTTTCATTTACGGACTGAAGAGTAAACCGGAAACTAAAAGTTAAAGAACGTTTGCCGTCTCGTCTCGTTCATCCTCTAAAGAGCAGTTGAATCTTAATGAATGACACTACATTCTTCGACTGATGAACGTAGCAGCCATATCTGTGTAACGTTTTAGTGTCGTTGTTAATTGTAGCGGTTTTGATTCTTCATGTCAGGTATGGCACATATTCCTTAACTATACTCTCTTGTTTCCCATCACTACTTCCTGCTCCTCCCCCCTCCCACCGTCTTCCCCCACTCCAGCGCTCTCGCTCCTACAAACGCTTTACTAAACTAACTGGCATACTTACGATTCCCAGTGTTACGAATGGGCCGGTGTAGATAAATCGTACGTGTACGCAAGTTTGTGAACGATGCTATGCGAGCGTGAGATTGAATCACAATACCTTTCTACAAATGTATAATTTACGTGAGTTTTGCCCTTAGTTCCCGGAGAAAGATCACAGTTGTTCGATATGGAATTATTTGTATGTTTCTCGGGATCTGGCAACAGGATAGAATCTAGCGACCATGCATCACTAATTACTTGTAACTTTGCGACACTCTTCTGCATCAAGACACACAGCTTACTCGTGATTCGCTAAAAACTGCACCGTCATTCACCAACATGCTGAGATGAAGATGTATACATGCATGTACTGCGATAATCACGCTTTTATTCTTTGTTTGCACAAGGGCTATACACAAACATAGAAGCGGTCGCTACTTCGAAACCAGGAAATATAATTAAATGGATGCTGGACAAAAAGTTCTCATAGAACTCCAATGTAAAAGAGTGGGGAATATAATAAAACGCACGCACACACACACACACACACACACACACACACACACACACACACACACACACACACACACACACCTATGCACTCGATGTTAAATTTAATATAATACAGATACACTGGTCACGAAACAAGAATGTCCCACGATTACTCAATTTACCGTTCACACCTGGTACTTTCGCAAAGCAGTCGGCATTATCTATGATTCAACAGTTTCATTCTAACGGGCCTGACAATGTCTGACACACATCTAGTACTTTCACTGATTCTAGTGAGTTAATAAGTGACCCACAACTCAGATTGTCTTTACCGTCACAGTTTATGTTTTGAAACTGTAATATAGCCAATTTATCAAAGTTATTGGGTAATGATTGTGCCTTCTTAAGGTCTAATACGATAATTTATCCATTTCTTAGTTATATCGTAAATGAAGGACAACGACTAGTATCTTTTGAGCTATCTGGATGGATGAGTCTTTTTCCACTGACCTACTGACGTGCTTCCAGTACATTCTAAAAATCTGTCGCGAACTGCCTGACTCTCCCAGTATGTTAACGGCTGTAACCGTTAGCTACTTGTAGAAACACGTTTTCAAACTCGTTTGATCTTAAGACATCAGAGACTTAATATACTTAAAGTTGTGTCTTCATCGAGAAACGGTAGATAGTTTTAGTATCCAAAAATGACGTGATAGAAAGTGAAACGATGCCATGTCCATAAATTATTTATTGCGCTTTGTGGATTTCAGGGAGTAGATGTCTGACACACGACCTTTTGTACAGGAGAGTAATGATTTCAGAGAAATTACTGTCGATTTTCCAGCTATGTATTGAGTGTTTAATATATTGTTCAGTAGAAATGGAGTAATTGGATAGAACTTGTCCAAGAGGCAATGCGAAGCACAGTGCGAGTATTGTAGTTTAGTCCTAAACGTGAATGTCGGGAATATCAATTGAAATACACAAATGATCAAATGATTGTAGCCAGTTGCATCTGTTGAAGTATACATTCAAAATCACCTGGCTTTATTTACACGTACCACTGCTCAGAAACTTGTGGGCCTTTCTGTCAGGAACATGATACTACTCTAGTACACGGCTCAATGTTTTTGTCAGTGCTCTCATTCTATATCTAAACGTGATATAAATACCTTTCTATGGCTTCAGGTCTCTTGTCAATCCACATTTACATTAGATACTCTTTCTACTAACATAAATAAGCAAGGAAGACATATTAAAAGTTAATGAGTGCAGAGAACATAATATAAAGGCATTGTTACCGTGCGTGTGTGTGTGTGTGTGTGTGTGTGTGTGTGTGTGTGTGTGTGTTTCAGAGAAAAAGAGAGAATATTTTGCATCCTCTATCCCTCAAAAGTTAATCAGTATTTCTTTCTCCCTCCCATCCCTCATTCGTGACTCATGCTCTCTAGCCGTCTCTCTCCCCTCATTCGTGAATCATGCTGTCCATCAGTCTCTCTCTCTCTCTCAACACATACACACACACACACACACACACACACACACACACAATTATATCAACATAACAAAAGTAATAAGAATATTTACGAAAAGCACATTTATTCTGATTACCTCGCCAGTCAAAGTATATTCACCAGATTTATCTATGTAATGAAATAAATTTGGTTCTCTTCATCTAAACTGAGGCTTAGGTTGCTCAGAAGAGTCCTACATTCAAGTCTCCTATGACTTCTTAAATTACATATACTAGTCTGATGATTATACCGAAACACTTTGCGGGAAGATGGATAGAAATGACTGATTACAGTTATATGCGTACTTCAATTGCGAACAAATCATATTGCACAGCCTCATTCAAACTGTTTAGCATGTTCTCCCACTCTGCATATAACGCCAGACTTTCGACCTTCAGCAACAAAAGTACCGTAGTTTAACACTTTAATCTATAACCCAGCAGCTTCGTGAGACTGGAGCGGCTTATCGTGGAGAAGTACTAACTAAGAAATAGATTCGTTCTGTGAAACTGCTACGATTAAAGAGGCACTCGTAATATCTCGGATGTGTACAAAAATAACGAAATCATTAAGAATCACGTCTGCCAATTATTTTACAGTGGAAGCGTCCACATGCGAAAAACTTAACACGCCTCTGTAACAAATTAGTGATTGTCACTGCGCGTTAGGTATGAGCTTGAGTTTCTCAGGAAAGCGACGTTAAGGGGACACAGACGGATAACGGATCAACATAATTGCATAGCGACATCTACAAAAGTGCAGCATAGTTTAGAACTTGGCTAATTTCTAGAGAGAAAACGAAGGATTGGATTTTAGGGTTCAACACCAAGTTGGCGCTGTTGTCATAAATACGGAGCAAAATTCCAAGTGATTTAGGAAGGGGGGAAAAATCGACGTGTTCTTTTCAAAGTGACCGTTCCGGAATTTGTATTAAGAGACCTGGCTCGCTTTATGTTAACCTCCATCACACGGACACAAAAGGGTGCTGTCGTGTTATATACAGCTGATACAAATAATCTCAGGGGATCTACGGGACGCGATCAGTAACGTAGCAACTACTGGATTTCAGCGTGTAACAATGTCCTTTAAAAAAGATCAACCAAACGATTACCGGCGAAGGGTATCCCGATTCTTTCCACATTTCATAAGCGCAGATCTGTAGGTTCTTTTAAAGTTACGGGAAGGAATTGAAGAGACTTATTTAGTAGTCAGCCAGCTAGGTGGAGAATAAGCATAAATTTTCAACACCACCTTGACGAGCAACATTCTTTCACATTACCTACAGTCATAAAGGTTAGTAAAACAGAGGAGAAGAAACAAATTATAATTTAGACTGGATAGTGTGGTGTTTTCCCGTTATTTTTTAAATTGTTTCTTCCCTTTCCTTTCGAACGGTTATTTGGGGAACTGATTCATCTTGCAATGAATATAGGAACTCACAGTTTTGTAGACGTATAACGTCAGTCGTTACCCTCAGCAACAAAAAGTTTGTAGCACTAACATTTGGAAAACTGTATTATTCTACGAGGAAATGTTCCAAGGAGTACTGCGATTTAAGTGTTTGCCATATGCCTAACTGTTGGTATTCAAAGAGTAACACCAAGTCGAATACACAAATATTGTAAGACAGTTAAATGTTCTTCTTCAAAGTAACTTACACATCGATGAGATTCCTTGGCGTTCAGATCATCTTCCACTCATTCTTGTTTCGGTTTCTCTGTTATAATACCGTTTCTCTACTATAATACGGTAGTTATCGCCCAGAGCTACTGCTTTATCTGCAAAGAAATAAAGCCAATCTGCACATAACGTTTCAGTCGCTTCTTTGTATTACAACCATGGAAATAACTGCTCTGAAATAATAAAGTTAGATACAGTATATTTATTCTACAGTGTACGTAAAACTATTTGCAATAACTGTTTTCGGTTCGCACTATCAAAAAGTCGGTTATGAACCGTTTCTATACAGGAACCAATACATTTTTATATACAGGAACCAACACATAGCGTGATTAAAACAACGTCGCTAACAAGCGCAATCTATTTAATTACCCACAGATGTTTATTAGAATTGATAACATCACGTTTCCCTTTGCAAAAGCGTTATAATATATTTTAGTATTACCGTTTATATGATAATGATGAGAAATAGGCAGTGTACTGCTTATCCTTAGATTTATAAACCATTATTTGTTCCTTTTCCCATGAAACTGATTTTGTAGTTAGCTAATGAAGGGGTAGATGGGTACTGCAATCACGCACGGAGATCAAACGAATAAATCATTTGCCCCAAAATCTGATATAACATTAGAATAAAAGCAAGGCAACACAAGTACTTCCTACAAATACTTAAAGACACTATTAGAGGAATTTTGAAAGGAGGGCGAAAACAGACGATCTGTAACAAATTCTGATTGAGACTTCGGTCATTTCTTGGAAAACAATCAGAGTCGCTTACAGATTCCAATATAAGTACATTACCATGTTTGTAACTGATGACAATGAGAGTGGCTTGGGAACAGTAGGTGTAATATTATATCTGGTTAAAAAGAGAGCGAACATGGAGAAACTATCCCATAGTTTGAATTTTGTGTTGGTTTTGGTCATTAGTTTGATAATATAGGATTTAGGCACCCATGTTAAACATGCTTGCATTTAAACTTTGTTAGGAAAATTTGAGAATATAACATAAATCTGCTGCAAAAAGGTAGAACTATTTTTTTAGTTCCTCTTGAATTATTGTAACTGTGCACAGGTGGCAGTAAATATAGCTTCCTTTTCCTCCACAATGATGAACTGCGACGTTTGAAAAGTGATCCTCAATTAATTAGGGGAACAAACGATGTCATAGTAATCGTGTTTTCAAGTGTTTCCGACTGCTGTTAAAAAATACATCGCTCCATTTTCTTTAGATTAGTTAAATATCTTAGTTTATGCAGTAGTTAACCGTAATACCGGCACAACAAAATTGCGTGTGCCTCTTGCAGATAACATTTCCGAAAACCTCGTTTCGGTGTCTTCAACCGTTCACCAAATAAAAGGCGTGCTACTTTTAGCTGCTTCATACTATGTAAGGAATTCACTAAGGAATGAAGATTTTATTGATTTCAGCTGTTAACGTGGCAAACGTTGTACAGGCTTATTCATCTGCCACTATCTGTGGGTTTTGCCTTCAGAAACCATCAGCGAGATTTTAAAATTCTCTGGCTTGCTCCACCAAGAGTGTTAGGCCTACAGAAAAATGAACAGGACCTTTTTGTAGGAAATATAGTGTAGTTACATTTTTTACTGGGATACGTTTTTGCTCGAGGCCACAGTTTTCGAGTAATTCAAGAAAAATGCGTTTGAAGGTCACTTCTGTTCGTTTTTCTTGAATAATTCGAACACTATGGCCTCTAGCGAAAACGTATCCCGTACAAAATTTAACTACAATGAATTTCCTACAGAAAGGCCCTGTTCATTTTTTTTTGGTAAGACTGGCAATTTGAGCATAGCGAGTGAGAGAATACGAAAATAAATGTTGCTTCCTTTGTTTCTCGGCATCTTTTTTTCCAGTTGCAGATATACAAGTTGTATAGGTTAAGTAGCGTCGTTTGCAACTATAATGGAAGTCGTGTTAAGACTAGAAGAATATCGCTTCATTCTAAAGCATCTTCAGTAGTCAAGTTTTTTGATTGTTTACTTCTTTTTTGTTCTTCTTACACGTGTGTGTTTTGGGTATTCAGCACACAGTACTTTCACTAGACTAAATGTTTACGTTTCCGTGTTGAGAAGTACTATTGTCCTCTCGCCATTCAGAAAGGTAAATATTTAGTGAATGTGCTGTGTGCTGAATACCCAGAAATATACATGGAAGAACGACAAGAATAAAGTAAACAACAAAAATGCCAGATTACTGAAGGCGATTTCGAATAAAGCGATGCACATCTGGTCTTAATAAGACTTTGATCACAATTGTAAAAACCTATAAAACTTGAATATGAAAATATTGTGCATGGTATTTGAAGGCACTGCGGGTTACATAAAAACCATAGATAGGGGCAGCTCAATCGCCCCATATGTACAGGGTTCCGGAAATAATATCTGTAAACGATAAAAAAAGGAAGAAAAAAGAAAAAGCCATTCAGTTCCATTATTATGAAGTAGATAAATAGAGAATCGAAACGAGTATGTTGTCAAACGTTTCTCGACTGGAAATGAGGTCGAGCATGTAGTTCAAGATAGAATGGGCAATGTTAAAAGTCTGAAATTGTTGTCGCCTGCAGACCTTTAGTTATTTGATTGGCATAGTGGAGAATGGCTTCGTAGAATGTTGTAAGGAAGAGAAACGGAATAGGGGTCGTCACAGACTATATAGTCAAGATGCTGCTGCTTGTAATTCCAACTATCTGTAAACAAAGGAGGACGCGGGCCGTAACTAATGACGCAGGGTGAGGCGATGGCAGGTGACTGGGGGAAACGCCCGAACAGCCGGGCGCGCCCTTGGGCCGCGAGTCGGATCGATAGCGCACCCTCCTAGCGCGACCGCCACTGTCGATTACGCACCAGTCGAGGCGATGCGATGCTAGTCGATGGTGTTGATGACACGTTCCGAATATGAGCGTTGCGTCGCAGAGATCTGGCATCATTTGTTCTACAACATACTTCTTTGTGAAATCGAGGATGATTGTATAATACCATAGTTCCTATAACTTGCCGTGTTCTATGATGTCCGGTGGAAGAGAGGAGAAAGGAAACTTGAAGAAATAGGAGGAATGGCACATTTAATTCTTGTTACATTAAGTACAGTAAATTGCCGTTTCATAGCAATGCGTAATTCAAAGCTGAGTCCTGTGCATCATGTGTAATACGCATTCACACTATCATTGCACTGACTTTAGACAGACTGATGAAGTTATTCTTTAACACCGATACTGTTCTCCCTACTTAGCTTGCACGACTTTATAGACTTATCACGTCCACAACTTAAATTTATTGTTCACAAGAGAGAAAATATATTCATCATAAAACCTTTATAAATCATGATCTGTTTTTAGGCGATATATGATTACGATTATACGATGGTGTACTTGTTGTGGGCTTCAGTCCGATGACTGGACTCTTACAGCTAGTGTATCCTGTGGAAACCTTCTCATTTCTAACCTAACTACAGCAACCTATATTCATTTTAACGTGCTATAGTTAATCCTTGGTCTCCCACCAAAATTTTTAACCCCCCCCCCCCCACCACCGCCACCACCACCCCTCACTACCCTTCTTCCATTACCAAGTGACGTATTTTTTATGCCAAAAGACGTTTCTTATTAATAGATTCCCTGTTTTAGTGTACATGAGCTACCAATTTCTTTTTCTCCCAATGCGATTTAGCACTACCCGATTAGTCATCCGATCCGCTCATCTAACCTCCAGTATTCTCCTTCAGCACCTCATTTCACCGGGTTCCATTCACTTCTTGTCTGAACTGTTTATCATCACGTTACACTTCAGGATAAGACCAAACTCAAAATCAATATCTTCTGAAAAGTTTTCCTAACGTTTACGTTAATACTCGATGTTAACAAGTTTATCTTCTTCGTAAGCGCATTTCTTGCTATTCGCACAGTACATATTACAACATCCCTGCTTTGGCCATCGTCAGTTATTTTTCTGCCCAAATAACGAAACTAATCGACTATCTTTACTGTCACATTTCCTACTCTAATTCTCTCAGAATCATCTGATTTAATTCGACTACCTTCAATTACCCTTGTTTATTTTTACTTATATTCGTCTTATAACCGCGTTTCAAAGCACTATCCATTCCGTCCCCTACTGGTCTTTCAACTGACTTACTGACTCCGATACAATTACAATGTCACAGATAAACCTCAAAGAATTTTTTCTTCTCCTTGTAGTTTAATTCCCTTTCCAAAATTTTCCTTGGCTTGTTTCACAGTTGCTCTTTGTACACACTGAATAACAGGGAAAATATTTTAGCTCTGCATCTCCACAGACACCCCACTGATGTGGTTGAACCTGCGGTATTTACATCTAAATACATACTCCTCAAGTCACGATACGGTGCCTGGCGGAGCGTACCCTACACCTCTACTACTCATTTCCTTTCCTGTTCCACTCGCAAATGGGGTGAGGGAAAAACGACAATCTATATGCTTCCGTATTAGCGCTAAATTCTCATATCTTATCTTCGTGGTTCTTTTGCGAAATGTATGTTGGTGGCAGTAGAATCGATCTGCAGTCAACTTCAACTGCCGGTTCTCCAAATTATTTCAGTAGTGCTTCTTGAAAATAACGTCGCCTTTCCTCCAGATACTGCCATTTACGTTCCCGGAACTCCTCCGTAGCACTTGCGTTTGTTTGAAGTTACCTGTAGCAAATCTAGCAGCCCGTATCTCAATTGCTTCAACGTCTTCCTTTAATCCTACCTTGCAGCGATCCCAAACACTCGTGCTCCCAATAAACCGAAACGACCATTCGACTTATTTGTACCGTAAAGGCACGCAATCCACCTCACAGTAGTAAGGTTGTAGGTTCGCAGGAGGATTAAACGATTGGAAATTCTAATTTTCGAACTCATTTTCTCCATGTTACATGCATTCGTTCACAACTAAATAATTTCTCAAACTGTCTATAAGGAGGCAACACCAAAATTTTCATCAGATATTTGGAGAGACATGCTCTTGCATGCAGATCACTACTACAAATCTACACTGTTTTCCACTAACTCTCAGTATTCAGAAGCACTGTGGAAAATATGTAGACACCAGCGCTATCTTTAAAAATTTCTTATTAGCAGTTATTATTATCACACAGCCTAAATCGAACTGGCAAATGTGAATGTAAGACACTTTCGAGCTGAAGGTCTCCTTGGTTGTTTATTTGCGTTATTTTTTATGCATATAGTATTTAAAGAGAAAACTTCTTCGCGAAACATTCACACTTCTGCGATAGAGCTACAGAAACATACAAAATCAACTCGAAAGTTGCGCTGTCATTTGGCCATCAAAAGCATATTTGAAAATTTATGTTCACGTTAATGATCCACGTTTAGTCTGAAGGCAAGTCATACGTCTGTATAATTCGTGAACATGATTTTGACTCTTACTGAAAGGTACTGTATGTGACGAAGCAACGAAATAAAGACTTCTACCAATCACATGTGGCTAGGTAATCTTGCCAAAATCAGGTAGTATGACATTAACTACGTTTTTGTAGTTTTTGTAGTGTAATAAAAATACGCAGCTAGCTGAGATTTCCACATTAAACTCTTTAATGGAAGATATTCAATGTACCGATCTGTTTGGAATTATTAATCATTTTACTGTCTGTGTTGTTTTGATTCACGGTCACTAGTTGTTTAGCGAACCTCTACAGTACTTCATCCATAGCATTTAGACATAACTAAATAACGTGACGATAGCTAAGCGTCACAGACAAACGTACTTGCACAAGAACAAGTTTCTATTTTATCTATGGCAAAACTGCAAATTACACAAATTATAATCTTCTCTCGAATGTGATGGAAAACTAGCAACATTGTACCAAGCACTCTGAATATATTTCCTTCTTTTGCGAGATATCAGTGCTTTATGCATGTAAATTATTACGTTATTTAATGCACCCTGTTCTGTCAGTAAAGTTTCGCGGCTACATTTATAACTAATGAAACTATTTCGTTCTTCGACATGTAGCTCCTGAATTTATAACACATGTTTTTTGTGTCGAACTATCACCTTTAACATGGGGACTGCTACTCTGCGCCATGTTTGACTGAAGAGAATGTATAAGTCCTGGTGATAAAACCCGAATACTACCCAGGTAGATGAAAACCATTGATTTATTTTATATTCTTTTTCAGTAGTAAATATTTAAACATCTATTGTTGTTGGTGCTTTCGATAAATGTGGACATCTCTTTGGAGTACTCCACCAATCTTTTATACTTCCTAATTAATATTTATTCGCAATGTTGGAGAATTGTAAACGAAATCTAACAATATGAAATTGGCTGGTTTTCGTTGTTTAACATCGATGTTGTTGTATTTGTGCCGGTGACAGATATAATGAAGATTTCACCACATCGTACTTACTCACATGGCTCATTTACATAAGTAATCCAGAGCACCTAACATTCAGACATTTTTCAAGAATCGAAGGTGACCATTTATTCGGACATCATCAAAAGACGCCTACGGTTGTACTATTAATTCGGCCACTTGCGCATTGCTGCAGTAGCCTGACGTTGCGTTCTGATAACAAAACCGTTTTTCAAAAATTTTCAAATGTTTTTCATGTTTTCTCTTCCCCTCTGTTGCTATAGCTTTAAAATTAATCGAATTATATTACACCTTCTCACTGAATCTCCTGAATAATATGTTGAAATGTAAGTTTTTCACTGTTCAAAGTCAATATGTATGTAGATTAATTGCACACGGAGAACGTTCAGGCAAATATTTTACATGTTTTATAACTGTTGCGTCGCACAGCGTAGTTTTATACAGGAAGTTACTCAACGTCTGATGAAAATTTAATTCAACACTGATAAGTGGAATATGAAGCACAGTCAACAATGAGTCTTATACTGCAATGGACAAATTTTCTTGATATTTACTACAACCTGCATATTATTAATAATTTCATAGACATACATATTTACATCTACTTATTGTGTACCCTAATCCAGCATAAATTGTTATTGTATTCATATAATTTTCGATTTGTGCCTTCTTTTCTGAGAAATTGTCACTACCTTACACCAGAGTATGATTTTGGAACTGTCAGTAAGGTAACAGGTGCCAACTTATTTCAATGACTGATACAGTTTTATCCTTTTATATCCCTGTAATACGTTGCCATGACACATTATTGTTCGATAAATACATCCGTGACAGCACATCTAGCATTTGTTGAGCAGCTGTTTAGATGAAAATCCGACTGGTGCACTACTTACTTGCACTCAACATGGTGTCTATGTGATATCGAAAAGTACTGTTTTCCCTCCAGTCTGGACGCTGTAAGTCAGCCAAGATGGAACTGAGTATACTAAATGCAAAATTTCGTCAAGTTGTATACTATCACATATCTGATCCTACTTGTAGACTGCGCGTTGATTTCACACATTTTCAATGGCAGTATAGGAAAACAGCGATATTTATTTCACCTGATTTCAGTGCACACAGTCGTCACGATGGTGTGTACGTAAATAAGTTAAAAATACCTTATGGTCAGGTATGAAGTTTCTTCCAAGTAATGTCTCATTAGAAAATAAAAAACTTTTAAATTATTTCGGATCTGGATTTGATAATTAGGGTCGTATCTATGTACCAACCCAACGTGTACTTCAGTTATTAAAAAGACTAGTCACATTTTGATTAGGTCACGAAAACGTTATTAGAAATTTGTGAATAAAGGAGGTATAGTGATTTTAATAATGCGAAAAGCAAATAGCACGTTCGTTAATATGTATCATTAATATGTATCGTTACAGGTATCCAACAAAAGAACTCTTCTTACCCAGTGCCCGCCACCACCATTGCAGAAGCACACACAAGTACAAGACGTAACTAAGACGTGAGGTTTATTCGTGTAGAGCTAGTCAAGAAATTATAGCTTCTCACTACCCTCCCCACGGGCATATTCTGCTTATGGAGCTGGCCCTGGCGGTCTAGGAAGGAAAAAGTGCCACCAGACCACGGAAATTTCTGAGTCTCCCTTTTCCCTACCGTGCAGCTCTCAATGAGGTGAGTTTTCAGGATGAATGATACGTAGTTAGCATTCCACGGTAAACTGTAGGGGCTATTTCCTCGGAAGGATTACTGGGATAAGTTAGGGACACGGAAGTTCCAGAAGGTGCGTCCAATTGAAAGCTTTACACTAGGCTGTTGGGCCACATGAAATCATTGTTGTTACTATGTCGTTAAGAGTTTCACAAGGAGCATGTGGAACACAAATCAGTGCTCAATCGTTTTCAACCCATATGTGTTGACTAAGACAAACGTGTCTGTTTACGTCAACGACTACAACTCTCAATATTAGTTTAATCAACCGCACAGTTACGTGATGTACAGTAGCATGTTACCCTTTTACTTAGTGCAGATACATTGGTCAGCGTCGATGTTAAATGATAGCTCACAACACTAGCACTTACATACTTACATACATGATCCTACGAACTGATGGTAAGCTACGGAAGTTAATGCGTAACGATAATTACGGAAGAATAGAGGAGAAATTCGTCACTTGCTATTTGTATACTGTTTACGACCTTGGTAATTACCAGTTGGGGATTTTTAATTCATTTCTGTCAGACGTAGCACCTAATTATAAAACAATCTGTGATTACGATGGAGTAAACTAGGTGCCATCAGCTACCTCAACCATGATGCTGGTATCTCAGCTCCTCGAACATCAGCTCCTTCGCTTCCCTCTGCGCTCGTTAACGTTTTGTTAATGTTTGCCTCGGTCGTTCCAGTCAGATAAGTATATTTCCTCACTTATTTTTGTAAACGTGTCGTCTTTGTTGAGATTCAACTCTTTACTGTGTCCACCTCAGTAGCTAGGCGGCCAGCGCGGCAGATTGCTAAACGAAAAGAGGTCCGGGTTCGATTCTCGGAAGCGTCGGAGAAACTGACAAGAAAATTATCTCTAATGTGCTATCAAATCGTCCATTCAGTACTGAGATGGCTGAATGAGTACGACCGAAATGCCAATAATAATAAAAAAACTCTTCACTGAACTGACGAAGAAGAATAGTTTGAAATGCGTTTTCATTTGAGACGGTATTCTAGCTCAACTGAAAATGCCCGAGAAAATAAACGGCGGTGGCTTATAATTTAATCATGTCGACATTCACCTTAAACAGGACAGGACGGGATAGCTCTACGATTAGGTCTGTCCATAATGAACAAAAGTTTTACATCACGCCGATTATGTTGCTAGTGTGACTGTTTCTGTACAGATAGGAAGGTCACCCCTGACGTTGTTTGTAAACACACACGCAGTCACCATGAGCTATACCTACGGACAGGACCTCGCACTCGAACGGACTGCGGTATTTCAGTTGAAAGTAAAGCAGCAGTAAAGACACAACAGAGATGTCTGTGGGACAGTAGAGTGAAGTTCCATCAAGCCACGAAGGACATTACTGACCAGTGATCTGGTCCGCATCATCATGTTACTGTCAGCAAGGGAAGTTCCTTGACATGTGGACCGGAGTGAAACCAATGTTGTGTGCAGTGGAATCAGTTCCAATCGACAGGTTGTGTTCACGATTTACACCGCGCAAGCCGTCCACGTTCGACAGGTGCATTATGATTCAAGGGAAAGTGGGCTGTGAGCTCCAGTACTGAATTCTGCGTTCGAGGATGCTGCAGAACGTCATTATGTCACATGAAACTGTTATATGATGCTAATCTCCGACGAGTATAGTGACCATGACTATACGGCCAGGTCAAGTCTTTAACGATGATTCCGGAAATCTTTCATTGAACAAATTAACATCACCACGGAGGAAACTCGAATCATTTGTGCCCTGGTAACCACAGACAATGTATTTTGAGACAACACGGAAGTATGAAACGCCTTCAAGTGTCCCACATGTGCGAAAGGGTGGTGATGATTTGATATTCTGGAGTGACATTATACATGGCCGCTGTACACATCTCATGGTACTTGAGGGCACTCTTATTAGTCTACGATACAGGAACGAGGTTCTCCAAGAAAGAATAAGATTGTATCGTCAAAATTTTGGTGAAAATTTCATCTTGACGTATCGTAACTCGCGTGCTCATCATGCTGTTCTCGTAAACACTTTCCTTTAGATTGCTAGGATCTCGAGGATAGTGTGTCCTGCTTTTTCCCCGGACATAATACCGACCGAACATGTTTTGGGGTGATTGAAACGACCTGTTTCTCGATGTCAGCACCAATCACGTATTCTGCGCGGCTTGTACAGAATCGTCGTTGAAGAGTGGAATAATTTCGATTAGAGCTGGCTTGACGATGTCAACGTTGATATGCCACGACGGATTCAAGCCTCCGTCCTAGCGAGGGGACGTTCCACCCAGGTGTTGATGATGCTGTGTCAAATCCCCTATGGGAATCAGGTGGTTCTGTCGGCGCGCAAAACTTTTTTCTTTGTTTTTTTGTTTTGGTGACTGGGAACATTGTAAATGAATATGTACGCTTCTTTCATAGCGAATTTTAGTTTTCTGTGCTGCGACTTTGTAAACAAAGAGGTGATGCAAAACTTTTGTTAATATGTGTACTTTAACCCGTCTCTCCCGAATGTCGATTACTTAGCTACTTTATTAGAGTATCAGAAAATCAATAAGAAATAAATTGAATGAACAACCTTTCCGAATTCATCAGCAACAAGCGCTCTCTCTCTCTCTCTGTTTATCTTTCACTATCTTTACTATTGTTTTACACCGTCATATGGCGTCCATTGTTTTTATAATCTGATAAATTTATTGTATTTTAATTCTTTTTGTCGGATGCCCTTTCCAGTACTGCTGCCGTCAGATAACCTGATGACAGGTAGTCGTACGTGACAACTCTCTGCGAATCGTGTACACTTTGTTGTATTTGTTACCGTGTGTCAGCTATTTGCGTTTCGTATTTTCTGAGATGGAGATTGGAGGGCCAGCCCAGCATTTGCCTGCGCGAGAGTGGGAAACTGCTTGAAAAGCACACTCAAGCTGACTGGTGTAGGAGACCAGCGGCAGTTAATCTGTCACATGTCGATTCGTTTCGGTTTTGGCTCACTTCACTGCCGCGAAGGCTACCGCATTGCGCGTCCAACTGTACTAGCAGGTCAAGTCATTAACAACTTGATGATTACGGAAAGCATTTACTAATATCTTTTATCGAACGTAATTATCCTTCGGAGCTTAAACGTAACATTATCAACGGGGAGTTGGGATACTCTACTAGTAACATCAAATGGAACTGAAGCAGGCAGCCGGCCGCGGTGCCCGAGCGGTTCTAGGCGCTTCAGTCCGGAACAGAGCGACTGCAACGGTCGCAGGTTCGAATCCTGCTTGGATGTGTGTGATGTCCTTAGGTTAGTTAGGTTTATGTAGTTCCATGTTCTAGGGGACTGATAACATCAGATATTAAGTCCCACAGTGCTCAGAGCCATTTGAACCATTCTGAAGCAGGCTAACTGTGCAATAGACTATTCAGGTAAATGATGGAGTGAACAGATGTGTTACATGGTCACCTTGAAGATAACAACGATACAAAGTTACGCAATACGTAAAAACCAAAACAGTCTCTGATAGCAACTATTTGCTTTATGCAATAATTATTTAATTTCGATTTTTTGATAATTATTGACAAAAACAAATACTAAAAATTATAGTCTGTTTTGGTTTTTATATTGCGCAATAGAATATTTAACACATTCTTAAAATGAAGGCAGAGCTTCATTTCAATAGAAAATATCGGTAGTACAGTAGTGAGAAGGGCCAAGATGCTGAAAGATTCGTCGAAATCTCGTTGTAAGACATTGTTTCCCATGAATCATTCCTTTAATAATTTTGTAAGACGTGTCCCCGAAGAATAATTTCTGTATAAACAGTGAGGCCATGGCAGTCCAAAGGAAGGGTAACGATTCAACGAAATCAAAAACCTGGAACCTCAAGCTTAAAATAAGATCTGCAGATGGGAACTGATTGACAAATAAACATTATAGTTGGCAATACTGAACAGAGCATGCTCCAAATTACTGATATTTAAGCATAAATATCATCACTATTGGAAATTAAATTTTTAACCGTATGTCAAATTTACTAGGATCCGGCCTCGTAACGTTCCTTTGTTGGCATCTCATTCCACAGATAATTCCTATCGTGAGTATTAAACATTAATTGGAATTTTTGTCTAGCCATTGACTATCTACGACCGTAGGACTCACTGTCCGTTCGAACTCGAAATCCACAATTGTGATGCCATGCGTAACGAATAAATCGCACAAAGAACAGATTGTTACCAGGAAAGAAGAGTAGTAGTGTCTAACGCCCATCTACGCCGCAGTAATGGGAGCTCAAACTATATCGACACTTACTTGGACACGTTCCTGTTCAAAATGTTCAAATGTGTGTGGAATCTTATGGTTCTTAACTGCTAAGGTCATCAGTCTCTAAGCTTACACGCAACGTAACCTAAACTATCCTAAGGACAAACACACACACACACACACACACACACACACACACACACACACACACTCATGCCCGAGGGAGGATTCGAGCCTCCGCCGGGATCAGCCGCACAGTCCATGACTGCAGTGCCTCAGATCGCTCGGCTAATCCCATGCGGTCACGTTCCTGTTGGAAAATCTTTCCGGCTTAATGTCAAGCTTATTGATGAAGGCGAGACAAAATGGAGAGAGTGAAATACGCTGCCATCTTCAACAATATCAAGGGGGCCACCGAGAACTAAGCCCCCACCATACTGATGGATCATTATCAACAGTATGACATAGGCACTTACACCATAAAAACCCGAATTTCGTTTGGACACTGGCGCATACTCTGGTCATCAGAATTTTACGTTTCCTTATATCTGCCCCTAGTTGATCAAATACTGTAGATGAAAATTTACTTCACCAGTATTTCTAACAGCTATATCAGAACATGTTACCTGCAGATCTATCACGGCCGCACCAGTAGCCAGTTATTATCTAGATTGTTCTACGATTTTGTTAAATCTGATACTGCAAAGAACAGTGTGTGTGTGGCAAGGTATAGCAAGAGTGAGAGTCAACAGTTGAAATATGTGGCATACGTTGATATTGTTACGCTAGTTCGTAGTAGCGCTATTCTTTTATTTCCAAGCTCCGATCGGTCTCAAAGTTAAAACCACAGCGCGGATATCGATCTTGTCACGTCACAGTTTTCAGTTCTGAGCGCACAGTGAGCATATAAAGATGCACAGAACAACAAAGCCCGCCACCAAAAGTAATTTGCGTGCTGTCATTGGATTTCTTCATGCTGAGGGGTTCCGCCTGATTTCATGCAGCCCACGTAACGTAACTGCCAGGTGTGACAGCAAAGTGTAGCAGTGGTGAAGCAACTTGAAGCATGACATACAGAAGTCCATGATGCAGTCGGTCACGGATGGAAATGAGTATCAACCGATGATCTTGTTCAGTGAGTGGAGAAAATCTTCTACTGAGGGGAATACGGAACAAGCGAAGAGGAATGTTGCTATTAGACATTGTTCTTAATGCTCTGCCACTTACTGCAGCTGTAGCAAAGACGCCTTTGCAGTATTTTCGATGGGAAGTGTTTAGCCACCTACCATACAGACCCTCTAATCTTCATCCCTTTGCTCCCCTGGACCTTACGCTATGAGGACAGCATTTTGTCAAAAGCAACGAGCTGCAGGCCAGTGTAGAGAATTGGCGGAACACACAGACGGCTGCCTCCTATAACGAGGGTTTTGGAAAGTTGGTACCACTGCACGAAACATGTCCAAAATCAGAGCGACGACTTTGTAGAGAAGTAGCTGGAGAGTGTAGCTAAATGTTACAAATAATTTTCTTTTTTATTTTCACTGTGATTCCCATTCAGCAACCGATAGGACTTTAAAAAATAAATAAAAATAAATAAATAAATAAAAACTAAAAAATTATGCCCTCGTATTAGTGGCATAATACTAAACCACTATTTGAAGAAAAAAGAATGGGTTGGAAACTTAATTTTATCTTCTGCCACTTTTGGTGGAAGATAACGTAAGTTTACAGGAAAAAATTTCAGCCACGCCCTTAAAAGAGCACACTGGTCACTTTGTAGCAGTGGTTATGGACTATCAGTGCACCTGACTCTCCACCGCTGACGTTAATCATTTTAGGGAACTAGTGTGTATGTGCTAGACGGTTGTGTGGAATCCCCGCAGTATGACAGGACATCAGGTAGACGTGACAGAATGGCAGAAAGTAGCTACAGTGTTTGGAGTGCCCATGGCCACACCCCAAATGAAGCCTGTTTTCTTGATGCATCATCGCGAACTGACCAACGTGTGCACAGGGGGTGGTGTACAAGGTGTGGGTATGAAACAGCGGGACTGATGCTGTCACCGAGCAAGTATGCGTACGCCAGAGATGAACGACCATTAGCTGTGAAGCGACACCCCTCAGTCGATGCAGCATTTCTGGAGCTTGTAAACAAATCAGTGTGACCGTGGCCTTAGTTTGTGTAAGAGTTGTTATTCTGTTTTGCTTCAAAACTAATAAATGTAATAATAGGGCAACGAACTCTCGTGAAGTTCCACATGAAACTAGAACGAATTGATATTGAAAGCCATTTCTGCGCGGCCGCTCCCGCCTGAGGTTCGAATCCTCCCCCAGGCATAGGTGTATGTGTTGTTCTTAGCATAAGTTAGTTTAAGTAGTGCGTAAGTCTAGGGACCGGTGACCTAAGCAGTTTGGTCCCTTAGGAATTCACACACATTTGAACATTCTGAAAATCATTTGTTATTGACAGAAGTGTATGGCGAAGACTGTTTATCACGTGCGCGAGTTTTTAGGTGGTTTCTAAGGTGGCTGAGGAGACGATGAAGATTACTCACGCCCGTGACGCACTTCAACATCAAAAACGGATGAAAATTTCGAAAGAGTAGGTAATTTGAACCGGCCGTCGTTTGAGTATTCGATTGATTGCTGAAAGTTCCAGAGATTGACAACGAATACGTAAGAAAGTTCTACATAACCAATTTAACAAGCGAGGAGGGTCTACGAAACTGGTGCCGAAAATTTTCACGATCGAATAAAAAGAAACATGTAAAAATGTTTGTACTGAAACTTTGAATACCACTTGAAACGATTTTAATTTCTTTGATACATGTGGCGAATCTTGGTCTTTCACTTATGATCCAGAAACTAAGCGCCAGCCCATGCACTGGAGGGTCCCAGTTTCGCCAAGACCGAAAAAAGTTCAAACTATTAGTCAACATTACTACCTTCGGGTTCTTGCGCAACTCCGTCAGAAAATAAGAAAAAAGAACGATCCGAACTGTGGAAGAATATGTCATGGGTTCTGCGTCAAGACAACGCACCGGCACATAGTGAAGTGCAGCACCCTTGTGTTAGACCACCTACCTTATTCGACTGAACCAGCACCATGTTACTTTTATCTGTTCTCCACCGTCAAATCTGCATTAAAACAAACCAGATTTCAGTCCGTTGAAACAGTGAAAGGCGACCGTCGTCAAGGAGATGACTGAGTAAGACTTCCCACACTGTTGGCTGGGATAGACGATGGGAGTATATTTAGGGTGATAATAACTAAATGTGTGTGTTTTACAGCGAAACTCCCGTTACTTTATAGCCATAGAATATATTATTCGCAGCCATGTAACACAGCGTAAGAATAGTGGCTGTAAGGAAATCAAAACCGACAGCGACCGAACACCAGTGTCGGGCACTACCAATGCCAGTCGGTTCCAAACTCGACAGGAATTGCTGCTGTCAATTAATGTAGGACCAACGCAGCCGTTTTCCGAGCGAATATTGCGTAGGTAACTGCATACGGTCGGGTAGTTCGCAAAAAAGCATTGCCTACAATGGCACAAAGCTGCATGAGTTCCGGGAGTCGAACGATATAGATACTGGAGATTAGTTGACTGGAAGTTCGTAATGTGGTCAATCGAATCGCAGTTTCGCCTCTTTTCAAATCATGCAAGGCGTCGACTGCATAGCCTGCACATTTAGACGCAGTGTGTATGGTTACTGTGGTTTTCTTTTTTTTGGGCGGGGGGGGGGGGGGGCGGAAGTTTTTGATACTACGAATTAGGTTCGCTCACTCACGTTATCGAAACGCCAGAAACACATTACATACGCTCCAGGAAAATGTATTGCATTCAAAACACCTTCCAGTCATCTCATAATGTATAAACACGATGTAGTGCCAAACAAATTGGTATAGGCATGCGTATTCAAATCCTGGGATACGTAAACAGGCAGAATACGGCGCTGCGGTCGACAACGCCTATATAAGGCAATAAGTGCCGGGCGCAGTTGCTAGATCGGTTATTGTTGCTGCAATGGCAAGTTATCAAGATTTAAGTGAGTTTGAATGTGGTGTTATAGTCGGCCACGAGCGATGGGACATAGCATCTCCGAGGTAGCGATGAAGTGGGATTTTCCCGTACGACCATTTCACGAGTGTACCGTGAAGATCAGGAATCCGGTAAAACATCAAATCTCCGACATGGCTGCGGCTGGAAAAAGTTCCTGCAACAACGGGACCAGAGAGGCAGAAGTGCAACCGTTCCGGAAACTGCTCCAGATTTAAATGCTGGGCCATTAACAAGTGTCAACATGCGAACCATTCAATATTTCGGAGCCTATGCACTACATAAAGCTTTACGCCTCGCCTTTGCCCGGAAGACCGACATCGGACTGTTAATGACTGGGAACATATTACCTGGTCGGACGAGTCTCGTTTCAAATTGTTTAGAGCGGATGAACGTCTACGGGTATGCAGACAACCTCATGAATCCATGGACCCTGCATGTCAGCATGGGATTGATCAAGCTGGTGGAGGTTCTGTAATGGTGTGAAACGTGTGCAGTTGGAGTGATATGGGACTTCTGATACGTCTAGATATGACTCTGGCAGGTGACACGTACGTAAGCTTCCTGTCTGACCACCCGCATCCATTAATGTCCATTGCGCATTCCAACGGACTCTGGCAATTCCAGCAGGACAATGCGACACCCCATGCGCCCAGAATTAGTACAGAGTGGCTCCAGGAACACTCTTCTGAGTTTAAACACTCCGCTAGCCACCAAACTCCCCGGACATCAACATTATTGACCATATCTGGGATGCCTTGCAACGTGCTGTTCTCAAGAGACCTCCACCCAATCGTACTCTTAAGGATTTATGGACAGCCCTAACAGCCCTACAGGATTCATGGTGTCAGCTCGCTCCAGATCTACTTCAGACATTAGTCGAGTCCATGCCATGTCGTTTGTGGCACATCTGGGTGCTCGTGGGGGCTCTACACAATACTAGGCAGATGTACCTGTTTCTTTGGCTCTTCAGTGTAAAGTCGAGAGCATTGTTTCAAGAGAATGTTATACAATTCTCCCTGAGAAATAGTGCAAGTTCAGGCACACTGATGCAGAAGTAAGGCGACCACGTACCATTCTCACGAAAGTAGACCACAAAGGCTCGATATCGTTGAGATATGGTGACTGCAGTGGCCCTAAGAAGATCCGACAATTCATCCTCGTTCTTAAAAAAAACAGTCATGGGGGATTCGAGCTGTGTGAACAGGAACAATGTCGTCTTAGAACACAGCAACACCACTGGGAACAAATATTGTACCATGGGATGGACGTAATCCGCCAAATGGACCAGACCGTCCTAAATGGTCACATCATCTTTGGCGATAATGCGACCTTGCAGAATAACCATGGAGCCCATGGAATAACAGTAAATGGCTTTCTAAAGCATCATAGAATCCCCACCTTGCTTCATTTTTGAGCCGTCAGCTAGGCCAGTATTTGTAAACTGTGTGAAACAAAACCTCATTGCTCCATAGTACAGGTGTTATGCCTTCAACGCCACGTTTTCCTGTTGCAGGCATTTGCAACGCTGATGAGTGGTTTTGGAATTCCAGCTCTCCCTGCGATCCTCTGCTTATGGAGGCTACCTTCGTGTTGTTTTTTTTGCTGACAGGTTTTGCCAATGCGACATTTAGTTTTGCAATGACTTTTGCAGTTGTCGTCACAATTCTCTTCACTGACCGTCTGTCACAGTCACTCGACACACACTTCCTTTTGTGTCGTTGTGGCCACGGTAGACTCTTTTACCAGGGGAAGCAGGGGAGAGGGTGTTGTTTGGTGGCTAATATCCTCTGTCCATAACACTACAGCAGACAACGTACATTAACAGGGTTGATTATTTACCATAATAGAAAGCTACTTGTCTTTAAGCTAGTCCATGTGTTGTGGTACAAGCTCTTCCGTAATAATCCAGGTTAGCCTCACTGCTAGTGAAGTACAAGTCCCGCTATAAACATTATGCTCTCGTAGCTGGTGACGCGAACTGAGAGACAGCAACTGTAATAGTGGCTGAGTTAGTAACTGAGCTGACTGCGACTGTGACTGGCTCTGTCTGCGACTGGGCTGACTGTCTGTGACTGCCTGAGCCCTCCAGTCCGCTGCGGCGATCTAAAGACTGGCGGTCGAGAGGGCGTTGGCAGAGCGTTGCTTGCGAGTCTGTCTTTGACCTCTCTCCTGTAGGTGCGCTTGATTCATTGCCTATTATCGATCTTCTGGCAACCTCTTTGCCGATCTGTGTGCCGGTGACAGCTTGCGCGAGCACGCTTTCGTCCGCTTTGCGGCTTAGCAGGTGATGTTTCTCCGCTTCCCGTTTGTAACAAGGGGCGAAACGTATCACTCAACATCATCCCCATAGTTTCCTAGCGAACTCGGATATATATATATATATATATATATATATATATATATATATATATATATATATACACACGGGCGCCCCGCTTTAAGTCCAGGCAGCAGTATCTAAATGGCTCCTTTCAAGAACATGTATTAACGTATAAGTATTCCATATGGTGCCTCATGAAACACTAAATACTTCGGCTACCTCGGCTACGGAAGGACTCACCATACAAACGCCGACAATTTCCCCACGCTGGAATTCTCCTAGTTCCCACACCATGCACCCATAACTACACAGAACACCGTTCTTACTGCGACTGACACTCGCCACATATTGAGGACACTGCAACAGTGCAGTTTTTAGTCAAATACAGCTGCACGACATACAGGTTTAGCTGTCATCTGCATTTATGTTCAGGCTTGAATTTCTCGCCATATTTCCATATTTTTGTCCGATCCCTGTACGTCTTCCTGATGAAAATACTGTGGACACTCCCATCCTTCAAGTTTTTAATAGCACTGGTTACAGTGTTGTACGCATACAATCCTAGTATGACGAACGTTCAGGCACCTCGTCACACCTCGCGTCCCCTCTAAATCACACGATCTTAATCCTATAGAGAACGTAAAGGTACGTTTGTAACAAGGAGAGAAACGTATCACTCAATATCCCCATACTTTACTAGCTCTACGAGATGTAATTATCAATTAGGATCTTCAGTTGGCTATGACATACTGTGGTGTGGGGGGTAAATAATCAAAATGGTCGTTACTTCTGTTGTTAAGCTTGTGAAAAGACACTTAAACTGTCTGTGCGCTCTTTACTTCTGCCTCTGCCGTTTACAAGACCTTGAAAACAATTTTTGTGGTCATTCAGTAAGCAATGGAGAACATACTGAGCATAAATTTCAGTCTGCAAGTTCATATTACTCTTAGTACTCACTTAAAGAAAATGTTTCTACCTGCTGTTTACTCAGCGTGATCAGGAACTGTGACTACAAATAACAGTTCTGAGTTTTAACTGATTGAAATATTCTGTAGAAGTTCACATGCACAAAGTATGATTATATCCCTAATAACAATAATAATATCCGTTTCCGAAACAACACTATTACTAGCTCAGAGGCGACCTCTACGTGAAGCTCCGAGTAAAACGGTCTATCGCCCCGAATTCTAATCAGCAAAAATTAGTTAGTTCTTCTCAATGCCTCTTATATAGGCACTGAGAAGAGACACTTCGTACCGAGAAATCAAACTTCTACGTCAGTCTAACGCTCGTGTCCGTTGTGCCTTGGATAACGTCAGAGATGAACAGGCTTGAAGACGTTTTCGGTAAAAGTAGGAAGCGAACTCGGATATATATATATATATATATATATATATATATATATATATATATATATATATATATATTTACGGGCGCCCCGCTTTAGGCACAGGTAGCAGCATCTAAATGGCCCCTTTCAAGGACGTGTATTAATTAATATCTCTGTCGTTCTACAATTTACAATATTCTTAATTTTTATATAAATATAGTTAATTTTACATGCTGTGACACTGTCGTGAATAAAACAGTCATCCGTATATACAATAAGTTTCCTTTAATTTACGTCTTTGGTCACAAACTTTCTGTTAACAGATAACCCGTTTCGATCTATAATGACCATCATCAGATCTGATTTATAAAAACAAAGTCCTAATGTACTGCAGCCATAGTGGCATCGTCAAATGTTAAATGCTCGTGCTGATTTTGCATTTAACATTTGACGATGCCACTACGGCCACTACTGCCACACACACCCATGCGCGAGGAAGGACTCGAAGCCCCGGCGGGAAGGGCCGCGTTATCCGTGCATGGCGCCTCAAGCTGTGCGGCCACTCCGCGTGGCTTTTTGTATCGTATGCTTATATTCATACGGGTGCAAACTGAGGTACTGTTATGTATACTATCTCCTGGACAGCATGGCAGCCAATAGTATGTAAACACAATTCGCCTGGGTTTCTCTTTTGAGTACGCCGGGTTCTTTTGTTCGGTTTACGTGCGCAGCGCACATTGCTGACTGATTACATCTCAAACCACTATCGACGACGCCATCCGTCCAGCGTCGAACGCCCGGCGGTCGATAGTCGATTCCCGCACGCGGCGCGAGTGCATGTGCTGAAGTGCAACAAATTTCTCCGCCAGTGACGTCTCGCCGAGAAATGAGTGTCCGTGAGATACTTGACTCAGTGATACTAGCTTTCAACCCCGACATATCTCGCGTGTGTCATTAACATCGATGAGACGGAGTTGAGAAGGTCAGACTGTTGTTTCTAAGCACCATTATTGTATGCTGCAGAGTTCTCTCGCGAACTCGCAGTCGCCAACTAGTCTGTCTGTGACGCAGGAACAATGACAAAATCGGGTGACAGATGGGAACTGTTGCTTAATTAACTAAAAACGAAGTGTAAATGGCGCAAAGAAAATAGGGAAAAAATAACAGAATAAAAAAACACTAGGTCTGTCTCCCCTCGCTGTTTCTCTCTTTGTTTTTTTTTTAATAAAAATCTATGCTGGAATTGCACAATGGAGGCGCTTTCGCGAATTACGAATATAGGATGTGACAAATCATTACGCAGATGATAGAACACGCTGATACCAAATTGATACCGGAGCGAGCATAAAACATGTGTTGATTAAATGGAAGTCTAATTGAAATGGACGCCCGCCGTATTGCTAGCAACAGATAAACGGACGCGGCGCGCACGACCGTGCACACACCGTAAACGAATCATACCCTGTCATCTGCTCAAATATTTATTTCAGCGAAACTTTCCAATTGAGTAGGTGCAGCGGGATATGGGCGCGGCGTGAAAAACGATCGCCACGCCCCGCCGATGCGCGCCCAAATGTGGAATTGCACTTTCAGCCCGCGCTGTCGCTAAAACGCGGCGCCGGTCCACTTCGGCGCATTAAAGCCCCGTGTCAGCCGCGCAGACGGGCCTTTTGTGCGAGCCACTGCAGTGCCTCGGCGCGCTCTCGTTATTGTGACGCGCACCAAACGTTACTGTCCCATTCTTCTTCGATGATGTTACAACAAAGGCGCCAACGAACCACTGTGTACGCCACGAACATACTTTAAGCTCAATGGAAGTACAGCCGCACAGCGTCGTAGAGGCGATTTCAATTTTTTTTCGCTTCCAAATTTGTCTCTTTAGTTTTAAAAGTTGGTGTGGTACCAACACGTGTCAGTTACGTAACAATACGCACTCAAGAAATCGTAAGCACAATGCTACATCGGAACAATACACTTACCTTTCATCTGCTTTTCGGTATAGGAGGTTTCAGAATAATGGAAACCCGTATCCTCTCGAACACAGCAGTCGTAACACTGAGCTTTCACGAACTGAAATTGTCTTTTTTTTATCGGTGAAGGTGTTAGTATTCAGTACGCACTGTTTAGTACTAGTCCGTGCAGCTACCCGTGTGTTCGTGAAGTAGTAGGCAACCAAGGTGCGACTGGATCCCAAGCCGTCCCTTCTGACAGTTTTATATTGACTAAAGCCCAGGTGACAGTTGGCTGTTAATATTTTCAAAGTTAGATTGTCAGTTATTAAGACCGCTCTGAAGGAACGTCTTAAAATAGCACTCGTGAACATTTATTACAAGATAACCCACTCGGTGGAACCACAAGATCCAGCTAAAATACACCAATAATTACCCGGTCTTTCAAACACAGAGACGAACAGCTTAGTACAACAGGTTGCTCAGATTATAACTAATGACTGAGAAATGCAGCCTGCTGCTTGTAGTCGACGCTGACCCCTGTGAAGTACTCCGGTATCTTCACTCTGCGCAGGCCCTCCTTGCGCAGCTCGTGGCTTCGGCCGCTCGGACCTCGTGACCACCTCTTGTCGCGACGCTACCGCCAATCCCCAAACTTCGTGCCTCTCTCTCGGGCCAGCGGATCCCATATATATACAGGCAAGCAAAGACCTCCTTAGGGCAGAACCCACAGATGTAACCTCTTCCTCCTAGATATTGGCAATGGGGCCGCAAGAAGGATAGTCTATACACCTGAGCCAGTGACGCCAGACGGAACAGCCTACTAATTCAATGGCTCCATGGCGCAAATGTAAACCAGAATCCTACACAGTTTCAGTTGAGAAAGAACAGCATTAAATAAACTGGACGACGACGAGAGATATACAAGTAAGTGCAAAAACGCTTCCAGTAAGCGAACATTTGTCCCATAAACGGATAAAACTCTTAGTAAAGTATACCATTTTCTCTCTTGGCAATTTAATTAAGATGTATAAACACACCTAGAACCATAACCCCGCTGTGATCTCAATTACGACAAGAAAATACAACATGTCTAAACGTTTAGGGGAACTAGTACTATTCGTGAATTATCCACAAAGTATCAGGTACCAAGGCCTCAGGCACACATAAGCGTGCAGTAAAATCCAAATCACGAACGTAAATACTGGTAAACACGCCTTAACAAGTATGTCAATTGAAGCTCAGAGTACACACACCCTACAGCACAGTGTAAGATGTTCGCCATACAAGTCCATATGCTTCTGCCACGCCACTCGGCCTGTGTATCCGCTGGTAACAAAGAACAGGGTCAAACCAGGACCATCTTGCAGTTCGAGCGCCATGTATCCCAGCCCAGTGAATTCGGCAATCTAGACTTTCGCTCAAATTATGACCCGACTCCGGCAGGTGCTTCCAGCTATCCGGTCCCACATAACTGCCACTCTGATCTGCTCGATGGCCTTCCTCCTGCTAGCAGTAAGCAATGACTGATGACGAGGCGATCCAGAGAGATGTTAAGTTAACGCGCCAGACCGCACGCGTGCCCACTGGCGCGACGGCAAGCAGAACGTTGCGTAGTGACCAGCATAGAGGTTACATTGCGTTTTCGATTAGATATCGAAAGCACGCATTGTTCACATTTCATACTGGTTCTAAAAATTTGTAGGCGGGCTTTCATGGGATATTTGATGTGCATCTTCAAGTATGCTTTTCAGCATTCCCTGATGCTCTTTCCCAGGCCGCATAAACCTGAAACCATTCATGTTATCCTTCAGTATATACATTTTGTATTTCCCGTTAGTCCTATTCGGTAGCGGTGCAAAACATTTGAGCAATATTCTTTGAGGGACGTAGATTGATCGCAATTTCGCAGTATACTGCCAATGAACCGAACTCTGCCACCTGCTTCATCTAAGACTGAGCCCATGTCACAATCCATTTAAAGTACCCACAAATTATTATACCGTGGTAATTATATTAGTTGGCTGAATACAGCAGTGAGTGATTGGTACTGTAGTCATTTCTGTATCCCGTGAAGTGAGTAACTTTACATTTATGGCCTTGTAAAACCAAATTTCCAATCTTTACCCTAATTTAAAACCTTAGCACTATCGTCCTCAGTATTTGTGGAGCTCTACTCAGATAGCAATGAACCTATGGTCTTTGGGGGTAGGGACTGGACAGTCTAATTGATGCAAAACATGGACCGAGAGTAATCTGAAGGAACACAAAAATAATGAGAAGTGGCAGAAATGAGAATAGTGAAAAACTTAATATCAAACTTGGCAATCACGAAGTAGACAAAGTTAAGGAATTCTGACGTCTAGGAAGCAAAATAACCCGTGACCGACGGAGCAAGGAGGAAAAAAAAAGGTGCAAAGAGGACATTTCTCGCGAAGAGCAGTATATTAGTATCAAACATAATCGTTAATTTGAGAAAAAACTTCTGAGAATGACCTTTCGGAGCACAGCATTGTTTGGTAGTGAAACATGGAATATGGGAAACCCGGTACAGAAGACAATCGAAGGATTTGAGTTGTGATAGTACAGAAGAGGGTGGGAGATCAGGTGGACTGATAACATAAGGAATGAGGAGGTTCTACACAGAATTGGCAAGATTAGTACACTACAGGCCATTAAAATTGCTACACCACGAAGATGTCGTGCTACAGACGCGAAATTTAGCCGACAGGAAGAAGATGCTGTCATATGCAAACGATTAGCTTTTCAGAGCATTCACACAAGGTTGGCGCCGGTGGTGACACCTACAATGTGCTGACATGAGGAAAGTTTCCAACCGATTTCTCATACACGAACAGCAGTCGACCGGCGTTGCCTGGTGAAACGTTGTTGTGATGCCTCGTGTAAGGAGAAGAAATGTGTACCATCCCGTTTCCGACTCTGATAAAGCTCGGATTGTAGCCTATCGCGATTGCGGTTTATCGTATCGCGACATTGTTGCTCGCGTTGGTCGAGATCCAATAACTATTAGCAGAATATAGAGTCGGTGGGTTCAACAGGGTAATACGTAACGCAGTGCTGGATCGCAACGGCCTCGTATCACTAACAGTCGAGATGACAGGCATCTTATCCGCATGGCTGCAACGGATCGTGCAGCACGTCTCTATCCCTGAGTCAACACATGGGGACGTTTGGAAGACAACAACCATCTGCACGAACAGTTCGACGACGTTTGCAGCAACGTGGACTATCAGCTCGGAGACCATGGCTGCGGTTACCCTTGACGCTGCATCACAGAGAGGAGCGCTTGCGATGGTGTACTCAACTACGAACCTGGATGCACGAATGGCAAAACGTCATTTTTTCGAATGAATCCAGGTTCTGTTTACAGCATCATGATGGTCGCATCCGTGTTAGGTGACATCGCGGTGAACGCACATTGGAA